>NC_088887.1:127430973-127768656 GCF_037157495.1 Lathamus discolor
TCAGCATCCAGCATTCCCAATGGGAACAGAGGTATTCAGCATTCCTAATGGGAACAGAGGTATCAAGCACAGAGGTACCTAGCATTCCCAATGGAACACAGGTACCCAGCATTCCCAATGGGAACAGAGGTATTCAGCATTCCCAATGGGAACAGGGGTACCCCGCATTCCCAATGGGAGCAGCAGGGCTCCTGCCCCCCAGGGACCCCACTGGGGCTCCCCACAGCCCCCAGCTCCCCTCGGCCCCCCCGGGTGTCCCCAGACCCCCCCCCCCCCTTCGCCCCACTCCACCGCCCCATCACCCCCGGCCCTGCCCCACGGGCCCCCTTAGTGCCCCCCCGCCCGCAGGGCCCCACCCCATTCACCCCCCCGGCCCCGCGCGGCTCCCGGTGCGCACCGCGAGCTCCGGCCCCGGTCCCGGTCCCGGTCCCGATCCCGGTCCCGGATCCTGCCTCAGCCGGTCCCGGCGCTCCGCCGCGGTGCATGACGGGACACGTAGTCCTCCCGCCGGGCCCCGCTAAGGACCGTCCTTCGTGTGCGCTGCCCGCGGCACAGCGCAGAGCGGCACCGGGCGGCGCACGGGGATGGGAGCGGGGCGGGGCGGGGCCGCGGCCCGGGGCCGCTGACAGCGGCGCTGCGGGGGCACCGGGGGCACCGGGGGCACCGGGACCGCGGCCGGGCCCGCGCGGCCGGCTCCGGCCTGGAAATGTCCGACGGTCCCTTGTCAGTGACAGCTCTGCCACCGCCGGCGGCTGTCCCGCCTCCCCTCGGTTCTGATTGGCCTCCGGCGCACGGCCGCGCACAGCGATTGGCCCGCGCTGCGGGGGCATGGCCTGCGATTGGCGGACGGTGGCGGAAGGAGTTGGCCGCCGGGGACGGAGGGGGGGGGCAAGATGGCGGCGGTGCTGGAGGTGGAGGTTGGAGGCCCCGCGGAGCGCGATGTGGAGGAGGTGGAGCGGGGCCGGGCCCTGGGGCGAGGGGAGCCGGGGGAGCCGGGCGCGGGGGGGGTCGGGGCACGAGGGGCTCCGTGGGGCACGGGGACATGGAGGGGGCTTGGGGGCACTGAGGGGCTGCGCGTTAGGGGGCATCGGGGAGCCCTGTGGGCAGGGGGGTCCGGGTTGGGGGGTGCCCTGTGGGGCAGGGGGGGTCAGGGTTGGGGGTGCCCTGTGGGGCAGGGGGGGTCCGGGTTAGGGGTGCCCTGTGGGGCAGGGGGGGTCCGGGTTAGGGGGTGCCCTGTGGGGCAGGGGGTGTCCGGGTTAGGGGTGCCCTGTGGGGCAGGAGGGGTCCGGGTTAGGGGGTGCCCTGTGGGGCAGGGGGGTCCGGGTTGGGGGGTGCCCTGTGGGGCAGGGGGGGTCAGGGTTGGGGGTGCCCTGTGGGGCAGGGGGGTCCGGGTTGGGGGGTGCCCTGTGGGGCAGGGGGGTCAGGGTTGGGGTGCCCTGTGGGGCAGGGGGGGTCCGGGTTAGGGGTGCCCTGTGGGGCAGGGGGGGGTCCGGGTTAGGGGTGCCCTGTGGGGCAGGGGGGGTCCGGGTTAGGGGTGCCCTGTGGGGCAGGAGGGGTCCGGGTTAGGGGGTGCCCTGTGGGGCAGGGGGGTCAGGGTTGGGGGTGCCCTGTGGGGCAGGGGGGTCCGGGTTGGGGGGTGCCCTGTGGGGCAGGGGGTCCGGGTTGGGGGTGCCCTGTGGGGCAGGGGTCCCTGGGGCTGCTCCGTGGGGCTGGGGTCACTGCAGGGTCCCTGTGTTGGGGCCCCCGTGCCCTCTGCGGTCCCTGAGGGTCTCAAGGCCCCGGTGCGGGCTCGGGCGGGGGGGGGGGTCAGCGCTGACCCCCCCCGTGCCGGGCCCGGGGGTGCGCTTCGGGCCCGGGCAGCGCCCGAACCCCCCGGACCCTGCAGCCGGGGGGGGGCACCTGAACCCCTCCCTCAGCCCCGGGGGGGGCAGGCGGGGACCCCGGGACACGCGGTTCTGCCCCGGCTCCCCCCCCCCTGCCCCGGGCGGAGCCGGCTCCTGCGGGCCCCCGGGCGGTGAAGCTGCGGAGCGGGGCTGCGGGAGCATCCTCCCTGCTGCGGGCAGGCTTCGGCCGCGGAGCCAGCGCCGGAGCGCAGCGGGGATCCGGTGGGGCTGTGTGCGAGCGGGGCTGCCGGGAGCTGCGAGCCCCGCAGCGCAGGCCGGCGGCGGGGCAGCCTCTTCCCTGGAGAAGCCGGCAGGATCCGGAGCCTGGGAGCCCTGCAAATGGGGCTGGGGCGCGATGGGGACGGGAGGAGCTGACACCCGTGGGGCTGAGCCTGTCCCGGGGGGCACCGCACGGAACCCCCCCCGGGGGGGCACAGAGCCGTGTCCCTGGGTTGTGCTGAGCCTGGGGGAGCTCAGGCTCCATCTGGGCTGGAGCCCTTGGGCTCTCCCTGCTCCCGCTGCCTGCGGCCGCTTGGTCCTGAGCAGAAACCCCCCCAGGAGCCCTTCCCAACGGGCCCAGGGTGAGCTGGGGGCTGGGGGTGAGAGCGGCCGCGGCGCTGGGAGGGATCCGAGCATCGGTGTCACTTCTGGACCGGACCTGGGGTTTGGTGGCGCGGGGCAGAGGAGGGGTCAGGTCCTGCCCGCAGGGCCCCGGGGCGCTGGGCTCTGCCCGGATGTTCCCTGTAATGAAGTTATTGCAGGAGCTGGAGGCTCGGTGCTGGGATCGAGGGACATTGGGTCCGGAGCTGGGGATTACATCCTGCAGTGGCTTGGGATGAAGGGAGCTTAAAGCTCCTGCAGCTCCAACCCCTGCCCCGGGCAGGGACCCCTTCCACTGGAGCAGCTTGCTCCAAGCCCCTGTGTCCAACCTGGCCTTGAGCACTGCCAGGGATGGGGCAGCCACAGCTTCTCTGGGCACCCTGTGCCAGCGCCTCAGCACCCTCACAGGGAAGAGCTTCTGCCTAAGAGCTCAGCTCAGTCTCCCCTCGGGCAGGTTCAAGCCATTCCCCTTGGCCTGTCCCTACAGGCCCTTGTCCCAAGCCCCTCTCCAGGTTCCCTGCAGCCCCTTTAGGCACTGGAGCTGCTCTCAGGTCTCCCCTTCAGGAGCCTTCTCTTGTCCAGGCTGCCCCAGCCCAGCTCTCTCAGCCTGGCTCCAGAGCAGGGATGCTCCAGCCCTCGCAGCAGCTCCATCCCTGCCCCTCCCAGGGCAGCTCCAGCAGGGATCTGGTCTCCCCCTGCCCCCCGGGCTCTCAGTGAGCTTCGCTGCCTGCTGCGTGTCCCAGGAGCGCCCGGAGCTGGGCTGAGGTGGAGCCGGTTCCTGCGCACCCATCTCCTGTCACAGCCCGGCTGGCCCCGGGGCTGAGCTGTGCCCGCAGCTCCAGGGCAGCCCTGGGGTCATTCCGGGCTGGAGGAGAACCAGAGCCCGGCCCCGCAGCCGTGCTGGAGTCCCCACAGGGATCCGGGCTCGTGTCTGTACCAACCCCTGCAAGTGCCTGGCAGGAGGATGGAGCCAGGAGGGGCTGGGCTCTGCTCCCAAGGAACAAGGGATGGGACAAGAGGAACCGGCCTCAAGCTGCCCCAGGGCAGGTTTAGATGGAGCTGAGGAACAATTCCTGCCCCAGAGGGTGCTCAGGCATTGGAACAGGCTGCCCAGGGCAGGGCTGCAGGCACCGGCCCTGCAAGGGCTCACACCCCGTGGAGACGAGGCCTCAGTGCCATGGGGCAGGGGTGGCCGTGGGGCAATGGCTGCACTGGGGGATCCTGAAGCTCTTTCCCAGCTGGTTCCATGTTTGCCTCCGTGTGTGCCGCTGGGACCGGCTCCCTCTGCCTGTGATGGGCTCTGCTGCCCTGTGTGTCCATGGGGGTGTCCCCATTGCCTGAGGCCTCCTCAGTGCCTTGGCAGAGCTGCAGCTCCAGGAGGGACTGAAAGGTGATCCCAGGGGTGTCCTGGTCCAAAGGGCAGCCCCATGGTCTCTGATAACAGCGGCTCCTGTGGGAAGGGCTTTGGGAAGCCTGGGGGAGCCTTCGGCCTCGTCAGCACTTCCCAAATCCGCCTTTTTCCCTCGGCACTGGCGCGGTTTGGCAATGGTTCGTTGCTGGTTGTAGGTGCTGTCCCCTATCCTGGGCCCTGCTGGGGTTTGGTGCTCTGTTCTGGACATGCATTGGGATTGCTTCTGTGTGCCCAGGGGTGCCTGGCTGGGAGGGGGATGTGGGATGTGAACCCATTCCTTGGGAATGGGATGGTTGGAGCAGCCTTGGCTGCAGGGAAACCTGGGAGTTTAAAGGGAGAGGAGATGGAAGTGATGGAGCTGCTGGAGGCACAGGAGGGGATGGAGGAGCAGGGTGCTCCGAGCTCTCCCCGTGCTGCCTGGGGGGCCCAGGGCCAGCTCTGGGCTGCAGCCTCACGATGGGCACATCCAGGGTTTGTCATTTAAACCTCCGGCATCCAGAATTCCCCTTCCCCAAGTTCTCCAGGAGCGGCTCTGGGGTCTCCAGGGATGCTTCGGCAGGAGCTGGGGGTGCTGGGGTGATGTTCCTCCCGAGGACAGGCTTGTGCTGGCAATACCCCGGCAGGCAGTAGCACGGCGATGGTTGCTCCGACCCCCGGCTCACGTCTCTGTCCTCTCCGCAGGTGGATCTGTCCCACTTGTCCCCGGAGGACCGGTGGAGGTGAGTCTGTGCCGTGGGAGGGAGCCGGCGGAGCTCCTGCTCCTGCTGAGCCATCACCAGCACGGCCCTCGCTGCGCCCCAGGCTTGGGTCAGGCAGCGCAGGCTGCAGAGCAGCAGCCTGAAGTCACGGCATCATGGAATAGGCTGGGATGGCGGCTTAAAGCCATTCCCCTTGGCCTGGCCCTACAGGCCCTTGTCCCAAGCCCCTCTCCAGGTTCCCTGCAGCCCCTTTAGGCACTGGAGCTGCTCTCAGGTCTCCCCTTCAGGAGCCTTCTCTTGTCCAGGCTGCCCCAGCCCAGCTCTCTCAGCCTGGCTCCAGGGCAGAGCTGCTCCAGCCCTCGCAGCAGCTCCAGGTCCCTCCTGTGCTGGGGTCACAGCGCTCCAGAAATGGCTCGAGGCTGCCGCTGGCGTTGCCAGGGCAGGGAGAGGCTCTGGGATGTGCCGATGGCAGCGCCGCTCCCCCAGTTAAACCCGAGCCCATCTCGGGGTCACCTTTAGTCCCACTGCCCCCGTCCCCACACCGCTCCCTCGCGGTGTCCCGGCTCTGCTGTGTATCCCTCAGGCTCCTTCCCTGTCCTTGCAGGGTGGAGCACGCCCGGATGCACGCCAAGCACCGTGGGCACGAGGCGATGCACGCGGAGATGGTGCTCATCCTCATCGCCACGCTCGTGGTGGCCCAGCTCCTCCTGGTCCAGTGGAAGCAGAGGCACCCTCGCTCCTACAATGTAAGTGTCTCCTGGGGTCCGATCCCTGCTGGCCAGGCGTGTTCCTGGCTTCCTCCTTGCCTGGTGCTCAGGTACCCTTTGTCTTCCCGGGAGTCCAGCTGGGGATGAGGATGGATGCACCTCGTCAATGCTGATAACCCGGTTTCACGTCGTGCTTTGGCACTGGGTGATGGGACGAGCGCATCTCAGGGGTTGTCCTGGGGGTGCCACAAAGGGGAGCCACGTTCTCTGGGTGCTTCCCCATAGAAGTGATGGAGGCTGCTTGCTTATTGCACCTGAGCCAACCTCCCCCTGATGTCCTCACCCTGATGGATGTCTCCAGGCTCCTCTGTGAATTTCAGGCCAAGCCCCTTTGCCCATTCCCTTCTGGAAGCACCACAGGAGCTCAGCTCCATGCCCAGAGCTGCCCTTTATCCCCTTGAAGGAGGCAGGAGAAGGGCTGCCGGAGACGCAGCTCCAAAAGCCTCTCCTGTGCCCCACAGATGGTGACCCTCTTCCAGATGTGGGTGGTACCTCTGTACTTCACCATCAAGCTCAACTGGTGGCGGTTCCTGGTCATCTGGGTGCTCTTCTCCGCAGTCACAGCCTTTGTGACCTTCAGGGCAACGCGGAAACCCCTGGTGCAGACAACACCCAGGTTAGTGCAGGTCCTGGGGGAGCCTCCTCAGCCCCGGGGCAGCCCTGGCAAGGAGCGAGCTCCACTTGTGCCACCGCAGACTTTGCCCCAGGGAGCGAGCCCAGCCTGTGCTGGGTGGCATCAGGCACTCGCTGGCATCCAGCCCGGTGCCCATGGCACCTGGGCTGTGGTGCTGGCAGCCTTGCCAAGGGCATCCCTGGTGTGAAACACGCTTGATGTGGCCTTCAGAGATCCTGAGGCTGCTGGTTTGGATGTCAGGCACCGAGCAGCCCATGGCAGTGCTGGATCATGGAATGGTTTGGGATGAAGGGAGCTGAAAGCTCCTCCAGCTCCAAGCCCTGCCACGGGCAGGGACCCCTTCCACTGGAGCAGCTTGCTCCAAGCCCCTGTGTCCAACCTGGCCTTGAGCACTGTCAGGGATGGGGCAGCCACAGCTTTTGGGACCAACCAGCTCAATCCTGGGTTCATTCCTTACAGGTTGGTTTATAAATGGTTTCTACTAATATACAAGATCAGCTACGCCACCGGCATCGTGGGCTACATGGCTGTGATGTTCACCCTCTTTGGGCTTAACTTATTGTTCAGGTGAGTGAACCCTCCTGCTCCTGTCGGGGCTGGAACGCTCCAGGTGCAATGGGGAGCTGGCCACAGCGCTGGGGCACACTCGTGTCATTGGCAAGCTGATGATGAGTGGGGTCAGAGCAGCTTTTGGGGTGTCCTCTCCCTGCGGGGGGGATCTCGGGTTTGGTGGTGGTACCTCAAGTGGCTCAGCTGCATCTGCAGCTCCGTGGTGTCCGGCCTGGGGGCATCAGTGGGATCTGGGACCCTGATAAAGCGCAAGCAGCAGCCCCAGTGCGGTAGCAGAGGAGCCTTGCCCAGGTCATCTTCATGGCTTGGGTGGCTGCCTCCTTCTCTGGGAGCTGAGCAGACCTGCAGGGATGTGGAGGCATTAACTGGGGCTTACTGGGAGCTGATCCGGTGCACGAGATGGAGCCATGGCATCCCAGACTGATTTGGGCTAAAGGGTCCTTCAAGCTCATCCAGTTCCTACCCCTGCCACGGGCAGGGACCCCTTCACTGGAGCAGCTTGCTCCAAGCCCCTTCCAAGCCATTCCCCTTGGCCTGGCCCTACAGGCCCTTGTCCCAAGCCCCTCTCCAGCTTTCCTGCAGCCCCTTTAGGCACTGGAGCTGCTCTCAGGTCTCCCCTTCAGGAGCCTTCTCTTCTCTCCAGGCTGCCCCAGCCCAGCTCCCTCAGCCTGGCTCCAGAGCAGACACTTGGGGTGTTAGGTCCATGTCTCCACTCCAGTGCCACTTGTAGCCAAGCAAGTGCAGTGCCCCAGAAGCAGGGACCGGGCTTGTACCTGCAGCACCCCTGTGGGTGATGCTCCCTGGTGCTGGGTGGGTCACTCTTGTGACAGGGTTCATGCTGTGGCTGTGTCATTTGGCTTTGCACCACAACAGCCCCAGCGCAAGGTCCTTGGTGTCAGTTGGCTCCTCTCTTGTAGAATCAAGCCAGAAGATGCCATGGACTTCGGGATCTCCCTCCTCTTCTATGGCCTCTACTACGGGGTGTTGGAGCGGGACTTCGCCGAGATGTGTGCGGACTACATGGCCTCCACCATCGGGGTGAGTGCTCCCCTGCTCTGCCCCTGCGCTGTCACGGGGGGGCCTGCACCCTGTCACTCACCTCGCTCACAGCAGCAGCTTTGCCCCCTGCTCATTGAGGTCCCACCTCGAGGAGGAGCTCCCTGAGGCTGCTGCTTTCTCGCTGTGCTCAGAGCACAGAGCAGAGGAGCGGAAGGACCGGCTCACCCCTCTAAACCCCAACACGTGTTTCCCTCCCTGGGCCTGCAGTGCCCTAAGCCCCATAACCCATTCACCTGGCAGCAAGAACCCGGCTCCACCAACAACACCCGCCCCAGGGCCCTGGGGCTGCTTTGGAGCAGCTCCTGAGGGCCTGGCCTCGATGTTCCCTCCTCTCTGAGCTCTCTGCTCCCCGCAGGTTCTCCCTGGCCAGCCTGGGAGCTGCAGCCCCCTCACTGCGTCCCTCGCACCGGGGCAGCTCAGCAGCGCCCAGGTGCCCCCCATGCACCCAGGGCAGGCCTGCAGCGGGGTTGGTGCTCCCCGTGGGGCTGCAGGGCTGCCAGGGGGATGCTGCTGCCGGGTCTCTGCCAGGGCCTTGCAGTGCCGGTGATGCTGAGCGAGGAGGAGCTGGAGAGAGCTGAGCAGCCCCTGACCAAGAGAGGCTGAACAAGAGCAAGAGGGGTTCTCCTGCCATGGGGAACCCTGGTTCTGTGTGGAAGCTGGGGCAGGAGAGGCTGGAGAGCAGCCCCACGGGAGAGATCTGGGTGTGGGTCGGTGGCAGCTTCAATAGGAGCCAGCAGTGTCCTGGGGTGCCCCAAGTGATTGCCCCCCTCTGCAGGGGGCTGCTGTGGCCCCACCTCGAGTCCTCTGCAGCTTTGGGCACCTCAAACAACTGGAGTGTGCCCAGGGCAGGGGCACAAGAGCAGGAGCAGCGGAGGGCACTTGCCTTGTCCAGCCTGGAGAGGAGGAGGCTCTTGAAGGGGAGACCTGAGAGCAGCTCCAGTGCCTAAAGGGGCTGCAGGGAACCTGGAGAGGGGCTTGGGACAAGGGCCTGCAGGGCCAGGCCAAGGGGAATGGCTTGAACCTGCCCAAGGGGAGACCGAGCTGAGCTCTTAGGCAGAAGCTCTTCCCTGTGAGGGTGCTGAGGCGCTGGCCCAGGGTGCCCAAAGGAGCTGTGGCTGCCCCATCCCTGGCAGTGCTCAAGGCCGGGTTGGACACAGGGGCTTGGAGCAAGCGGCTCCAGTGGAAGGGGTCCCTGCCCGGGGCAGGGGTTGGGGCTGCAGGAGCTTTAAAGTCCCTTCCAACCCATTCCATGAGGCTGCCCTAGGGGATGTTCATGCTGGACATGAGGAAAAGGCTCATCACTTGGAGGGTGTTTGGTCCCTGCACCAGGGCAGCCACAGCTCAAGGACGATGCTTTTGGCCACATGGTTTGGTTTGAGGTAGTCCTGTGAGGACAGAGTTGTCCCCAGTGATCCTTACGGGTCCTTCCAGCTTGGGACGCTCCCTGATTCCATGATTCCTGTCTCCCTGCTGGGACACAGCCTAAGTGGCTGGGGGGCTCCATCCCCAGAGCCTGCAGGACTGGAGCTGTGTGTGGGGAGACCCTCCTGGGTGCTCCAATGGATTGGAAGTGGCTGGGGGGGCTGCTGCAGGCTTTGCTCTTCATCCCTCCACGCTCCAGGGACCGTTGGGGCTGCAGCCCATGGGTGGAAGCTGTGACCTGCAGCTTGTCCTGACCCAGCAGAGGGGGGCGGTCCCTGCTGTGGGGCTGGGGTGCGATGGGGTCCCCATCCCCGAGCAGCTCCTGGGCTGTTGTGCTTGTGTCCCTGCACCCATAACAGGGTCTGTAACCCCAGAAGCCGGGGGGTGCTGACCCCAAGCCCCCCCTAGAGCTGTGCGGGTGGTGGGGCCACGCTGTCCCCATGGCCCCGTGCCCCCCGTCCCCGTGTGTGTCACCGCTCTCTGCCCTCGCGCAGTTCTACAGCGCCTCGGGGATGCCGACCAAGCACCTCTCCGACAGCGTCTGCGCCGTGTGCGGGCAGCGGATCCTGGTGGATGTCAACGAGGAGGGGATCCTGGAGAACACCTACCGGCTGTCCTGCAACCACGTGTATCCTGCTCCCGCTCCTGCTCCTGCTCCTGCTGCTGCTGCTGCTGCTCCTGCTTGGGAACCTGCCCCACACCTCCCCGGCCTCCGGCCCCGCAGCAGAGCCCTCCTGGTGCCGGTTCCTCTTGTGAGCTTTGCCTGCGGCAGCGCTGAGCCAAGCCCCTCGTGTCCCTCGGGCTCCTCCCTGTGTGCTGTGCACAGGTTCCTCCTCCTGGTGCTGCTGCTGTGAGGCTGCTCCTCGTGTTCCTGCTGCCTTTGCCAAATCCCCCTTCCACTGGAGCAGCTTGCTCCAAGCCCCTGTGTCCAACCTGGCCTTGAGCACTGCCAGGGATGGGGCAGCCACAGCTTCTCTGGGCACCCTGGGCCAGCGCCTCAGCACCCTCCCAGGGAAGAGCTTCTGCCTAAGAGCTCAGCTCAGTCTCCCCTCGGGCAGGTTCAAGCCATTCCCCTTGGCCTGGCCTTACAGGCCCTTGTCCCAAGCCCCTCTCCAGGTTCCCTGCAGCCCCTTCAGGCACTGGAGCTGCTCTCAGGTCTCCCCTTCAGGAGCCTTCTCTTGTCCAGGCTGCCCCAGCCCAGCTCTCTCAGCCTGGCTCCAGAGCAGAGCTGCTCCAGCCCTCGCAGCAGCTCCGGGGCCTCCTCTGGCCTCGCTGCAGCAGCTCCGGGTCCCTCCTGTGCTGTTCCCCAGAGCCGGCTGCAGGATTCCAGCTTTCCCTCAGCTGCTCGGGCTCCTGGGGTCCTGGCAGCGCTGTCGCAGCCCTGCCCAGGAGGGGTTTTCCAGCGTGACTCAGCTGGAGCCGGGACCTTCCTCTGGCCCCTGCCCACGGGGTGGTTTCCGGAGCGGGCTCTGCGCAAAGGTCACGCTCGCAGCGCCCAGCTCTGACATTTCAGCCCCAGGAGCAGGCTCCGGAGCTTCCCGGCCGCGCTCCCCCGCAGGCCTGGGCAGCGCAGGGTTACCCGGAGGCGGCTCCCTCGCGGTGGGGCAGCTCGGCCGCAGCCACCTCCTGCTTCCCCATGGCTCAGGGGGTGAATCCCCACTGAGTCAGAGCCAGAGGCACCCCTCGCGCTGCTGCTCGTCCCCAGGAGCCGCCCGCGATGCACGGAGGCGGCTTTGGGCGGTTCCTGGAGCTCCACCCGGCATCCGCAAACCCATCCCTGGCCCTGTCGCATCCCCAGGGCTGGGTCTCGCCCTCGGACCATGGAGCCCCTCGGTCCCATGTTGGTGTTACCCCTGTAAGGCCACGGCCCCACGAGCCCCTTCCTGTGTTCCTGGAAGGTTCTGCTCCTTCTAGGAAAGGCAGCATTGAGCAACGCATCCATCCTCACACGGGGGATGCTTCCTGCCCTCCGCAAGGGCTCTGGGCTGGGGTTTCGAGGAAGCTCGATGGTTTTCCCCATGCGTGGTCCTGTCCCCCGTGTCCCGCAGCCTGAGGCCGTTCTCCTTAACCTGCTGCTCCCAGGTTCCATGAGTTCTGCATCCGGGGCTGGTGCATCGTGGGGAAGAAGCAGACGTGTCCGTACTGCAAAGAGAAGGTGGATCTCAAGAGGATGTTCAGTAACCCGTATCCTTTCTCCTCACTTTGGGAAGGGCACGTGTGGGGTTTGGGACGTGCCCTGGAGCTCATCCAGGCTCGCCTGGCACCATGGGTTGAAGGGAGCTTAAAGCTCCTCCAGTTCCGTCCCCGGGGGCACCTTCCACTGGGGCGGGTTGTTCCGACCCCCTGTGTCCAGCCTGGCCTTGAGCACTGCCAGGGATGGGGCATCCCATTGGGAGACCGACTCTGGATGTTCCCATGGGAATGAGTCTCTTCCGGGCCGCGGTGGAGCCGGGTCCTCCATCCTCATGGAGGCGCAGGGCCGGGTCCTTGCCTGGATCCGTGCCCCAGCTCCCCCCCGGGGCTGCTCCGGGTGCTCGGCTCCTCTCTCCGCGGCTCTTTAACTCCTTCGCGCTCAGCTGGGAGCGGCCCCACGTCATGTACGGGCAGCTGCTGGACTGGCTGCGGTACCTGGTGGCCTGGCAGCCCGTGATCATCGGCCTGGTGCAGGGCATCAACTACATCCTGGGGCTGGAGTAGGGCAGCGGAGCCCCGCAGCGCCCCTCGGCTGCCCCTGCGGGGACGTGGGGCCGGACCCGGCGCCGGGGCTCGTTTTTAAAGGATCCTTTTACCGAGTATTTAAACGTTTCTATTGCAGCCGCAGGAGACGCTCTCGGCCCTGCCCGTGGCCCGTGCGGGGCCGGCGCTGGGCTCCCTCCCGCTGCGGCCCTGAGGGCTGAGCCCCCGGCGGCCCCGCGGCTGGAAGCAGCCGCACGGCGGCCGGGACGGGATGCGGGCACCGCGGGGCTGTGGAGGAGACGCTGCCCCGGCGGCCCGGGGCCGGAGGGACGCGGGGAGGCCCCTCCCGTGGGCGCCGGCCGGAGCCGAGCCCCGGGGGCCCTTTTGTAGCCGCCGCTTTTGTACGTTCAGCCCAGGACGCGGCGCGGTCCCAGCCTGGGCGCGGAGCGGGGCCGGGGCCGCTGCTCTCCGGGTCCTGGCCCCGTGGGGCGCTCCCTGCGCCGCAGCCGCCTGAGCCCCGCTGCGTGGGGGCACCCGCGGTGTCCCCGAGGGCGCCGGCTGGGGACGCGCCGTGGTTGGGGATGCTCCGTGCGGTGTCGCCCTGGATGCGGGCAGGGGCCTCGGGCTCCGGGTTGGGTGAAGCCGCATCGGCGCCTGGTGCCAAACACCGGAACACGAGTCCTGGACCCAGACCTGGCCACGGGTGCTTCTTGCGGGCGCCGCGGTCCCCGTGGGGCTGGGGCACGGGGGATGCGTGCGATGGGGCCGCATCACTGGGCTATGGGGTCCCCCTGCGCCGGGCGCTGCGGGTGCTGCCGGCAACCGGGCGGGATCTGGGGCTTTCCCGAGGGTGTTCCCAGCCGGGTCCCGCAGGAGCCATGGAGCCGCCGCTGCCCATGGAGGGGCTCCGGGGTTTCCAGCCTGATCCCGGTGGGTCAATGGAAGCCCCGAGCCTGGATGGGACCCGGGTCTGTGTGCCCGGGGTGCCCATGAGCATGGGGGGGACACAGGGCATGGGGCACAGGGGGCGTGGGACATCGCAATGGGGACGTGGGGGCACATGGTCGTAAGAGACGTGCACGGGGGGGCACGGGATGAGGGGCACAGGGAGTGTAAGGACGTGGCACTGAGGACATGGGGGCACAGGGGCAGGGGACGCTGGCTGCGGGGACACGGGATGTGGCGCAAGGGACAGACAGCGGGGACACGGGACCCACGGGACATGGCCCGGGGGGGGGCACGGAGGATGTGGGACGCGGGGCATGGCGCAGGGGACGTCACAAGTGGGGCACAGGGGCAGTGGCCGTGGGGAGAGGGCACGGGGGGGACCCGGGGGCGGTTCCGGTGCCAGTCCCGGCTGAGTCACGCCGCGGTCGCTCCCGCCCGGCAGCAGCCCCATAAAGCGCCGCTGCCCCGAGAGCCGCTGCCCCCCCCCGCTGCTGCCCCACGGCCGCTGCCCCATGGCTGCGCTCCGTGACCCCGGTACGGGCTGGGAACGGGACCGGGACCGGGGGACCCCGCGAGGCGGAACCGGCCCGGTGCTGACGGGGAGCGACCCGGGGCTCGGGGAGCTCCGGGGGACTGGGGATGGAGGGGGTGCTGGGGGGATGCTATGGGGGGTGCTGGGGGGATGCTGAGGGAGGATGCTGAAGACATGCTGGGGAGATGCTAAGGGGTGATGGGGGACAATACAGGGAGGATGCTGGGGGGTGATGGAGGAATGCTTGAGGAACACCGGGGGGATACTGGAAGGATATGGGAGGGGCTGGGGCTGTTGCTGGGGGGAGTTATCCCGGGCTCGGCGGTCGCATCCCAACGCTGAGCCCATCTCTGCCCGCAGGGACGCCCCCAGCGCGGCTCCTCCTGTCCCTGCTCTGCTGGGCCCTGACCTCCCGCTGCACCGGTACAAGGGGACTGGGGGGGGGGGGAGCTTGGGGTCAGCTCCTGTCTCTGCCCCCCCCAAGGGCCCCGTGCGGGGCACTGGGTTTGAGCCCTGCCCGCCCGGCCCTGGGGGCAGCGCTCACCCCACACCCCCCCAATCCCCCCCCCAGGAGCCATGGCCCTGCAGCCCCCCAGCGTCACCCTCCTGCGGCCCCCAGCGCGGCCCCCGCGGCCAGGTGGGTCCCGGGGACGGGGGGGGCATCCCCGCCAGCGGGGTCCGCCCGAGCCCGCCCGACCCCGCGTGTGCCCGCGGTGCAGGTGACAGCGTGACCGCGCGCTGCGAGGCGCTCAGCGCGCTCCCGGAGCTGACCCTCATCTACTGGCTGGGGAACGGCTCCTTCGTGGAGCAGCTGCCGCCGGTCGGGGCCGCGCAGGAGGGGCCGGTGCTGTGAGTAGGGGCCGGGCGGGGACGCGCAGGATGCGGTGCGGGGTGGGGGGGGGGGGGGTCCCTGCGGGCGCTGACGGGTACCGGTTGCGGTTGCAGGGAGGAGCCCCGCGGCGCGGGGGCGCTGCTGAGCCGGGACCTGCGCCTGGAGCCCTTCGGCGCCGGGCACGCGCGCACCGCGTTCACCTGCGTGGTGCTGAGCCCGCGGGGAGCGCGCAGCGCGGAGCTGCGCTGGCCCCCGGCGCGTGCGCGCGCCCCCCGCGGGCATTAAAGCGCTGAGGCTGCCCCGGGTCACGCGAGTCCTGCGGGGGGGGGGGGGGGGGACAGGGGGGGGGGGCAGAGCGCACCCGGGGCGGGCGGGACCGGGACCCGGCCCCCGCAGCCCCACGGCTGCCCCGGGGGCGAGGACACGAGGGGAGCCCCGGGGGGCAGAGCCCTGCGCCCGTCGCACCCCCGCTCCGCGCCCTCGTTGCCCCCTCGCGGTGCCGGTCTCCCAGCCCGGTCCCTTGCGTGCCATGGGGGCCGCTGGCAGCCGCGGGACACCCCGGACCCACACCGGCAGCACACACGGGACGCTCTGGGTAAGGGGGCAGCGGCGACCCCGGCTGCAGCTGCCCCCAGCGCAGGGCCGCAGCACCCCGCGGGCCCGCACCGAGCCTTTATTCCGCGGGGAGCCCGGGGGAGGCGAGCAGGGCCCCCCCCCCCCCGCCAGCCGCAGCCTCAGCCCCGCGCTCGGCAGCGCCCGACGGCCCCGTCCGGGCTCCGCCGCTTGCCCCGGTCCCGGCGGCTCCGGGTCCCGGCCTCGGCTCCTCGCGGTTCAGGGCCCCCCCGCGGCCGCCAGCGCTGCCAGGAGGAGCCCCCAGGGGGCGCTGCTGGCGGGGGGGGCCGGGGGGGGCCCGGCCGAGGTCGCTCCGCAGCGGTGGGGTCCGGGCGCAGCCCCGCGGAAGGAGCAAGGGGCGGCCCCGCAGCGCTTCTCTGCGGGGGAACCCGAGCGTCAGCACCGGCACGGCCCGGGCGGCCCCGTCCCCGCCGGGCCGCGCCCTGGTCCTGGAGCGGCTCGGGGTGGAAGGGACCTCAGAGCGCATCGGGAGCCCCGGGCAGGGACCCCTTCCACTGGAGCAGCTTGCTCCAAGCCCCTGTGTCCAACCTGGCCTTGAGCACTGCCAGGGATGGGGCAGCCACAGCTTCTCTGGGCACCCTGTGCCAGCGCCTCAGCACCCTCACAGGGAAGAGCTTCTGCCTAAGAGCTCAGCTCAGTCTCCCCTCGGGCAGGTTCAAGCCATTCCCCTTGGCCTGGCCCTACAGGCCCTTGTCCCAAGCCCCTCTCCAGCTTTCCTGCAGCCCCTTTAGGCACTGGAGCTGCTCTCAGGTCTCCCCTTCAGGAGCCTTCTCTTGTCCAGGCTGCCCCAGCCCAGCTCTCTCAGCCTGGCTCCAGAGCAGAGCTGCTCCAGCCCTCGCAGCAGCTCCGTGCCCTCCTCTGCCCTCGCTCCGACAGCCCCGGGTCCTTATGCTGAGGACCCCAGAACTGCACACAGGGCTGCGGGGGGTCCCTGGCCATGCTGTGCCATTCCATGCCATTCCATTCCAAGCCACGCTTTGCTGCTGAGACAGGCAGCGACGTGCACCCAAAGCGCTCTCCCCGCAGTCCCCCATTCCCGGCCACCCTCCATCCCCGCTCCCTTCCCCTGGTGCCGGGCAGCACCCACCCCATCCCATGGGGTTTGCACCTTTCACCAGCTCGCAGTTGTAGGTGCTGTTGGTGCCCTGGGAGCGCAGCTGGATGAGGGACCCGTGCCCGGTGCGGGAGAAGTTGGTGACCTGGAAGACCTCGGCGGGCGGGATGAGGATCTCCTCCTCGGCGGGGTACAAGGAGAAGTCCCTGATGGGGACCCCGCAGCAGGTCTGCACCGTGAAGAAGGTGTCGCAGCCGAAGCTGCTGCTGTTGCGGAGGGAGGCGGAGGTGAAGTGCCCGAAGCGCACGCTCTGCCCGCGCTGCGCGGTGAAGCGCACGGCGCGCACGCCCCGGAACACGCGGCGGCAGCGGCCCCGGGCCCCGGTGCCCCGCAGGGTGCTCAGCGCCTGGCTCAGCAGGAAGTGCAGCGCCTTGAAGGGGAAGCCGTGCAGGTACCGGTGCCGAGAGCGCCCGGCCTCGCGCACGGCCGCGTTGAAGGCCGGGTACAGCGGCCCCTCCATGGTGTACGCCAGCAGCGCGACCGCGTGCTCCGGCCGCAGCCCCGGCACCTGCGGGATGCGCTGCTGCTGCTGCTGCTGCCGCCAGGCCTCGGCCGCTCGCGTCCAGGCCTCGGCGTAGAGGCCGTTGGTGCTGAACTCGGTGCGGTTGAGCTCCGGCAGCTCCTGCTCCATCAGGAGGCTGCAGCCCTCGTACTGGTCGTCGAAGGAGCCGGGGGCCATGTCCATGGCCACCTCCTGGATGGAGGAGAGGGGCAGGGGGCTGCCGGCCGCCGGGGTCCCGGCCAGCAGCACCAAGCCCAGCACCAGGCGCTCCATGGAGGGAAGGAGCCGCCCCACGAGCGGCAGCCGGTTCCTCTGTGAGCACTGCGGGGCAAGAGCGGGGTCAGCCTGCGGTGGGGCTGCCCCACACCTCGGATCCCCCCGTTTGCCTCCCCAGCCACGGGCACCCCTCCTGGGACACCCCAAGACCCCAGCCCCGTTGCTTGTGTTGAACGGGGGGGGCCCTGGCAGCAGGATGTGGGGTCCCCCAGGGGAGCAGCCCCCCCGGACCCACTGAGCGGCGTTACCTGGGTCGGGTGCGGGTCCCCGGCTCCCGCAGCTCCAGCCTGCGCCTGCCCCTGCCCCCGGGCACAGGGACAAGCGGCGGCTCCTGCTTTTTATAGCAGCGCCGGCCCGGATCCAGCCCCCTCCCTCCTCGCGGGTATTTTTACCTTCCCCGGAGCAGCTCTGACCCTGTCCATAAACTGCCTTTGTTTTTACTCTCTGTGGTGCCGGAGCCTGGACCCCTCCTGCTGAGCCCACCCCTTCTGACCCGGGACGTGGGGCTTGCACTGACCCCCAGCGCCGCGCTGCTGAGCACGGGGCAGGTTGTGACAGGGGTGGCCTGGAGCTGGCGCTGGAAGCAGCATTCCAGGAGGGTCCAGCCTGGCTGGAGGGGGTCAGGAGGCAGGGGGAAGGGCAGGGTGCAGGCAGCAGGGATGGGGACATCCTCTTCCATCCCCGCTCCAGGCCACGGAAATGGTCCCATTGCGGTGCTTGAGGACACAGGGACAGACTGAGGGGATGAATCCCGGGGGAGCTCGGACCCCACCTGCAGAGGTCACAACCGGCTCCAGAGGAAGGGGTCCCTGCCCGGGGCAGGGGTTGGAGCTGGATGGGCTCTAAGGTCCCTTCATCCCAAACCAGGCTGGGTTCCACGGTTCTATGATTCACACCTCTGGTCTGAGGCCCTGAGCGTGGTCTCCAGCCTGCCCATGGCTGGGCACAGGGAGTGAGCATGGACCCTCTGTGCTCCATGGGCTCATCCTGACCCCCTGCACCAGCTCCTCTTCAGCTCTGGGGCTCTTCCCTTCCGCACCAGGATCCGGCAGGCTGGGACCAAGGTTTGTGAGCCTGCAACATCCAAGGTGCGTGCCTGAAGCTTCTGACATGGTCTCTGCATCCCATCCCAGTGCTAAGTGTAGTGAATTATAGGATCCCAGCCTGGTCTGGGATGCAGGGAGCTTAAAGCTCCTCCAGCTCCAGCCCCTGCCACGGGCAGGGACCCCTTCCCCTGGAGCAGCTTGCTCCAAGCCCCTGTGTCCAACCTGGCCTTGAGCACTGCCAGGGATGGGGCAGCCACAGCTTCTCTGGGCACCCTGTGCCAGCGCCTCAGCACCCTCACAGGGAAGAGCTTCTGCCTAAGAGCTCAGCTCAGTCTCCCCTCGGGCAGGTTCAAGCCATTCCCCTTGGCCTGGCCCTACAGGCCCTTGTCCCAAGCCCCTCTCCAGGTTCCCTGCAGCCCCTTTAGGCACTGGAGCTGCTCTCAGGTCTCCCCTTCAGGAGCCTTCTCTTCTCCAGGCTGCCCCAGCCCAGCTCTCTCAGCCTGGCTCCAGAGCAGAGCTGCTCCAGCCCTCGCAGCAGCTCCGTGGCGTCCTCTGGACCGGCTCCAGCAGCTCCAGGTCCCTCTGGTGTTGCTGACCTCAGAAATGCCTTAACCAGCACTGAGGGGCAGCCCCATCTGGCTGCGGGATGCAGAGCAGATGCCGCAGCAGGAGGCTGGACCTGGATGATCTCCAGGTGCTTCCCAGCCCGTTCCCTGACTCCAGGATTCCCCGCTCCGCAGGAAGGGAACCGCAGCACAGGAGCCTCCGCCCCCATGGGCTGGAGGAGGAGCTGCGGGGCCCGGCTGGGACTCCGGGACTGAAGGAGCCTTCCCTGCCTCTGCTGTTGGGGAAGTGCCTGGGAGGGTGCAAAGGCCCCGCAACCATCGGAGCCCTCGTTCCGGGGTGGAGCCGGAGCCCATTCAGCCGCGCTGAAGGAGCCCGGAGCGGTGCGAGAGAGCCCGGCGCTGCCAGCACGGCCGCGGCCCCATCCCTGCCGGCCCCGTCCGCAGGAGCCGCGCCGCGCCCTGCTCTCCTCGGGGCCGCCGGGCAGGAGAAGCGCGGATGCCGTTGTCCTCGATGTGCTCTGCAGGCTCAGCTCCGGGTGGGCCTTGGCCTTCCCTGTCGCATCCCTGCCTCCCGCAGTCCTCCCGCTTGGCCTGTCCCTTATTCCACATCCCATCAATCCCCTTCTTGTGTTTAAGACGTACGAGGAGCTCCCTGCTCACCCATGCAGGGCTCCTGCCCCCTTTGCCTGACTCCACCATGGGGATGCGCTGGGCTTGGCCTTGGAGGAACTAACACAGGATGGGACAAGAGGAACCGGCCTCAAGCTGCCCCAGGGAGGTTTAGACGGAGCTGAGGAACAATTCCTGCCCCGGAGGGTGCTCAGCATTGGAACAGGCTGCCCAGGGCAGGGCTGCAGGCACCCCCCGGTGCACACGGACGGGAGGGAGGGCACGGACCGCTGGGAAACCGATGGGAGAGGAGGGAAAGGACAAACCCGAGCCAGGGGCTCCCTCCAAAAGGCACCATCCCCCCCCTCCGAACCACGGCACAGCTCGGGGGGGGTAATGGGGCCCCCCGCACCGGAGGGACAGCCCCCACCACCCCGGTAGAGAGCATCACCAGCATCACCTGCAGGACAAGCAGCGGGTGACAGCCGGAGGTGACTCCACTCTGCAGGGCACACGGAACCCTTCCGTCGGCCTGGCCCGGTCTCGAGGGAGGTGTTGCCCGCAGGGGCATGGACCAGGGGTGCTGCTGAGAGGCTGCCTGGTCCCGTGGGTCCCGCTGGCTCCCTTCTAATGGTCCCTGTGGGTGCCAGCGACACAGAGAGCGGCAGCCTGGAAAGCATTAGAGACTACAGAGCCCTGGGAGACGTGGTTCTGGGGCTCGGGTACGTTCTCATCGCTCCTCCGTGCCGAACAGGAGGACCTTGGAAAGGCGGATCTGGCACATGAGCGATGGTTACAACGGCGGGGCCATAGGCGGGGGTCTGGTTTTGTACAGCACGGGACTTGCTTTGGGAGGCCGGCTGTGCTGCAGGCTGGTGGGGCCTCTCCACAGAGCCCTGTAGTGCGGGGAGCAAACAAGAGCAATCAGAGATGTGCGCACGTCTGCGGGGTTATGATCTCGTTGGCACCACAGAACCGCGCTGGGATGGCTCCTGGGTTGCAGTGAAGGTTTTGGGCTCTTCAGGAAAAACAGGCTTGACCTCGTGCTCACTGGCAGGGAGGGCCGGGGGGGGGGGTGCGGAATGTGATGCTCCAGGGCAGCCTTGGAGGCAGCGGTCATGAGGTGGGCGAGTTCGAGATCCTCAGGGCAGGGAGCAGAGCGTGCAGCAAGCTCGCTGCCCGGGACCTCAAGCGAGCAGACTTGGGCCTCTTCCGGAGCCTGCTCAGTGAGGGTCCATGGGATGTAGCCCTGGAGGGCAGGGGGGCCCAAGGCTCTTGGTTGATATTCAAGGGTCTCCTGCTACAAGCTCAGGAGTTCATTTCTCCAGTACCACCTCCTCCAAGGCCAAGCCCAGTGTATCCCCATGAGGAAGGAAGCAGGCAAGGGGGGCAGGAGGCCTGCGTGATGGGCAGGGAGCTCCTTGTACATCTTAAGCTGAAGAAGGGAACTGATGGGATGTGCATAAAGGGACAGGCCAAGGGGGAGGACTGCAGGAACTTCATCAGGGGATGCAGGGATGCCAAGGCCCACTCGGAACTGAGCCTGGCGGAATACATCAAGGACAACAAGAAGGGCTTCTACATCAGTAGCAAAAGGATGACAAGGGACTATGTGGTGGTGCTGCTGGATCCAGGGGTGCCCTGGAAGCAGGAGCCACAGAGAAAGTGGAATTTGCCTCAGGCTTTACCACTGAGAGCAGCCCTCGGGGGCCCCAGACCTCGGGGGTCAGAGATGAAGGCTGGAGAAAGGAAGATTTGCCCCTGCTCACAGAGAGATGAGTTACGGACGGGCGGAATGAACACCCATAAACCCATGGGCCGGAGAGAACTGAGAGCAAAGGCGTGGGGGCTGCGGCTGTCGCTGAGGGGCTGTGCCTGCCCCACGGTGCCACCAGGGGCTGTGCCTGCCCCACGGTGTCACCAGAGGCTGTGCCTGCCCCACGGTGTCACCAGGGGCTGTGCCTGCCCCACGGTGTCACCAGAGCTTGTGCCTGCCCCACGGTGTCACCAGAGGCTGTGCCTGCCCCACGGTGCCACCAGGGGCTGTGCCTGCCCCACGGTGTCACCAGGGTCTGTGCCGGCCCTGCTGTGCGGGCCCGCAGCCGCACGAGGCCGGCGGTGGCGCTGGGCACCGCAGTCCGGCAGCGCCTGGTCCGGCTGCAGCCGCAGCGGCGGTGCCGGGGCCCCACTGCGGGCACCCCGAGGTCCCTGGATCCGCCCTGCGGGGCCGCGCTGGAGCAGGGCCCGCGGCCGCCTCCGGCACCTCCGGCCCGGCCCTGCTGCTCCCGGACGCGGAGCTCGGAGCCTTGCTCCCTGTGAGGAGCTGCGAGCGCGGCCGCGGGGCGGTGCCGGGGCCAGCGGCGGGGTCCGGGCGCTGCTCCCGGCTCTGCAGCTCCGGCCCCGCGGGTCTCGTTCCGGCGGAGAGGCCCCGGCCCCGAGCGCCCGGCCCCGAGCCCGCAGCGCCCGGCCCTGAGCCCGCAGCGCCCCGCACCGAGCCCGCAGCGCCCGGCTCCGAGCCCGCAGCGCTGAGCCGGGGCTGAGGCCGCTCGCTGCCGGCTTGGCCGCGGCGCTGCTGCGGTGGGTGCGTGGAGAGCCCCGCAGCCTCCCCCTGCCCCACCCCGCCCCGCCCCGCCCGGCCCCGCCCCACCCCGCCCCGCCCCACCCCGCCCGGCCCCGCCCCGCCCGGCCCCGCCCCGCCCCTCGGGCCCTGCCCGCCGCAGGCTCCTCCCCCCGCCCCTCCGCGGGGCTCGCTCGGGCCCGGAGCCGGGAATCCCCTCCCCGAGGGGCCCCGCGCCCCCCCGGGCGGTTCCATCCCCGCCGCCCCCCCCGCAGCCGGGGCCGTGGGGGCAGCGCTCGGGGCCCGCTCATGGCCGGGACCCCCCCCCCGGAGCTGCCGGCGGGGCCGGGCACTGCCGGGAGGGCCCCGCGCAGGATCCGCGCTTCCATGGCCCGGGGCCGCTCCGGAGAGGAGGGGCTGGGGGCGGCCCGGGGCCGTGGAGCTCGGTGCCCGCAGTGAACGGGGCCGCTCAGGAGGGGGCTCGGCTTGTGCCTCCCAGCCCGGGCAGCTCCGGCAGGGCACGGAGCCGACCAGGTCCAGGGCAGGAGCTCCCGGTTCACCGGCCCGGAGGCGCCGGCGGCCGCTCCCCTCGGGCCCCGGACTCTGCGTTTCCCGTGTTCTCATCCCCCGCACAAGACGAGGCTCTTTCCACAAGTCCAACCAGGACGATTCAGCGGGCAGGAGGACTCCTGCAGTGGATGCAGGAGCTGAATCCTGTGGCTGTTACTGCAGCCCAGGGCGTAAGGAGCACCCCAAAAGGTCCCTTCCACTTTTCCTTTATGGATCCATCTCCCCATGTCCTGGCAGATGCCTCGTGCCCGGCTGGAAGCCATGGACCGGTGTATGCAGGGGTGGAGGAGGCTGGTCCCCGCAGCATCAGCTCCCTCATGGGGTTCATCGGGAGCTCTCTTCCCGTTGGAGCCGGGATTAACTCCGGTTGTCTTTGGTCACCCGCCTCCCTCCTGAGGATTTAACCCATTCCAGCAGCGGGGCCAGTTTATTGCTGGTTCCCTCGGAACCTGGAGGCTCCCGTTCCACTTGTCCTGCGGGAACCGGCCTGGAGCAGAGACCTCGGAGCAGCTCCAAGGCCTGAAGGGGCTGCAGGGAACCTGGAGAGGGGCTTGGGACAGGGGCCTGTAGGGCCAGGCCAAGGGGAATGGCTTGAACCTGCCCGAGGGGAGACTGAGCTGAGCTCTTAGGCAGAAGCTCTTCCCTGTGAGGGTGCTGAGGCGCTGGCACAGGGTGCCCAGAGAAGCTGTGGCTGCCCCATCCCTGGCAGTGCTCAAGGCCAGGCTGGACACAGGGGCTTGGAGCAAGCTGCTCCAGTGGAAGGGGTCCCTGCCCGTGGTTGGAGCTGGAGCTGGATGAGCTTTAAGGTCACTTCAACCCAAACCAGGCTGGGGTTCTGTGACTGTAACTGAGCACATCCCATGGAGGGGTTGGTCCCTGTGTCCCCCCCCGCTCACCCCCAGCCTGCACCCCACAGGTGCCAGCCCAGGACCCCCCCAGACAGGCAGAAGCAGGACACTCGCTCCAGGGTTTATTTCCAGTCTGTCGGGTTCCTCAGGTGCAGGGTACAGCGGGGCTGCAATGGGGATGCAGTATGGGTGCAATGGGGTGCAATAGCATGCAGTGGGGGTGTAATGTGGTGCAATGGGGCTGCAGTGGGGATGCAATGGGGGTGAAATAGGGGTGCAATGGGGGTGCAACAAGGATGCAGTGGGGGTGCAGCAGGGATGCAGTGGGGTGCAATAGCATGCAATGGGAGTGTAACATGGTGCAATGGGGCTGCAGTGGGGCTGCAGTGAGGGTGCAATGGGGGTGCAGCCACCCGGGGCTCTGGGACCCCTCATGCCTGCAGCCGGCACCGGTTGGGGTCCCCCTGTTGGGCTCCTCTTCCCCAGCACTGGTGGCGCTCCCCACCCTGCACCTTCACAGGAGACACGGGGGGTGCTCAGCACCATCCGCCCCCAGGCGCACCCAGAGCCAGCACCACCGGCGGGGGCCGCGGTCGGGGTTGCGCCGGGGCGCCGAGCGCCTCAGGCGGCTTTGCCCAGCACCAGCAGGCTCATGAGGAGCACCATGAGGAAGAAGACCCACATGAAGAACCGGTCCAGCACCTTGGCCACCCTCTTCCAGTCCCCGCTGCGGCGCTGCGCGGCGCGGTGCCGCCGGAAGCACGCGGCGATGTAGGCGACGTGGTCCAGGACGGCGCGGTGGTGGCAGAGGCAGCGCCGCCGGGGGCACGGCCCGGGGCCGGCCCCCATCTCCCCGGCCGCATCCCCCGGCGGCCGCCTCCGGCCCCGGCAGCTGCCCCCGAGCCCGCAGAGCCGCGCCAGGTGCCGCAGGATGAGGCGCTGAGCCCAGGGCGGCACCGGGCGAGCGCCCGGCCCGCAGTGGTGAACGTTCATGATGAGGATGGTGAGCGCCGTGGAGGCCGCGATCATGGTCATGGTGGCGATGTAGTACTTGCCTGCGGGGAGAGCGGTCAGGGCAGGCCCGGAGCCACCGGCCCTGCGAGAGCTCGCAGCCCGGCGAGGCGAGGCCGCAGCGCCGCGGGGCAGGGGTGGCCTTGGCAGGGCTGGGAAAGCTTAAAGGGCTTTTCCAACCTGGCCAAGTCCGTGGCTCTGCGGCTCTAGGAGGTGAGGCCACAGTGCAGGGGCTGACACCTGCGCCCCCGCCACAGAGCCATAGAATCGTGGAGTCGGGGAACCCCAGCCTGGTTTGGGATGAAGGGAGCTCAAAGCTCCTCCAGCCACAACCCCTGCCCTGGGCAGGGACCCCTTCCACTGGAGCAGCTTGCTCCAAGCCCCTGTGTCCAACCTGGCCTTGAGCACTGCCAGGGATGGGGCAGCCACAGCTTCTCTGGGCACCCTGTGCCAGCGCCTCAGCACCCTCCCAGGGAAGAGCTTCTGCCTAAGAGCTCAGCTCAGTCTCCCCTCGGGCAGGTTCAAGCCATTCCCCTTGGCCTGTCCCTACAGGCCCTTGTCCCAAGCCCCTCTCCAGGTTCCCTGCAGCCCCTTTAGGCACTGGAGCTGCTCTCAGGTCTCCCCTTCAGGAGCCTTCTCTTGTCCAGGCTGCCCCAGCCCAGCTCTCTCAGCCTGGCTCCAGAGCAGAGCTGCTCCAGCCCTCGCAGCAGCTCCGTGCCCTCCTCTGCCCTCGCTCCAGCAGCCCCAGGTCCCTCCTGTGCTGAGGACCCCAGAACTGTACCACAACCCCCCCGGCACCGCTGCCGCCCTTCCCGATCCCAGGGGGGTGCCGGGCGCTCACCGATGAGCGGGACGCTCTCCGATGGGGGCATGCTCTCGGCCACCAGGAGCTGGAACACGGTGAGCGCCAGCAGCACCGTCACCCCCAGCGACACCTTCTCGCCCGAGTCCGCGGGCAGGTAGAAGCTGAGCGGGGCCAGGAAGGAGACCATGAGGCAGGGCAGGAGCAGGTTGAAGATGTAGAAGGAGGCGCGGCGGCGCAGCAGGAGGGTGTAGGTGACGTCGGGGTAGGGCTCGGAGCAGCAGCCGTAGGTGACCACGTTCCTCGTGGCCGGCATCCCCAGCACCTCCCACTCCACGTTCTCCACGAAGTCCGTGAGGTCGCCGGCGTCCAGCCGGTTCCGGAGGTCGATCTGGTTCCCGTTGTGGGTCCAGGAGCCGAAGGTGAGGCGGCAGCGCTGCGCGTCGAAGGGGAAGTAGGAGACGTCCACCTTGCAGGAGCTCTTGGTGATGGCGGGCGCGTCCCACAGGATGAGCCCGTCCGAGCGCAGCACCACGTTGGTCTCCATCGAGCCGCCGAAGCGGTCGTCAGCGCTGGGGGGGACGGACGTGGGGCCCCGTGTGGGGCTCAGGTCCCCCCCCAGCGCCGTGTCCCAGCCCCACATCCCCCTCAGCGTGGGGCTTGGTGGCAGCCCCAGGCTGTGGTGACCACCTCCCTCCATCACCCACTCCAGCCCCCCTGCTCCCACCCCACACCAGCCCCAGGGCTGGTGACACCCATCAGCCCCCCCCCAGCCCCGTTCTGAGCCCCCTGGCTCCAGGAGCAGCGAGGGGGCTCCGGTGACCCACTTGTTGTAGAGGATGATGTCCGGCCGCCACACGTAGCTGCTGGGGATGCGGATGCTGTCGATGCCGCCGTAGGCGTCCTTGTCCCACGTGAGGTGAGCGTCCAGCCAGGCCTGGCGCACCCACAGGTAGGAGGTGAGGACCTGGTTCCTCTCGTCCTGTGGGGGGACAGGGCCGGGCGTAGGGGATGGACCCCGTTGTCACCAACACCCCCCTCAGCACCCAGCCTGGGCGGTGCCTTCTGCAACAGTCATGGGCTCATGGGATGCTTTGGGATGAAGGGACCTTAAAGCTCCTCCAGCTCCAGCCCCTGCGCCGGGCAGGGACCCCTTCCACTGGAGCAGCTTGCTCCAAGCCCCTGCGTCCAACCTGGCCTTGAAGCTGGCTGGGACCCCCGCAGTTGTGCTGCTCTGGGGGTGCTGGGGAGCTCTGAGTGGGCTTCAAGGGGTCCCTGCACTGGGCACTGGTGGGGCCGCCCCTCGGATCCTGTGCTCAGCTCTGGGCCCCTCACTGCGAGAGAGACCTTGAGGGGCTGGAGCGGGGCCAGGGAGGGGAACGGAGCTGGGGCAGGGCCTGGAGCCCAGCGGTGACGGGGAGCGGCTGAGGGCCCTGGGCGCTGGGGCAGGGGCCCCGCGGCGCCGCTCACCATGTCGATGATCTGGGACAGGGTCACCTGGAGGCTGACGTTGAGCGCCCGGTCCGTGTCCTCCACGGGGCGCAGGGCGCTGGAGTAGTTGGCGAAGAGGTCGTGGAGCAGCTTCCGGGCGACCCAGCCGGGGGCGCCGCGCCCGCCTGCGGGGACCCACAGCGGGGGCTGCAGCGGCCGCGGACCCCCGGGGCCCGGCGCCAGCCGCAGCCCCTCGCAGCCCCGAGCCCCCCGCGGCCCTCACCCGGGGCCAGGAGGCAGCCGGCGAGGCAGAGCGCGAGCAGCGGCCGCTCCATCCCGGCGCGCGGGGGACACGGGCGCTGCCGGCGGTGACGTCACGGCAGGACGGGGGGGGGGGGGGGGGGGCGGTGGGGGGAGGGGGGTGACCCCGGTCCCTCGGGGAGGGGGGGGGGGGGGGAGCCGCAGGGGCCGGGATGGGCCCGGGGCTGGAGCGGGCGCGCGCTGCCTGCGCCAGGCTCTGCCGGTGGGGCCGTGACCCCTGAGCCCCCATCCCGGCGGGAGCAACGCCACGGGCAGCTCGGGACCGGCGCTCGGGCACCGGGAGCGGGCAGGGCCGAGGCGGCTCCGGCCCCCGCAGCCCCGAGGGCTGGAACCCGGCGTCCCGGCGCCTCTTCCCGCGGTCCTGGCGCAGGGGGCGCTGGAAAAGGGGGTCCCGGGGCTCACAGGGAGACGCGGGGGCGCTGGAAGCCACCGGGTGGGCGCTGCGGCCCCGGGCCGGAGGGAGCGGGGCACGGCGAGGGACGGTCCCGTCCTCCGGCCGCAGGAGCGAGCGAGGAAGGGGAAAAGGGGGGCGATTCCCGTCCGCGGGAGCAGCGCCCCAGGGCACAGGATGTGACCCAGGAGGTGCAGCACGAGCGGCAGCGGGGTCCCTGTCGCGGCGGTGCCGGAGCATCCCCTGGCTCCGCTCCCACCCGCCTGCCCGCGGCAGATGCCGAGCACCGGGATCGGTTTTAAGGCCGGAGGCTCGGTTTCCAGGCAGTGAATTATTCATCCCCAGGGCGATGCCCGGGCGCCGCTGCACCGGAGGGACAGGGCAGCGGTAACGGGAGGAGGCGAAGGCAGCAGCACCGAGCTCCCAGCACCGGCAGAGCCCATCGCACAGCCTCCTCCTCGGTACAGCATCCCAGAGCAGTCTGGGTTGAAGCGGACTTAAACTGGGGTTGCCCCATCCCTGGCAGTGCTCAAGGCCAGGTTGGACACAGGGGCTTGGAGCAAGCTGCTCCAGTGGAAGGGGTCCCTGCCCGGGGCAGGGGTTGGAGCTGGAGGAGCTTTAAGCTCCCTTCATCCTAAAGGGCTCCGCTATTCCACGCCCGAATTCCTGCTGCTCCTCCCATCCCGGCACAGGCTGAGCTCCTGGCAGATTTCAGCTTTCCCAGTGCCATCCCTGCCCACACCAGTCCGGAGCTGCCACCCCCCGAGCTGCCCCACTGCACGTGCCCATGCAACTGCAACCTGGCTCCAACACTGAAAGGGGCTGGAAAAGCAAAGGAAACGGTGGGAATTTTATAAACATTTTATTTATTGTTTTCAAAAAGACAGGAAAATAATCTAGAGCATTTATTTATAATTCTTTAATAAAAACCTTTACATACTCCTCATGCATGAAGACCTTCGGAGCCAGTGGAGAGCTCCAGGCAATGGAAGCTGCTGCCCACCGCCGGAGGTGCTGCAGCCACCCTGACAAGGGAACAGACCCAGGAGCAGGCCCTGCAGGAGCCGCTTTTCCTTCTTCCAAGAGTAAGTGGGGTTCAGGAGACAGCAGGAGCGGGGACAGCGCAGACCGGAGCGCGGGCTGGGCTTGTGCCGACGGTGGCTCCACGCGGTGACACCAGCTCTGGCCCTGGAGGCAGGCGGGAGCCTCTGGGGGCTTGGGGCAGAAGGGGCTCTGGCGCAGCAGCAGCCTGGACTCCTGACGGTGGGGATGGGGAGAAGCCTCACAGAGCTCATGCAGCTCCCTGCTCCGGAGCCAGGGAAGCAGCCGGAGGATGGATAAAGAGCTTGGTCCAGCCTCCACCTTCACACGAGGATGCAGGAAAAGTCCTGAGTGAGGTTTCTTCTCCCCTCACTCCCCACGAGCAAGCTCGTAACCCAAAACCCTGGCCCAAGCTCATCCATGGCCGGTGCTGAAGGGTCACAGATTGCACCAGCGCAGCCCCACCATGGAAAACTGCCCCAGAGCCGCTTCCCATGCTCTGCGCTGCCCCAGCAGGGACCAGGACTGGCCAGAGGCTGAAGCCACCGCCGTGCCCCCTCCGCAGGGACCACCAGCTTCAGCACGAAGCGCTGCCGGTGCCAGGACCGAGGCGTGTGGCTGGGGAGCAGCCTGCGAGGGCCACCCAGCCCCAGCGCTGCCCGGTGACAAAGACTCCTGCGTTACCCAGGGCGAAAGCTGTTGGACACCTTTATGGACAAAACCTGCGCGGCCGGAGGCGGCTCCCCCAGCCGAGGGGAAGGGGAACGAGTGGTACAAAACAAGTGTCCGGGGGGGCCTCAGTGGGTGCCGACCGTCAGCTCCCGCAGGTAGGACTGGGTGAGGCTGCGCAGCTCCTCCAAGGCGTAGTCCTCGGGCATGGGCAGGCGGCCGATGTGTGGGGCCAGCAGGCGCAGGGGCACGCGCTGCAGCTCGGCCGCGGGCTCACACACGGGCTCCGGGGCGTGCTGCAGGCCCAGCACCACCCGCAGCAGGTTGGCGATGCGCTTGGCCATGTCTGCAACCAGAGCAGAGGAGAGGAGAGCTCCCATGGGCTCCACAGCACCAGTGAGACACCTCCGCCCATAGAGACCTCCCCCAGGTGGAACAGGGCCTCATGCCTCAGAATCAAGGAATGGCTGGGGTTGGAATGGCTCCTCCAGCCCCAACCCCTGCCCCGGGCAGGGACCCCTTCCACTGGAGCAGCTTGCTCCAAGCCCCTGTGTCCAACCTGGCCTTGAGCACTGCCAGGGATGGGGCAGCCACAGCTTCTCTGGGCACCCTGGGCCAGCGCCTCAGCACCCTCACAGGGAAGAGCTTCTGCCTAAGAGCTCAGCTCAGGCTCCCCTCGGGCAGGTTCAAGCCATTCCCCTTGGCCTGGCCCTACAGGCCCTTGTCCCAAGCCCCTCTCCAGGTTCCCTGCAGCCCCTTTAGGCACTGGAGCTGCTCTCAGGTCTCCCCTTCAGGAGCCTTCTCTTGTCCAGGCTGCCCCAGCCCAGCTCTCTCAGCCTGGCTCCAGAGCAGAGCTGCTCCAGCCCTCGCAGCAGCTCCGTGGCCTCCTCTGGACTCCCTGTACCCCTTGTGCTGCTGCCCCAGAGCTGAAGGCAATGCAGGGGTGGGGGAGTCTCACTGTACCTGACTGAGCCAGGCGGTCCTTGGCACTGTGGCACTGGATCTGCTCTATCCTGTTGCACAGCGATGTCACTTTGGTGTGTAACCTCTCCAGCTCGTAGGTGGAACAATCCAGCTGAAAAGCAAGCACAAGAGTCAGGCTCTGAGTCAGCCAAAGCCTCTCAGCAGCGACCCTGAGCACACTCAGCCAGATCCATCCAAGAGCAGACACAACCCATGTTACAACCTCTGTGAGGGCAACACACCTGAAGTGGGGAAATGGGAAGCCTGGAACTGAATGAGGGGACTCACAGGCAGGTTCCCCATGAAACGGCTAACAGTGAGTGTTGCTCCTTTTCACTTACCTCACATCTCACTACACAGAGCACATGTGCAGAGCAGAGCCACATCTTAGAATCATGGAAAGGTTTGGGTTAAAGGGACCTTAAAGCTTCTGCAGTCCCAATCCCCTGCCACAGGCAAGGACCCCTTCCACTGGAGCAGCTTGCTCCAAGCCCTGTCCAACCTGTCTCAAGCCCCTCTCCAGGTTCCCTGCAGCCCCTTTAGGCACTGGAGCTGCTCTCAGGTCTCCCCTTCAGGAGCCTTCTCTTGTCCAGGCTGCCCCAGCCCAGCTCTCTCAGCCTGGCTCCAGAGCAGAGCTGCTCCAGCCCTCGCAGCATCCCCGTGGCCTCCCCTGGACTCGCTCCAGCAGCTCCAGGTCCCTCTGGTGTTGTTGCCCTCAGATAAGCCTGAACCAGCACTGAGGGGCAGGGGCAGCAGCGCAGCGAGCAGGGGGCTGGGTTCACACCAAGCGGCACGGCTGCCTCCGTGCCTGCTGCAGGACAAGCCCAGCAGCACCCGGCGGCACCGGGGGCTGAAGCAGCCGGCCCATGCAGGGACACCGGGGCTGGGCCAGGGGCAAACACGTCTGCAAACCAGAAGCGAAACCGCTCTGCTCCGCTGCACGCTCGGCGTCCCCAGGAGGCGGCTGGGGCAGCAGGGGTGTGAGGGGTGAGCAGCCCAGGGCAGCAGAGAGGGCAACCCCACACCAGCCCTGGCAGGCACCAAGGCCCTGTCGGCTGCCTCCAGCCCAGACCTGCAGTCTCTCTGCCTCCAGTTCCCCTTCTCCCCGAGCTCTCCCCTCTGCTTTGCCCCTTCCTTCCCCTCCTGCTCGGAGCCTTCCTCCCGCCTCCCCTCCTGCGCAGCTTCATCTTCCCTTCTCTCACCATTTGCCACCCTGCAGCTGGAACCCGCCTGCACTTCCCCATCTCGGCCCAGTTCCTCAGCACCCTCCTGCCCTCCCCCAGAGGCACTTGCAACACCAGCCCCAGCACCGAGGCTTTTGCAAGACCGATTCCTGTGCCTCACCCTCCAGCAGCACTGCTGGAAACTGCACTGTGGGGCTGTGACCAGAGCCTGATCCTTGCCCTGCTGGAGCAGGAGGAAGGATGGGGGCAGTCTCCCAGCTCCTGCATGGAGTCTGTCCTGGAGATGGTCCCAGGGTTGGTCCTGGAGAACCTGAACCCCTCTGGGGACCCTGAGCGGCTCCGTCTCCAGGTATTCGCTGCTGAAGAGGAGGGAAGGACGGGACACCACAGGACCAGAGTCCTGCTCCTCACCCATCCCCTGCTGCCAGGGCCGGCTCCAGGGCTGGGGGAACGAAGCTGAACAGAAAAGTCCCAGAACCAACGCAAACAGAGCCCAGATCTGGCCTTGAGCCACCCTGACCTGCCAGAGCCTGTCCTAAACAGCGCCAGGAGCCCCCAGCCTGGCAGCTCAGCAGGAGCTGCCCAGCCTCTCCCTGTTCTATGATTCTATAACTTATGATCTTGGGTTACATAAAGTTTTTACCCCTAAATCACTGCACAAGTAATTTACAGTAACTTTGTCTATGATACCTTCCACTAGACCATGTTGCTCCAATCCACCCTTTATCTTATTTCAACGGGATCTCCCTGTTTTCAGACATGCACCATGTGCTGTTTGAAGGGTGACATTAACATTAGCACTGACAGTGAGGAAAAGGTTATTCTGAAAGCAGAACTCCACACAAGCTTCCAAACTGAAGGAAGAAACCAATCCAAGTGTTTTCCTCTGTTACCTGTTGAATCCTGTCCAGCATCTCAATGACACGGATGTAATCCAGGTAGACAAGTCCTGCCATCTCCCAGTCCTGAATGAGGGCACTGCGCTCCGGAGGGGCAAGATCCTCCAGGAATCCCTTCAGGTATTTGTAGTTCTCATTGATAATAGCATCTGAGGAGAACAAGAATGTGAGGAAAGGAGCAAAAGGGCTTCTCACATTTCAAGAGCCAAGCAAGCGAAAGACACCACTCTCAGGCAGTTTGGTGACTCCCTGACAGCATCAGCCATGGCCAGAAATAACTTCATGTACAACCAGGTATCAGTGAGAGCTATTTTGACACAGCCAAGCACTAACAACCCCACCATGATGAACACAGCCCTACCGCTTCCTGGTCCTCAGCACCCGAGGATTCTGCCCCCTCCTGTGTTTGTGTGCCCTGCTCCAGAGGCAGAATGAAAAGAGAAGAGCAGACTCACCTGAGGCCAAGTGCCTGACAACCAGCTTGTGACACTGGTTCCAGTGCCCAGCCTTGAACAAGAAGAGGGCTTCTTTATGCTTGTCACCCTCCATCCGTGCCCGAACTGCCTTTGCCTCGTGAATCCACTGCGGGGGGACGCAGAGCCTCTGCGTCAGGAACGTCTCCTTGGCCCAGGACTCGGGGGTCTCGCTGAGGGCACAGTGCCGGTTCAGCAGCTCCCGCACGGCCTTCTCCCGGATGCTGGGGAGAGACAAAGGTGTCATCCCAACAGCACCCTCCCGTCACACCACAGACAGGCTCCAATACGACTGTGCTCAGCTCTAGGGACCTCACTACACGAGAGACATTGAGGTGCTGGAGGTGGGGCAGAGAAGGGCAGCGGAGCTGGTGCAGGGCCTGGAGCCCAAGTGTGATGGGGAACGGCTGAGGGACCTGGGGGGTCAGATGGAGAAGAGAAGGCTCAGGGGGAACCTGATCTCTCCCTACAAGTGCCTGACAGGAGGATGGAGCCAGGAGGGGCTGGGCTCTGCTCCCAAGGAACAAGGGATGGGACAAGAGGAACTGGCCTCAAGCTGCCCCAGGGCAGGTTTAGATGGAGCTGAGGAACAATTCCTGCCCCAGAGGGTGCTCAGGCATTGGAACAGGCTGCCCAGGGCAGGGCTGCAGGCACCGGCCCTGCAAGGGTTCACACCCCGTGGAGATGAGGCCTCAGTGCCATGGGGCAGGGGTGGCCTTGGCAGTGCTGGGAGCGGTTGGACTCAGGGACCTTGTAGGTCTTTTCCAACCCTGTTGATTCAATGGCTCTATGACTGAGGGAGGCAGCAGCAGAGTGTGTTACACTCACTGGCAACGGAAAAAGGCAGGAATGGAACAGACCCCAACTGTTACTTTGAAGGCAAGAGGCAGAACAGGCTCTTCACTCACTGCGTCTTGGGCTCGTGCAGCAGGATGAAAACAGCCCATTCCCAGAGGCCTTCGCTCTCGAGCTGGGCAGCGTAGCTGGTGTTCAGCACCCCCTGGCTCTGCTGGCTCAGGTGGGTGTAGTTCAGGGCCCTGAGCACTTCCCAGAGGTGCCAGCTCAGGCGACAGTCCAGGGGGTCGGATGTGATACTCCTGGGATCCAGCAGCTGGTCAAGGTCATAGTGCCTGCAGGGAAAACGTGCAGCACGAACAGCTTGCTGTGTACAGAGTCAGAGCCTGGTGCTGCTCAGCTCCTTCCCTCCACCCACCTCCAGTTATTCCACAGATGTGATTTACAGGGTGTGTGGGGGGTTGCTTTGATTTCAGATAATAAAATAATAAAAAGACAAGAGCAACTGTTAAAATCCTTTCGCTCTCCCGAGTCTGCACCCAGCCTGTCACCACCTTTCCTTTAGTATGTGATTGTCATGGCTTAAACCCTCCTGCAGGTTTCTCAAGGCCTTCAAAAAGGTTGCTGTGATGAAGCAGGACCACTGCACTCCTCAGACAACAGAGAAGAACACCCCCCACAGCCACACTCCAGAGCTCCAATTTCATCAGTGATACCACCACCAGCAGCATCAGCATCACCATCTGCTTTAAGAGCCTACACACAGGACAGGGTTTGACTACTGGAGCAGTTCACTAAGTGCTGAGGCTGATTTCATACCCCTGGTCTGGGAATTCAGGTCATTCACTGATCCAAGATGTTCTTATAGAAGCTCTGGGACTCTTTTACCTGTCACTGTAGAGCTTTAATAAGTGGAAGCAGACGTCTCTCAGAGGCCTTCCTGTGTTGTCATCTTCTTCTATGACACAGCCAGAATCCTCCAGGTAGGGAGGCAGAGGGCAGCAGGCATATTTTTCACACTCTGATGTGTTCTAGAGAACCAGTTTTAACACTCAGTTAAAGCTAACCCTGAACAAACTGCATCCTGCATTCCACACAGCTCAGCAGCCTCCATTCCCCGTGGCCTGTCCCTACAGGCCCTTGTCCAAAGCCCCTCTTCAGCTTTCCTGCAGCCCCTTTAGGCACTGGAGCTGCTCTAAGGTCTCCCCTTCAGGAGCCTTCTTTTCTCCAGGCTGACCCTGCCCAGCTCTCTCAGCCTGGCTCCAGCGCAGAGGTTACAGTGCTCTGCATTAATGATGGGCTCAAGCACACGCTGCCAGGTCACGGGGAGCTTCTCAATAAAGAGTCCTGCAGCACTGAGCACGCATCCATTAGGAGTTACTACACTCGATGCTGGGCCATTGTTAAGCACACAGATGGAGGCTGAAGGATCTTTAGTTAAATGATTAAACACTTTTTGCCACAGAGCCCTTTGTCTGTCTGTACCCAGAGGCTGACAGCTCTGCAGCACCAACCAGCCTCTGCATAATGCATCAGTCACGCGCTGCCTGCAGCTCGGCTTCTGTCTGCTGTAAAACATCCAGTGAAACAAATGGGGTGGATGGTTCAAAGACTATCTGACAAGTCAGACAGCTGAGTATTAAACATCCCAGTGGGAAAACTGCCTGGCCACTTCCCATCTTCCTAGTTTTGGGTAGCTGTCAAATAGCTGGAAAGACTCGATCAGTGGAAGATGCACTCACAATGTATTGCTACCACCTGAGGAGCAGTGCTGAGCTCCTCAAGTGACTGGAATTACCAACAGGTTCAATCCTGGGGCTTTATTCCCTTTGAAAAGATAATTCCTATTCAAGTGCACTGCTGCAACAACTCATCATAGAGCTGGTGAAGGGCTCTGATGCTCTGACAACTGAAATAATGAACCCATACACAGTGAACTCCACACTCAGCACTTCCACAGGGATACCTGACTGCTCACAGAAGGCTCAGTGCAGCATCAGTCACTGGGACTGAGTGAGACCTCCTCACACCAAGGAACGACTGACCTACCTGAAAGGCCAATTCGTACATGGCAAGTGCCTGGGAAATGGAAGCTGTTGGAGGAAGCAGGTACCAGAGGTGCACGGCCACACAGCGCTTCCAGTCCAGCAGCGAGCACACGTTGATATTGATTCTCTCTGATAACTGCCACACCTGAAGAGACAAAGCACTCAGGTCAGGCAAAGCCTCTCCCCCGATTTCCTGCGGCCCCTTTAGGCACTGGAGCTGCTCTAAGGGTTCCCCAGAGCACAGCAGAGGCAGGATCCCCTCCCTGAGCTGCTGCTCACGCTCTGGGGTTGCAGCCCAGCACACAGAGGGGTTCTGGGCTCAAGCGCACACTGGAGCCGGGTCATGGGGGGCTTCTCCTCACCCAGCACCCCAAGTCCTTCTCCTTAGGCTGCTCCTTTCAGTCTCCCCCAGCCTGTGTGCTTGGGATTGCCCCAACCAGGTGTGCAACACTAAGATCACGCTAATGGAAAACCCACCACCAGTTTGTCCTCCTCTCCTACTGTGTACCACGCACTGTGGTTGTGTGCTGCAGTGTAGAAGTGCTGCTGCCAAGAAGGGGAAGTCAAGAAGAGAAGAGACAAAGGACTCACAGGCTTTCCTGCCAGCAGGGCGAAGATCCGGAGCCTCTCCTCCTGGATGAAGCAGTCTGCCTGCAGCCTGTGCCAGTCCACCAGCTGCATGGTGAGCAGGTCCCGCACAGGCTGGCTCCCGGCCAGCTGGGACAGGAGCAGAGCCAGCCTGTGGTCATCTGCAATGGGCCACAGCAGCACATCAGGCAGATCCTCCACCCACCAGTGCCCCAGCTACCCCTGTGAGCTGTGGGGCACTTGGATCAGCCCAGAGCTGCTCAACTGGTGTGTGAGCACAATTGGCTATGAAATAAACCACAGCATGAAATAAACCCCCTAAATGGGGGTGAGGGGAGAAGACAAAACGGGATGGACAGATTCCTCAGAGGAGAGAAATGGAGAACTTCAAAGATGTGAGCCAACACAGAAGACCGAGATTAAACTAGCCAATAAGCTCTGAAAATCATACAAGCATGGAATGATCTGGCTTGAGAAGGGAGCTTAAGATCATCCCATTTCAAGCCCCTGCCCTTCCACTGGAGCAGCTTGCTTCAAGCCTGTGTCCAACCTGGCCTTGAACACTGCCAGGGATGGGGCAGCCACAGCTTCTCTGGGCACCCCGTGCCAGCGCCTCAGCATCCTCACAGGGAAGAGCTTCTGCCTTCTATCTGACCTAACTTCCCCTGTTCCAGTTTGAACCCATCACTCCTTGGCCTATCACTAGAGTCCTGGATGAAGAGACTCTCTCCGGTAACCTTGCAGTCCCCTTCAGACACTGGAAGCTGCTCTGAGGTCTTCAATGCTTTCCTTTATCATTATTAGCAGTAGTGTTATACCGTCCTTTAGTGATCCAGCTGTTTTTATCTCAACCTGTGGGATTTATATGCTTTCCATCCTCCTCCCCATCCTCCTCAAGCAGCTGCGTAGTGCTGAGTCACCAGCTGGGTTTAACCCAGAGCACCCTCCTGCAAGGAGCAGGCACTGCAGCATCTCACCTGACTGCTGGGCCAGCCTGCAGGCCTCCCCGATCCTCTTCCCAGTGAGGCAGCTGAAGACAGCCTCCACGGGGTTCCCGTGCCGGGACACAGCCACCTCCTCCTCGATGCGCGCGGCCGCCGTGGCCGACAGCCAGCGGGAGAAGGCTCTCCTGCGCTCCAGCGCCAGCACGTACTCCCTGGGCTCCTCCAAGCTGGCCTCCAGCTCCTTCAGCTTCCCCCAGAGTGCTTCACACAACGTCCATGCCAAGCACCAGTGCTTCACAGTAGCTGTCAGGACAGAGTTACTCGGTCAGGAGCAAAAAGTTATGGAAGAACATCTAGGAATGAGTCTAAGAACATAAGCAGAAGCTTGCAGGATATCCAGAAGGATTATCCTATTGTCAGGAGTCCATGCAGGGAGTCAGGTAGATCCCCAGATAGAACCAACCACATCTGTGCTTTCCAAAGGAACGTTGGCACAGCCCATTTCCCTGTTTTGTTCACATTTCACTGCACAGATGAAACCTGAAATCATGGAATAGTTTGGGTTGGAAGGGAGCTTAAAGTTCCAATCCCCTGCCACGGGCAGGGACCCCTTCCACTGGAGCAGCTTGCTCCAAGCCCCTGTGTCCAACCTGGCCTTGAGCACTGCCAGGGATGGGGCAGCCACAGCTTCTCTGGGCACCCTGTGCCAGCGCCTCAGCAGCCTCACAGGGAAGAGCTTCTGCCTAAGAGCTCAGCTCAGTCTCCCCTCGGGCAGGTTCAAGCCATTCCCCCTTGGCCTGTCCCTACAGGCCCTTGTCCCAAGCCCCTCTCCAGCTTTCCTGGAGCCCCTTTAGGCACTGGAGCTGCTCTAAGGTCTCTCCTTAAGGAACCTTCTCTTCTCCAGGCTGACCCAGCACACCTCTCTCAGTCTGAAACCAATCTGAACTGGACAGTGTTCCAGATTCCAGCCTCACCTTCTGTCACAGCAGGATCCTCAGATGCCTTTCTGACCCAGTCAGCATAGTCGTGGATAGCAGAAACTCCTGGGTTAGGTGCTAGAAGAGGGCAGTGCTCATCCATATGGACAGTGCTGTGTTTGAGCTTTATCTCCAGAGGGATGAGATACAGTTGGTTTTCCCTGTCCATCGTCCGTTGTGCCAAGCTCAGCTTCTCCATGTAAACCTTGAAAGAGGATTCTGAGAGTCTGGAGGAGGAAAGGAGATAAACCCGGGTAGTAACGTTCAGAATTGTTCTCCATCCATGTGAACTCCTCCACCACAGAGCTGCTGCACTGCGCAGCTTGTCCCAGCTGTAGCATAAGGACAAACAAAGATCTGAGCCAAGCTCAACAGCCAGGTATGAAAATCCTGGGTACAGCCTGGGACTTAGAACCAGCCTCTGCCCATCAAACCTCACTGAGCTCTGCGCCTGAAGCTCTCCAAAGGCAAGCAGCACACCTTACCATAGCCAGAGCATTCTGGGAGGGCACCTCATTCTCTCAGCACATCACATCTGCTGGAGAGCATCCAAACAAGGTTTGTGGAGGACTGCAGAGGCAGAACATCCAGCTATGCTCCAGTCACGGTTAGGGATGGAGTTACACAGCCCCGGGAAGCTCTGTACTCTGCTTTACACAAAAGCAGAGTTGAAGACATCCAAGAAGGCTAAACAAGAAATTCCTTGGGTAGGTCAGACATCCTTGGGGAGGATCAAGAGCAGATTTAAGCTTCTTGGAACAACAATTCTGAGCTCTCTTTAACCTTCAGCACAATGACAGTGTTACTGTTAAGAACCTAACTGCTCTTACAACAATATTCCAGGTCTTTGAGACCAAGAGTTTGGTGAAGTAGCAACCTGAAGGTATCTCCATGGCCAGTGTGGTCTTGCACCACTTCTGAAGGAATATGGACCTACAATCAGGGTTCTTTCAACCACAAAGAGGGAGAATGTCAGAGCCATCCCAAAGGAAACTGCTACTCACGGTTTGGGAGCAACAGGAGTCGGCAGGAAGCCATACTCCACCGAGTCATGCTGAAGATCTTCCACGTCACCCGATGCACTCAACTGCTCTCCACAGTTGACAAGGGTCCAGTTGGGTCCCCAGCCAACACGAAACGAGCGGCCCATGAAGAGTGCCATGTCCATGAGCAGCTTCCCTTTCCTGTGGGTGATGGACGCCTCGAGGGGCACGAGGCCCTGCTGCCTGCGCACCCCCACTGTTCTCATCTGCACCTCGGGCACCGCCGGCGGGACGGAGAACACCGGCTTCAGCGGAGATGTCATCGACCAGACGGCAGCAGGAGAGGGACTGCCCGGAGCCTGCGGCCCCTTGAGGTCTTGCCCAGCAGCACTGGGTGACTGGGAAATCACAGTGGCAAATTTGGACTGCAGCAGCCCACCAACTGGAAGGGAGAAGGAAGAACATGAACAGGGGGCTGGGGTTTCAGTACACTCATGGCATCATGGGATGGGTTGGGCTGAAAGGGACATTGAAGACCATCTCGTTCCAATGACTTCTACTAAGTGAGGTTGCTCCAAGCCCCTATGTCCAAACTGGCCTTGAACACTGCCAGGGATGGGGCAGCCACAGCTTCTCTGGGCACCCTGCGTCAGTGCCTCACCACCCCCACAACGAAGTATGGAAGTGTTGCTCCAGTTTGCCTCCATCTCTCACTATCCAAACCTATTTTAACTGACAACACATTAATTTTACATAAGCCATGTCTGATTCCCAGGTGCTGTCACAAGAACAACCATCTCCCCGTCTTCATCTCAACCCATAAGCTTTTCTCATCCCATCTTCTCCCCCAGCCTATTGAAGAGGAGGAGGGAGAGTGTGGCTGGATGGGCAACAGGCTGCTGGCCAGAGCTGACCCACCACAGCTCTGCCCTGTGCTCAGCCAGTGACAGGACTTTGTTAGTATCAGAACCAAAGCCTCCTTCTTCAGACAATCAGTGGTTTGTCACAGTACCTGAGTATCTTTTCTCTCCACGGGATTTTGAGATCGGGAGCCTCGGGGAGCAGATCTCTTGAGAAGAATCTGTTTTCACAGGTTGCTTCCCAGGATGATGATCCAGGATCAAATCCAGGTCATCTTCATCAGCAAGCAGGGAAGCTTTCATGATCTGAGGAGGTGGCAAGTCAGGGCTGCACATCAGTGCTCACTCACAGCAGCAGCTGATCCGCTCAGCTCCTTCCCCACCAAAACAACCTGTACAGCTGCACACGACCAGACAACCTCCACATGCTATGAGGATTCCCAGTGACAGTGGAGGCAGGAGTGAGCTTCAGTGGATGAGGATCTCTGACAACCAACTGCTTAAATCAGTGTCACAGGCCTGGGTAGGGATGCGTGTGAAGTCCCAAAATAATCCTGTTTCCTCAGCATTCCGCTCTCTCTACTTGTTTATCAGCTTAAAAACTTCAGGACTGGCTTCTCCTTACAAATTTAAGCAACAAGTGGAAGCCCACAAGTGTTGAAAGCACAACCCTTCCACCAAACAGCAACACCAACCCCCAAATCAAGACCAGCTCTCCCATTACCTTGTGGTAATTTCCAGTTTCCCATTCCCAGCCAACTAGGGCCAGGGCATCCTATGTTCAGTTGATGTTCCTATCCTATCCTATGTTCCTATGATCAGTTCAGCTTATCCCACCCCTCAGAATTCTACCTTTCAGATGAGTCTAATTTTTGCATGCCATGCTTTAAGGTCCCTTCCGACCCAAACCATTCTATGATTACCACTTAGATATTAGGCTTCTGTGTTTGCTGTAAACCTTTATAGATAGGAAAAGCCTCATCACAGAATGGCTTGAAAGAAAACTCATCTAGTTCCAACCCCCATGCCTAATCTTATCTCAATCTCCCCTCTGGCAGATTAAAGCCATTCCTTTTGTCCTGTCCCTACAGGCCCTTGTCCAAAAACCCTCTCCAGGTTTCTTATAGCCCCTTTAGGCACTGGACGGGTGGATTGTACTACGAGTACATTACCTGGTATGTACCTGGGGAGGCAAACTGAACCATCAGCGATAAACATCACCAAGTGCTCCTTTCAGAGAGGGGCTGTCACGAGACACCCACCTGCAGCACGTGGGGGTTGATGCCCAGGGTGGATGCGATGTGCGCTGAAGCGGGCACTGCCTCCTGCTCTTCCATGATGTTGTCTTCCAGCAGGGGCTCCTGGGGGGGCTCCTGGGTGATGTCAGCCATGTCACTGTCCAGCTCCACCATCCTGCCCAGCTGCTCCACGTCTGGGGTCTGCAGAGACAGGCAGAGGCTGGGTCAGGCTACAACAGGTTGCCAGAGCTTTGCAGAGAGAGAGGATTCAACAGCTTCAACAATCACCTGCAAGCGGAGCGCAGGACTCCCCTGCTTGGGCCAAGCCTCCGCATTAAGTTTAGAGATGAACACACACAACCTACTCCTGTCTTCTTCCGAGTTGTAACAAGAGTGCAAGTTACAGTGAGGAGAAGTCAGGGTTTAGCGATGCGCTCCTGAAGTTCACCAAGATCCACCAGGCAGTAAGGAACTATTCTTCAGCTTTCCACTCCTCATGTGGCCACGAAAAAGGATGTTTTGTGCACCCTGCCTTCCCCCCACCCCCGGCTCCCTCAAAGTGCTGCCACACAAAGAGAGGCCTCAGTTCAACCTGCAGGACTGAGCACTGAGTGATACTCCAGCACCAACATGTGGCTGATGAGCAGAGGAGCTGCTGCAGGATCTGCTCTGTTTCCCTGCTGTGATGGGGTACAAACTAAAACCATTGGGTCTGTGTTCCCAAGAACTTAAAACGTGTTAAGTGGACACCAGTCCCCTTGGAGATCAGCTACAACTGGGTCACAGACTGTGTGTGTGGGTGCACATCATTATTTTCAGCTTTAAACCTGGACACAACTGGCACAGGACTGGAGACCTGGAGGGTTTTCCCCACTGATGTTGTACTCATCCCTGCACGTCAGCAGTGTGACAGTGAATGCAGTTCCCTTCCAATCTGCAGCTCAACCTCCCATAACTACCACTAGTTCAAGGCAGGAGGAAGAATTAATTTCACGGTATTATTGATGGCAATCACATGGCATCACCTGAAGTGATGAGCCTGAGGGGACCTATACACACCTGAAGTCATAGAGTCATGGAATGGTTTGGGTTAGAAGGAACCTTAAAGCTCATCCAGTCCCAACTCCCTGCCTTAAACCTGTGCCAGCGCCTCAGCGCCCTCACAGGGAAGAGCTTCTGCCTATGAGCTCATCTCAGTCTCCCCTCTGGCAGGTTAAAGCCATTCCCCTTGGCCTGTCCCTACAGGCCCTTGCCCAGTTGGAGACCAGAGATGACGTTTTAAGCAGCCAAAAATACTGGGAACGTGTGTGACTTACTCTAACCTTTCTCAGATTCAAACATACTTAGCAAAACCACGTCCAGATTAATCTCTCTGACTTGCAAACCTTTAACAACAGTTTTTGCTCCCCAAGACAGGAAAACCATTGCATTTCATTTCCCAAACCCCTGGCAAACAGCATGGCTTCAAAACCTGCCCCACTTGGGATGTAAAGCATCTCAAAATGCTGACTGGTCTGCAGGAAGCATTTAAAGGATCTAGAATTGAGGTTTTCCCTTCCCTCACTACTTGAATATTCATGAATTTATTAATGCTGCAAGGTCCCAGGGAATGATTATACCAGGGACCTGGCTGCATTAAAGCCCAATGAAGGGAGTGGTGAAAGTCATGTTTGTGACCATGGTTTGACTTGTAGATCTAAGGTGCCCAGCGCAGGTGTGTATGGACACCACTCACTAACGCTCCCTCCGCCACTGCTCCAAGTTCTATCTTTACAGACCCCATGTCTGACTTGATCTGCCTCATCTGATAACCTTCATCACGTTTCCTGCCTGATTCTAATGATCCAAGATCAGCCGCTTGAACGTGGTCTTCCATTCCTTAGCATGGCTTCCAGTGCACGACCTGCCTCGGTTCCTGTGCTCATGTATATGCAGTGCTTCTGGAAACCCAAGTAAGGTGTGAGCATCAATCCTCCCCAGGACACACATATCTGAGCACCAGGGAATGGTCAAACGGGCAAAACGAGAACCACATAAAGCCACTCAGCTCACACGGCGCAGGCTAATCACTCCTAGGCCAGGAGGTACTCCAGGGTTGACCTTCTGGCTGCACACCCCAGCCATGAGTGGCATTCTACGGGGGCTCTGTTCTATCAACCAGCTCCTGGTAGCAGAGCTGAAACACCCCTGAAGGGCATGCAGTGCTCTGTTACACTCTACAGCTCATTACCAGCTTGGGGAGTGTCACCACAGCCAACTGGACAGGAGGAGAGGTGAGGACAGTAGTCACAGCTAATTCATGATGTCTGCTCGTTGTCAGGCCAAGGGGAATGGCTTTAACCTGCTCGAGGGGAGACTGAGCTGAGCTCTTAGGCAGAAGCTCTTCCCTGGGAGGGTGCTGAGGCGCTGGCACAGGGTGCCCAGAGAAGCTGTGGCTGCCCCATCCCTGGCAGTGCTCAAGGCCAGGTTGGACACAGGGGCTTGGAGCAAGCTGCTCCAGCGGAAGGGGTCCCTGCCTGTGGCAGGGGTTGGAGCTGGAGGAGCTTGAAGGGCCTTTCCAAACTCAAACCATTCCATGATATGCAATCAAGAACCCAGTTTTGGGAGAAAATGGTACCTGCTCTCTGCTCTTGCTTTTTAGAACAAGCTATTCCAAAAGCCACAGTTAGCTCACATTTACCAACCCCACATGGCACAATGAGTACATTCTATCCCATCACTGCCAGGATGGCTCCCAGGTAGGCTGGTTTTTCAACCACAATGAAGCAGCTCCTCCCTTAGCTTGACAATATCCACACTAATTCTGTTTGGAAAACTTGGGAGTTATCAGCTGCCATCTGACTACCCTTTAGAACAACATAAAAGGCTTTTTTACCATTAAGCTCATGTAAGACCTTAGGGGACTAGGCAGTGACCTGGATCAAATGCCACCTTCCCTATTTAAGAGAGAGGCACAACTCTGAGGATGTTTTACAAAGCTTTAAAGCAGTCACATCCAACACAAATACATAACAAATCCAGCATGTAACAGCCTTTAAAAAGTACTTTTTAATAAAAATAGAGCACAATCTTAAACTAGAAAGCACACTCTTGCACACTGACTGATGTTAAAGTCAAACTAATGCACAACAGCACTCTCAAGGCAGGCAGCGCAAGGTGCTGTAACTATACAGTATATCTAACAGGCATAAACCAAGTTTTCTTCCTAACTGATGCAAACATGCCAAACTCAACCCAGAAACTGAACAAGAAACAAAGGTTTAAAGCTTCCCCATCCCTCCCACATCCTCAGCATGAAATGTCAAGTGTCTGAACGAAAAGAAACAGGCAAACACTCATCAGGAGGTCAGAAGAGCTACTGGATTGCACAAGGTTTTGCTCTCCGGTTTCCAGGCTACTGGTTGCTTCCACAACCCCTCCCCAGGCACAGCTACTCCTCAGATTCCATTCTAGGCATTCCCTTTTAGTCACTGTCCTCCTTCTACCTGAGCTGGAGGCGTTGGTTTGCCATTGAGGGTCATTTGCTGGGGGGGCAGGTGCCCAGGGGGTGGCACTGGGGTGGTTTTTAACTTCTTGATGTCCACTTTGGAAGGATGTTCCTCCTCTTCCTCATCCGAGTCTTGCAAGCCGTACTTGGAGAAGTGTGCCACCTGCATAAAGAAGGGCAAACACATCAGACCTTGGAAGAGAGGATTCAGGCATCTATTTGTGGAAGGCCTCAAGTTTGAGCTGGCCTAAGTGGCCACCTGCCGCAGTGGCTGGGACATCTAGAACCAGTTCAGCTTTTGTGCAGACCAAGAACACCCACTGCACACAGGTCTGAAGCCAAAGATGTGATCATTTTGGTGAGGACTCCTTCCAGTATCTGAAGGGGGCTACAAGGATACCAGAGAGGGTGTCATGGGTTCAGCTGTAACAGCTGGGCTTAAGCCATGACAGAGGGACTCTTCATCAGGGACTGCAGTGATAGGACAAGGGGGAATGGGTGTAAGCTGAGAAAGGGGAAGTTAGGCTAGATCTAAGGCAGAAGCTCTTCCCTGTGACAGTGCTGAGGGTGCCCAGAGACGTGGTGAATGCTCCATCCCTGGCAGTGTTCAAGGCCAGGTTGGACAGAGCTTTGGAAAACATGGTCTAGGGTGAGGTGTCCCTGCCTGTGGCAGGGGGTTGGAACTGGACGATGTTAAGATCCTTTCCAACACAAACCATTCCATGATTCTGTGACATTTTGCACTACAGCTGAAGTACCTGGGACATCTCATGGCAGTTTAGGAAAGTTTTTGAATGAGAATGCCCAGGAGATCCAAATTTCAGGCTATTTCCACCTTTCCCGAAGTCACTTCGCAGCCAGGACAAGAACATTACCTTAAAGACCCAGGATCCCGTCTCCGGGCGGTATTCCTTGAAGCGAGCGCCCTGCTTCCGAGACACAGCCTCCAGTCTCCCTTCATAATTCATCTCTGCCAGTCGCTCCGGGCTTTTGATGGGGCAGCGAGAGGTTTTATCTGTAGGCCACACCCCATCTAAGGTAACTTCAGCTCGCCTGGGAAAGACAGACAAAAGGGTAAGAGGCTACAAGGGGTTGAGGCAGAGCTACTGCATTGTGTGGAGGAGCTGAGAACTGAACACATGGGCTCAAACCAGTTTTTAAAGCCAGGTTCTGGTTCAGAAACCTGCAGGTATCATCCAGTGACTGTGCCATGCTGTCATCTCCAGGGAGACCTTACTGTGGCCTTTCAGTACTTAAGAGTAAAGATGGGGAGAGACTTTTTAGCAGGGGCTGTTGTGACAGGACAAGGAGTGATGGTTTGAAACTAAAAGAGGGGAAATTCAGACAAGATAGAAGACATTTTTATGATGAGGGTGGTGAAACACTGGCACAGGTTGCCCAGAGAGATGGTGGGTGCCCCATCCCTGGAGACATTCCAGGCCAGGCGGGATGTGGTTCTGGGAACCTAACCTAGTGGAAGATGTCCCTGCTCATTACAGGGGTTGGACTAGATGAGCTTTGAAGATCCCTTCCTGAACTATTCCATGACTCCATGATTGAATGAATGCGCAGCCTGGATTCAGATCTCTTGCGAGCTGCCTGCAGCCACAGCAGGCAACCAGTGTCAGACACAACCCCCCTGCAAGCCCCATCCCCACAGAGAACATATTTAAAGCCCACCTATTCAAGCCTTCACCAATGGGTGGTTTTCTCTCATCATCAGGGTAGACAACAACTTCTTTCCTACGGATATGCACGATGTCATCCAGGTTTAGGTTGGTGAGATTTACTTCTCCATCAAAGTAAATGGATCCATAACCTGCAAAACAACCCAAACCATCACACTGTGTCCGTGACAAGTCACATGCCAGAGAACCCATGTGCCCACTACACTCTTTCCCCCACCCTACCACTGACCTCTGCCACGTCTCCAGAGCAGCACAATGATGGCTCCTCCCCAGTGTCAACACACTGGAGATGTGTTCCCAACTTCCTTATAGCTAGTTATTTTGCACAGAAAGCTTTTTGTTATCCCTTGGCTATTTATATTGCCAACACAAATGTGAAGCATTTAAGTAGTATACACTCTATGATTTTGTATTAAATAAGAGAGTAAAGAACACACTTTAGGCTAAAGGTTCTTCACTCAAGCTCCATATAGCACCCAAGATGGAAATGATGACAACCATGAGGTGTGCATCAATGCTGCAGCAATCTGGATTTTACAACTGCAGGTGACTTTGTTCTTCTCACCTTTAACCTTCTCAAGTCACTCCAGTTTGGCAGTGCTACCAGGCTGAAACACTACAAGACCTGAACCCAAGTTACCCAGCACCAAAGGGTGCTGTTCATGATCACACTGTGGGTGTAGTACTCAGGCTGAGGTTCCCTGAGTGTAAAGTCCCTCTCAGCATAAGGTGAGCTGCCCGTGCTTACCTCTGCGGCCAATGGTGAAGCCTGTCACGACACACTCGTTCCTGTCGTTGGTGAGTTTTGCCAGGTCCTCCATGGAGGGGACAGTGTAATAGCCAGCTCTCTTCAGGACAATGCCTGCAACACAGACACCTTCAGCACTGAGCTGATAACGAGTTCTCAACTTTAATGTTTCACAGAACCCTCACAGGGCAGAGCTTCTGCCTAAGAGCTCAGCTCAGTCTCCCCTCGGGCAGGTTCAAGCCATTCCCCTTGGCCTGTCCCTACAGGCCCTTGTCCAAAGCCCCTCTCCAGGTTTCCTGCAGCCCCTTTAGGCACTGGAGCTGCTCTCAGGTCTCCACTTGAGCTTTCTCTTCTCCAGGATGACCCAGCCCAGCTCTCTCAGCCTGCTCCAGAGCAGAGCTGCTCCATCCTTTTCGGTTCCTACAGTGCACTCCACATGGCTAACTACATCTCCAACTGTGAAATCTGGCTCATGAACAACAGACAACCCTGTTTACTACTGCAGAACACTCACAGCTTGGGTCCTCCTCCTCCCTCTCACACATCTCACTACTTCAGTCTAATATTAAACTGGGTGATGGAGTTAAACTGCTCTTGACTCGGCAGAAACAAATTCCACACTAGACATGAGACTGAAAACCAAGATTTGGGTTCTACAGAATAAAGGAGGGGAAGCAAAGAGCAAAAGCTGAGGGCCTACAACAGCCAGAGGAGAACTTCACTGAACACCCATGGAACAGTCAGGAGCCACACACCTACCCCAGCCCCAGTCTCACCTGCAGGGTGCAGATGATGCATGATTTCTGGCTCCTCCTCACGCTCATCCTGAAGGGAATCATCATGGAAAGAGGCATCCTCACTGCTGCCTTCCAGGCCGTTCCGCAGGGCCGCACGCATGTTCAGGGCCACGATGGTGTCGTCCACGTTGTTGTGGTGTTTGTGCAGGGAGTTCTCTGCAGGCTGGGGAATGGGCCTGGCAATGGGGTTCGTGTAAAACCTGCTCACCTCATGCTGATCCTCATCCTCTCGCTCCCCATCCTGCCTGTGGTTTTCATCGGGGGGCACTGACAGGAAGAACCTGAGGGAAGGAAGGATGAAGTTGAATGATTTAGTTTTAGGGGACTGTGGCAGCATCCAAACTCTGGTGTCTTTCGTAGCAAAAGCAAAATGGACCATGACACGAACTGCAGAGTCAGCAGACTGAGGGAAGCAATTATCCCCTTCATTCTGTTCTTGTCAGACAACCTCCACCACTTCACACCCACTCTGGGGCTCCCACTACAAGAAATGTAGGGATAAGGCTGGGAGAGGGATACCACAGTCATGGAAGGGTTTGGGTTGGAAAGGACCTAAAAGCTCCTCCAGCTCCAACCCCTGCCACGGGCAGGGACCCCTTCCACTGGAGCAGCTTGCTCCAAGCCCCTGTGTCCAACCTGGCCTTGAGCACTGCCAGGGATGGGGCAGCCACAGCTTCCCTGGGCACCCTGTGCCAGCGCCTCAGCACCCTCACAGGGAAGAGCTTCTGCCTAAGAGCTCAGCTCAGTCTCCCCTCTGGCAGTCATTCCTGAAGTCATTCCTCTCAACTGCTGATTCTGGATGGAATGAACTGGTATGTGACCATGCAGGAAGAACCTATGGCCAGTTTAAGAGGAAATGAATCTCAACAGGTCAGCGTGCTTCAATACACAGCTACGATGACATCCCTGACAGTAACCACCTATTCTTTTAATAACTCTAAGAGACAGGCAGAACCAGTTTGCATTTCTCAGAAGCACACACACACGTGGTGAACCACATCACCCATCTCCATACCTGTCTCCATTCTCCGGGTACTCTGAGGGAGAAGCCAGGTCTTCATTTTCCCGATTGACAGGAGAGAAGAGGCTGCTGCTGTTGAGGTTCTTCAAAACCAGCTTTTTAATGCTCTTCCTGAAAACAAATCCCACCAAAGAGAAATTGGGATCTATCCATGGCATAAATCTGTATTTCCTGCTTAATTTGCATGCTGCAGGGACCACAAACCAGCTGTGTGAGATCTTCTCTCAGACTCAGGACACATCAAGTTGTCTGTAAGAGCACTGCAGTAGCTGAGATACTAAAGCTCTCTCTGGAGTCCCATTTGTGGCTGTGGTTTATGAGTAAGCGTGAGAAACACATGTCACTGTATTTCAGAACCTGAGTGCATTAAACCACAGTAGTCTCTGCTTTATAAAACAGCTTTTCCAGCAGGAAAACCAAGTCTGGCCTCTGGACGCAGGTTCTTCTTCACTACAGGGTTACTTTAGGAGAGAGTCAGTGGCCAGGCTAAGGCTGAATCTGCAACCTGAAGATCACTGAACTACTACACCCATTACACTCAAATAACTCCGAGCATCCCTTTGTTCTGATCCTGTGAGCAGCTGGTGATTTTCAACTTAACTGAGTAATTTCATCTCTGCCCTCCCCCTGGAAAGCAAACAGACTGTTCAGGCTGAGTTAGAGACAAACCAAGTTCACGGAAGTTACAAAATGCTTTAGAAAGCCTGTGCTTAGAGGGATGCTCAAGGAAGGATGCATCTTCCTCCAAAGGTTTTTGCTGTTTGTTTTAAATAAACTCCAAAGCTTTCCAAAGCCCTTTTCAATTTGGTTGCCACTGATACTTGTGAAGCCTGAATCCAAAAGCTTTACTAGGGTAGATCCACAACATCATTACTTAGTTCTCACAGAGACATCCATGGATCTGACACAGAACCAGCCATGGATCTGAAGCAGAACCTGTGCCAGGCTGTGAACTGCCCCAAATCTGCCTCCATACCAAGTGCATTAGCAACCTAATGACACTTCCAGTTCAGAAGCAGGAAGTATTACACCCTACAAGCTTTCTTGTAGCAATTCCTAACTGACCTCATAGGAGCTTTGCTCTACTCACGACATGACCTCATTTCACAGCTTATTTGGCCTTTGCTGCTTAAGCTGAACTTCAGCTCCTCTACCAAAGGCAGTTCAAGTTTTACAGACAATGAGTTCTTGCTATTCCTATCTGAATAGCCAGTCATGGAATCTAGGAACCTCTACAGGAGTTTGCTTCCTCTCACACACAAGCACAAGAGAGACACTAACTTTGGCATGAATGCCCCGTTGGACAGGGATGGCTCATCATCATCAAGACCATCGAAGAGGTGGGATTTGGCAGGGCCAGCTGACTGCAGAGCTTTCGGTCGCACTCTGGTTGCTGGACGAGGGGTCAGTTTGTAGTGGGTGGGTGTTGTTAAGGCCTTCTGAGCTGCTGGGTTAGTTGGTTTCAGCCTCTGCAACAAAAAGATGGAGAACTGGAGGTTTCAGACCACTCACTGCTGCTCTGGTAAAGGTGTGTGGTCAGGGACCTTTTAAATGAAAACGGGTAAGAAGGAAAGGGGGAAGCAATGAACAAAACCAGACACAAAGCTGGGTGACAACACATAACAGAAGCAATGCCAAGGATCAAAAGCCTCCACTCACTCACTGAAGGGCTAGCAACAACCTATAGATGTAGCTTTAGAGCAGCCAGCCTGGGTGTCCAGCCCAAGCAGAGTGACTCTGGGGACATACCAGAGGTGTGGGCATCCCAAGGCCAGCAGCTGGAGCAAGGAGGCCTCAGTGCCTGGAGCGGGCAACAGTCTCTGCCCCAGCCACGGAGGACAGTGGGGCCCCTACAGGCCCTTGTCCAAAGTCCTCTCCATCTTTCTTGTAGACCCTTTAGGTGCTGGAATACAGAGACCATCACCCATCTCTATCCTAGCAGCAGCAATCAACACCAGAAATCCAAAGTCAAGGCTCTGATGCAGGTGAAGGTAGTGAGCAAAGCCACAGCATAAGCCGTTTGCATCCTGAAGAGCATAAAAAGCTGCTGCACCAGCATGAGGGTGCAGACACCAGCTTATTTTGCTGCTGGCTGTATTGAATACAGTGAGCACAAAGGAGAAGTCTTATCCGTAAAATTAATGTTCATGTGGACTTACCTCTTCCTTCTTCTTTGGGTCTGACATGGGGTTTCTGAAGAGTGGAGAATCTCCAAAGGGTGAGTAAGTCAAGCTGTTGAGATGCTGCTGAAGCACTGCTTGTTGGGCAGCTGATGCATTTGGGTCTGTCAGTGCTGTAAAAGACCATCAGGTTTTAGTTTTAACAGTTTCATGGTTAAAACAGTGAATCCACCCAGGTTCAGACAGAACCAGAGTAGGCAGAGGAGCCAGGCTTCCAGACACAGCATCTCCTCAGAGGAATACACATCTCTCTATGCATCACCTTGAGCGTTCTTTTCCCTGCTCCCCAGTCACTGCTGCTGCAGCAGCCTGGAGCACAAACCAGATTCTATTCCCCCATTAGTATCTGCAGCTGCATTCAGGAAGGTTTTAATAGTGAAAAGCTGAGGGCACAGAGAGCTGCACATCAGCAGCAGGAGCCTGGCCCACCAGAGCCTTTAACTACTGACTCCTGGAGTGCCTTCCCAAGGGCAGGAGGGAGTATTTCATGCAGAATGTGACATTCCTGCTGCAGCAACCAAATGTACAGGCCTGGAGTCCCCTCTGCAACCACAACCTCTTGGTTTTGTCTTTCCACCTTCTAGCATCTCATTTTAATTCCCATTAAATTGCTGTAAGTGTTCACCCCATGAAGAGTGAATCCAAGAAAGCAGGACTGAATCTCTGCATTCCCAAAGGACAAACCCACTCCAGACGCAGCAGCTCACTGCTGAAGTCTGCAGGGGGGGAGACTGAGGCAACTGGTTCTTATCAGACCAAAAGCTGGTTTAACTGATGTGTTTATGCTGTCCCATTGCAGGTGCTGCCTACAGAGGTGAACGCTTGGGTCATCTCTAGAATTACTCCAAGGGAGGTCCAAGCATCAGAATTACAGAAGTATGATGGGAACAAGAGAGAAGTATGGAAAATCTGACTGCAATCACTCATGAGAGAGCATTTCACCATGAGGAGGATAGAGCTCCCCTCAGCCATACCTTCCCTCTCATAACTGGTATAGGAAGTTACTGTGAGGGACACAGAACAGTGAGACTGCAGGCACCTCTGAAAGCCACCTTTATCCCAGGTCCCTGCTGAAGCAGGGCCAAGCCCAGCTCTCTCAGCCTGTGCCCATAGCAGAGCTGCTCCAGCCCTCACAGCATCTCCATGGCCTCCTCTGGACTTTTGCACTTCCCCTTGTTGAACCACTTGCTGCCCTGTTTCTCCAGCCCATTGAGGTCCATCTGGATGGCAGCAAAACCCTCAGGTGAATCAGCCACCTCTGCTCTTCCTTCTGTCACCTGTATACTTATAAAAGCTTCTTGTTGCCTTTGACATCCCTGACCAAATTTGGCTCCAGATGGGCTTCAGCTTTCCTAAACCCATCCCTGCATGCTCAGACAACATCTCTGTCTTCTTCCTGGATCACCCTTCCCTGCTTCCACCTCCCATACGCTTCCTGTCAGTGTTTAGCTTTTCCAGAGCTTCCCATTCCTCCAGAGGCCTTCTGCCACCTTGCCTGGCTTCCTGCTACACACTGGAACTTACAATATGGTATCCCAAGAGCCTGAATCTGAAGACCATTTATTTCCCCAATACCCACAAATCAAACCTCTTTGGCTTTCCTAACTGGAATTACTGAGGATGCCAATGCTACATGTCCCTTTGCAGTTTCTGTAAGCACCTACTGCTGCTGCCCCAAATTCAGTGATGGAAAATACACTGGTAATCATGAAGATGAAGCTTTAAAATAGCTGCAATTACCAGTAATGTTACACAGCTTGAAAAAGTACATATAATTAGCATCAAAAATGCCATTAAGATGGTCTCCCTTGCTACTGAGAACAGAAGTGCTCAAATAGATGCTCAAACATCTCTTTTCCCTCCAAAGGATTTGAGTGGGATGTGCTCCTACGTTTAGGCACATTCAAAACAAGGGAGAAGCAGCAGTTAAACTGAGGTTAACCCACACTTACCCACAGCAGGCTGAGGGGCTCCAAAGCCCAGAGTAGCTGTTGATGTATTGAATCCTGGTGCTCCAAACGCTCCTGTTCCCAGTGTTCCACCAAGTTTGGGCTGGGTGCTCCCAAACAGAGACGTCTGTCCTGCCCCAAGAGCTGCAGCACAAGAGATACTGTCATTTACTACAACACTGGGACAAACTTACAAGCCAGTTTATCCCACAGCACAGAATCAGTTATTTACTGAACTGCAATTCCTGCTGGCTGGAGTTTCTAAAAGATTACCTGGCACCATGTTAGAAGCTCTATTAGGTTCTGATCTGAGACAGAGACTGATGGTTTCAAGCTTAAACATCTACATTAGAGTCAGCAACAAGGCTGTACTATCACTGATGCTTCAGGACTAAGCTTAGGCTGACATGAAATACACTGGTCAACCCTACCTGTTCCAAATCCGGTTCCAAGGCCGGTTCCCAGAGTCCCAGTTGCAGGTTTATTTCCAAACAAACTGTTTCCAGCAGTGTTGGCACCAAACCCTTCAGGAACAGAACCAGAAGCTCATTAATCACTATAATAGCGGTGGAATTAAAAGATGTATTTAAATACATAGGTATTCCCAGCTCAGAGACAGCCCTGCAACAGTTAAGGTCTGATTTCACACTGTTTCCAACAGTGGGAGTTCAACTGACAAGCAGCAAGAAGGGACTTCAATGGTAAAAATTTCGTAACACATACTTGAGTTATGAAATAATAATGAAAACACTACTGAAATATCACTGAAAAGATCTGTAGAGAAGGTGTTTCATCTTCTTAAGGTTTCCCATCTGTTACAACCTTCCCAGCTTTACCGACAGCCAGAATGGACACGGTGATGCTGTTTCTGGCAATGGAATGAAGTGTATTAAGTTTTTTCTGCTGCTGGGAAATAACAAATCCCATTTTATACTGTTTATACCACACACACTTCCTGATTCTTACCAACAAAGAAGTTAACAACCCGGACTCCTGTAAGCACACAGCTCAAAGATACACCTCTAACAGTATCCAAGTACAATCCAAACCTGACATCAGACAGATTAGTTCTTACAGTGAAGACTGTGGAACCATTCCATGGTTACTTTGTGCGCAGAGACAGAACTGGACTAGAGAAGTGCAGTCATGAACCGACATCAGGAACAGCTTAGAACCAAAGTCTGTTCTTCCTACAACTGCACCACTGTGCAAGTAACACAGGCGAACTGAAACCCCACACTACACCCAGCAGAGCTCACCACACAGTGTCAACACACAGGCCATGAGGATCTCGGGGAAGGACAAGCAACTCGGAAGCAACTCTCACAAATGCCATGAAGTGGTGAGTTTGCCCAGGGTGGGTCACCACAATGAAGCTGTGCTTAAAAGGTGCTGCCCCAAGAACCCAACAGTTTCTTGCCCATCCCTATTCTGGCCAGCTGGGAAATGAGGCTAACTCACTGCAGACTTTATTACCTGAACAGTTAATAAAATAACCCCAAACAGAACAAAAGACATATCTAAACGCTCTCCTGCTCACTTTCAGGAACTGTTTTTGTTGCTCTCAGATACAGCAGCAAAAAGACAACAGAGATGTCACAGAAGCTCTGTACAGGAAGATGGTCATAGACTTGAACCATCCCTGCACATTTCTCAGGCTCAGTCACACACTTGTTCATCAGTTCCCTGACGCTGGCATCAAGAAGCCAACAGGAACACACAAAGCCCAGTTCTTCAGGACTTTGATCCTTCACACCATGAAAACCAACAACAGCTTGCAGTTAAACCAGAACTGACTGCTCCATTTTACCTGTGCTCCACTGTACAATCTCCTTCCACTTGCTGCCAAGCTGCAGCATCAGTGGTTATACCTTACTTCCTTCCTCACTCCTGGCACCAGTGTGTTTGCAGCCTCTGTACACACCTCTGTTCTCTGAATGCTTTGATTTCAGTTTAAGTAAAGGCTTCAGCTTCTCTTTTGCTCTTGTCAGAATAGCAGTACTTGAAACTATCTATCCCTGAAGGAGTACCACCAAGAGGAATCACTGAATGGTATAGGTTGGAAAGGACCTTAGAGATCATCCAACTCCTGCCACGGGCAGGGACCCCTTCCCCTGGAGCAGCTTGCTCCAAGCCCCTGTGCCCAACCTGGCCTTGAGCACTGCCAGGGATGGGGCAGCCACAGCTTCTCTGGGCACCCTGTGCCAGCGCCTCAGCACCCTCCCAGGGAACAGCTTCTGCCTAAGAGCTCATCTCAGTCTCCCCTCGGGCAGGTTCAAGCCATTCCCCTTGGCTGGGCCCTACAGGCCCTTGTCCAAAGCCCCTCTCCAGGTTTCCTGTAGCCCTTTTAGGCACTGGAGCTGCTCTCAGGTCTCCCCTTCACACAGCAGAGGGGCAGGATCCCCTCCCTGAGCTGCTGCTCACAATCTGGGGGTGCAGCCCCACACACAAGGGGGGGTCTGGACTCAAGCACACACTGAAGCTGGGTCATTGGGAGCTTCTCCTCACCCAACACCCCAAGTCCTCCTCCTCAGGCTGCTCCATCCAGTCTCCCCCCCAGCCTGTGTTTGTGCCTGGAATTGCCCTATTGGGGCAAACCAGCATCCTCTCTATAGGAAAGGTATAAACCAGTATCCAAGATGCTCCCCTGCAGCAACATGCATCAGGAGCACGGCTTACCTGAGAATCGTAACACCCAGAACATTTAGCATGCAATACTCAGCAGCCAAGTGTGTGTGGTATATGCAGTACAGTGCTAAGTGACTGAAACCCCACTTTTTAAATATGTACCAAAAGTGGAAGTGTTTGAATTGGTTCCTAAAGTCAGGGTTGGTTTGTTACCAAAGAGCCCGCCACCGGTGGTTGTACCAAACGAGGGAGCGCTGGTCGTGGTGGTTCCAAATCCAGCAGGCTTGTTCCCGAACAGGGTCTAGAAGGGAGAAACGTCAATGTGGAAACCTCATGGATTCATTTGTTACACCGTTAAGCAAGAAAGCAGAATTGAAGCCAAGCACTCGTGAAGCCACACAACCCAGGCTCCCAGCAGTGGTGTGTTATCTGCACACATACGTGCACTAGTGTGCAACAAGCACCTTCTGGAAACAAGTATTACAGTTGGACTTGTTCTTAAGGGTTTTTCCAACCTAATTACACTCCATTACTGATATTTGGTCATCCTGGGTGTAATCAAGTTCAAGTTTTGTTAAGTCATCATCATCATCACAACTTGAGCATCTGTATCTTCAACACTACACAGAGGCACCCCTAGGTCTCTCCTCCCGTGTTTTATCACTTAAGACTACTTACGGAATCAGGGAATGTTCTGGGTTGGAACAGACCTTAAAGCTCCTCCAGTTCCAACCCCCTGCCATGGGCAGGTGCACCTTCCACTAGAGCAGGTTGCTGCAAGCCTGTCCAGCCTGGCCTTGTTTCTACCCCACCAGTTCTATGCACATGCTTATACTCTTTCCTTCAGTTCACAAAAACCCCTCTAGTTCCGAATCTTGGGCACCTTAACTCCTAAGTTAAGACACCTAAGTTAGGACATCTAAGATAATGGATATTTTCATGCAGGTCAGCACCCAGGAAGAGGACTCCTAAGCTGTTTATTCCCATCTCATTTCCTCTAGTTCTGCTTTTGTATAACAAAGCACAGACATACCGAACCGCCAACACCAAATCCTGTGTTGGGTTGTCCAAAGAGCCCAGTTCCAGTTCCAAACCCAGTCCCAGCATTTGTATTGGCAGCTGTTCCAAAAAGGCCTCCAGGCTGTGAGGGCTGGGTCACCCCAAAGAGACCCTATGGATAGGAATTAGGTTAAGCTCATGGTACAGTGCTTCTCCAGGTCTGCACTGGTGATATTGGAACTAAAACACAGTCAGTGACTAGAACGATGCTGCAACATCAGCCCTTGTGCTGGGGGATGATGGATGAAAGGCATTTCAGAAGCTTTTGTCATTCTCCAAGAGATAAGGTACCAAAAAGAAATTAAAAGCATCAAATGAAAGAGCACAGAATTTATGCTCCAAGCTTCAAAGGCTGCTGGAATTTCCTCATCACTTTGAGTGAGGGAGAGGGAAAAGAAACATCTCACTCATCACTGAGGGAGAGAATACTGGAATTTCCTCATTGCTTTGAGAGGAAAAAGAAACATTTCCTGGGAGAAGTCATAAGATATTCAGGAAGTCTACAGCATATTTGGAGGCAGAGCCTCAGCTATACCACAGGTTACAGCTGTACAGCATCCTTCTACGAGAAGAAGCCCATGAATGCCTTCACTAGCCACCAGGAAGCATAGAATTGGTAATGAATCCCACAGGATGTTAAGAATGGAATTATTTTGCCTTTGTGAACATAAGAGACACCTGAACTGACAGAGTAGACAGCTTAAAGAAAGGAATGGGTGAAGTTGTTTGTTAGCAGCTGTTCTGCTGCCCATTATCATGGCTGAAGCTTCCCTTGGCAAGAAGCTGCTTGCTCAGATGGTGGCATTCAGAGCTTTGCATCCTCATTTGATGAAGCTGTACCAGTCTGAGGAAGATCTAAATCCCTGTGTCCTGTGTCTACTGGAGTAGCTACAGCCAAACTTCCACCTTTAGGGTTCAAACAGCTTCTCTTACCATTGTGCTCGTGTTGGGCTGCCCCAGGGTGTTGGTGTTCCCAAAAGAAAAGCCAGTGTTCTGCGTTGTTGTGGGCTGGCCAAAAGGTTTGTTGAACAGGCTTGTAGTTTGAGGCTGCTGACCAAAAAGCCCCCCCGTGGTTCCTGTGCCAAAGCCAGTTGTACCTACAACAGAGAACACATTGGTTAAAACACCCTCAAGTATCTATCCAAACCTGCAATGTTTCCATACTCCAAGATGCTGCAAGGGCTGGAGCAGCTCTGCCATGGAGCCAGGCTAAGAGAGCTGGGCTGGATCAGCCTGGAGAAGGCTCCTGAATGGGAGACGTCAGAGCAGCTCCAGTGCCTAAAGGGGCTCCAGGAAACCTGGAGAGGGGCTTTGGACAAGGGCCTGTAGGGCCCAGCCAAGGGGAATGGCTTGAACCTGCCCGAGGGGAGACTGAGATGAGCTCTTAGGCAGAAGCTCTTCCCTGGGAGGGTGCTGAGGCGCTGGTACAGGGTGCCCAGAGAAGCTGTGGCTGCCCCATCCCTGGCAGTGCTCAAGGCCAGGTTGGACACAGGGGCTTGGAGCAAGCTGCTCCAGGGGAAGGGGTCCCTGCCTGTGGCAGGGGGTTGGAGCTGAATGAGCTTTAAAATCTCTCCCAACCCAAACCATTCTATGAGTGTCCTGGGTTCAGCTGTAACAGTTATTCTTTTCCATCTCAGTAGCTGGTGCAGTGCTGTGGTTTTTACTTCAGCATGAGAACAGTGCTGATAACACCGATGTTTTTATTTGTCACTAAGTAATGCTTACTCCAGTCAAGGACTTTTCAATCTCATGCTCTGCCAGCAAGGCGGGGCACAAGAAGCCAGGAGGAAGCAGAGACAGGACACCTGACCCAAACTAGCCAAAGGGGTATTCCATACCACAGCACATCATGCCCAGTATAGAAACTGGGGGTAGTCACTCAAAGGCCCAGATTGCTGCTCTAGTCAGGCTGGGTATCAGTCAGTGGACAGTGAGCAATTGTACTGGGCATCACTTGTGTTTGCTGGTGTTTTTTCCCTTTCCATTTTCAGTTTCATGTTCTCTCCCCTTGTTATTTCCCTTATCATTATTATTAGTAGTAGTTTTGTATTATACCTTAGTTACTGGACTGTTCATATCTCAACCCATAGGGTTTACATTCTTTCCATTCTCCTCCCCATCCTGCTGGGTGCAGAGGGTAAAGCGAGAATGAGCGAGTGGCTGTGTGGCACTGAGTTACTGGCTGGGGTTCAACCACCACAGTGAGTCCATGATAAAACAAGTCACACCCTGCTCTGTGGCACAGAAAAGCCCCCGGCAGAGTCTATGGCTGCTATAAATCAACCAGCCTGTTTCCAGGCAGTGTATCTGTGCTCCTTAGCAGAAGTGGAATCCTGACTTCAGCACTAACCGATGCCTCCACCCTGCCCACCATCAGCAACATCCTGGTGGGTTTGCTTCAAACTGCTCTCCTCGCCCACGAGGCAGCTGACTTCCCTGGGAAGCAGAGGCTCTAATAAGCTGCTTTCCAGCAGAACCTGGGGGATGTGGAGGGAGTTACAGTCCCTGAAGAGTAAATGGAGATTCCTACAGCAAGGAACCTGATCAGCGAATGCCCGTAATACAACCAGGAATATTCTGAGCTCACACCAGTGTTTCTTCATCTGTTGTTGGTACAGGTCTTTAAATAGCTTATCCAGTCACAGTAAGGACAGGGGTCAAGCAGTACTTACTGGTTCCAAAAGGAGTTTTATTCTGTCCATATGAAAAGCCAGTACTAGTAGTAGAAGAGCCAAAAAGTCCTGTAGCTGTACTTGACGTAGCTGTAGAAGACCCAAACAAGCCTGCAGCTGCTCCAGCTCCTACAGGGTTGGAGGGTCCTTTCCTGTTTGCCTGGTAGTCTTCCAAACGCAGTTCCTAGCAAAGGAAAAGCCAGTTCTCTTTACACAGGGTAAGGCTGGAGAAGCATGAGCAGCAGCTTGCACAGCATTCGAGCGTACACTGAGATGAGGGTATTGAGAAAAGCTGCATGCCCACATTTTTAAAAGAGGGACCAAAAACAGGACCTTCAATTCAATGCAAGCCAGGCTGGATAGGGCTTGGAGCAAGCTGCTCTAGTGGAAGGTGTCCCTGCCTGTGGCAGGGGGGTGGAACTGGAAGAACTTTAAGGTCCCTTCAACTCAACTATTCCATCATTCTATGACCTAAACTCAGATTCATGTTTGGGCTTCCAGTTTACATCTCAGAGCTCTTTCAGATCTTTTGAGTAGAAAACCTGTTTTGAAGTACCAAGTAAGTCAACTTGAATGGAAATGCTTCAGGTTAAACCCTTGGAAACACTACTTTATGTTAAACAACTTTGCTTTGTCCGAGATTCTGCCGTTATCTCAGCAGTGTAGGACTGTATCTGGGTACACGGGGAGGTGAAATTGTAGCTCCTCAAGAACTGCAGTGTTAAGCATTTAAACCCAAATGCAATTAATTTGGTGATATATGAAGCATGAAGTGTTTTACTTAACGACACCCCTCTTCTGTGGGTGCTGCAGATATTGAAGGTCATACTGCTAATACACAGCACAGCAGATACTCACTGCAGCCATAAAACCTCTACTAACCCAACATTATCAGACAAGCAAGATAAGAGTGTCTGAGCACTGGTGACTGACCTCCAGAGATTTGCTTTCATATTCTTTCATGGCCGTGATGCACTGGTGCTTGGTGTTGATGTTGGTGCTGACACCAGATTTTACCATAGTATCTGTACCAGTTGGTGGCTGCAAGAGAAGAGGTCAAGATGTGAGGTTTAAACCCAGAGAGAGCTTTGTTCATATCCCTAGAGCTCTTTTAGTGGTTGCTGTTAAAACCTAAGTTGAGCACAGGACCTGAGCAGTGGATCAGTGCTCTCTGTACAGCTGGGGCCTCACTCTCTGACATGGTTCAGCAGCAACCGAGAGTGGAATTTCCCCTGTGAACACCCAGAACAAGGCAGGGCCACTCCATTCAGTTTCATTTTAGGAGCAGCTTATACAATCTTTGAACCAAATCCTCCAGCTCTGCCTGGATTTCATTATCCCCCATTCTCTTTAACTGCACTATGGAAGCGCACATCAGCAGCACTCAGCCTGTACAAGTTGTCAGAGTTTTGCCTCTGCCCCAAAACAACAAAGTCTGTGTGTTATATCAGCTCAGTGCAGAAGTGAAGAGGGCTGACATTTGTGTGAACCAGTATTTGGTTAACAGAACACCTCCTACCACCAGGAATCAGTTCCCCATTTCCATGGTGGGCTCTCTCCTGAGCCACCCTCCATTTTCAAGTGCCACAGAACCTCTGTTATGTTATTCAACCCTTTCTTAAGGGGAATTCATCCAGAGAACACCAGGGATCAGCCCCACATTCCAGTTCACAGTTCCAAGACTTAGGGCTCAAATTTATTTTGTCCCATTCCAAAATATCTCATTGCTGTCAGCATTTAGCACTGATCACCTGGAATTCTGCCCCATCCCTGGCAGTGCTCAAGGCCAGGCTGGATGAGGCCTGGAACAACCTGCTCTAGTGGACCAAGACAGCACTTCACACAAATAACTGCAAAACTTACTCCTACAGCAAGCAAGTTTGAGTAGGAAGGAAAAGCAGGACTTACATTAAACTTAATAGTCGTGCCAGTTGGAGCAGCGGTGAAACTTGTTGGGCCAAAAAGAGAGCCAGAGGTACTGCCAAAGGGATTGGAAGTGGTGTTAGTGGTTCCAAAGAGCCCCCCACTGCTGGTGCTCGTTCCAAAGTCTGAAAGAAACATGAAAAGAAAGAGGTCAGTACTAAAGAAACCTGAATTTTAAAGCTTCAGCCCAAATACTTTACTCAAATTGCAAAAGAGTTTGGAAATGGAAACCCCAACACAGGAGGTACATGGAGCTGCTGGAGTGATGCCAGAGGAGGTCATGGAACTGCTGCGAAGGCTGGAGCAGCTCTGCCATGGAGCCAGGCTGAGAGAGCTGGGCTGGGGCAGCCTGGAGAAGAGAAGGCTCCTGAAGGGGAGACCTGAGAGCAGCTCCAGTGCCTAAAGGGGCTGCAGGGAACCTGGAGAGGGGCTTGGAACAAGGGCCTGTAGGGACAGGACAAGGGAGAATGGCTTGGAAGGGGCTTAAAGCAACCTGCTGTAGTTTAAGGTGTCCCTGCCCATGGCAGGGAGCTGGAACTGGAAAAACTTTAAGGTCCTGTCCAACCCAAACAAGTCCAGAATTCTATGAAAAGTTACAGCTAAAATCACAACTACAGATTTTGTAGCCACAATCCTCACACTTGGCTACCGTGGACCACAAAAGCATCACTATATCCTTCAGGAGAAGGAGTAACACCAACGCCACACTTAACACTTGTAGCAGCTGTACACATGCACCAAGAACATTCTGGGCTCTTCAAAGACAACAAGCAATGCTCAGGGGACATGCAACAGTTTTACTCACTTCCAAACCCAGCTGGCTTATTCTGTGCAAAGGCATTGCTCTGGGATGAGAAGAGGCCTCCCCCAGTGCTGGTTGTTCCAAACAGACTGTTTGATGTCCCAGTTGAGGTTCCAAAGCCAAAGCCAGTGCTTGTGGAGGAGGTGGCTGGCTGATTAAATGTCGTGGAACCAAATAATCCTCCTGCAGACAGAAGCAGAGCATTAATCATTTGCACTCATGAACTGCTTGGGGGTTTTGGGGTTCTTCAACTATTCGGAACAGCAGGTCACTGTTTTGTGGTGTCAGAGTTGCCCCACTCACACATCCCGTCCTTACGGGCTTCCCTATGCTCTTTAAGAGCATTTTAAATGAAACACTTTTGACCTAACAAAGGATCAGAGCTTCCTCCTGAGGACACTGACAGACCAGTAATCAGTTGCACTCATTGACTGCCTGAGGGTGTTGAGGGTTTTGTTGCTGTTTTGGGGTGAGTTTTTTGGTTGGGTGACTTGTGCTGTTGCATTTGCTGATGGCTGCTTGGGTTTCTTTTCCTTTTCTTCCCCATGTCTTTCTAGTAACATCCTTCCTCAGGACTGGTTTCCCCTACAACCACACCACAGCAGTACCTGGTTTTGTCTGTGTACTCCCAAAGAGGCCTCCAGTGTTGTTGGTAGAGCCAAAGGCAGATGTTCCAAACGCTCCTCCACTTGTCCCAAAGCCAGCATCTGAAATTACCATTGGAGTTTAGATAAGCCACGTTCTGAACACGGGTACAAGGAACTAAATGTTGTCACTGCCTTTTTAATGTCCCAAAAGAAGCTTGTGCAGGTCTGTCTACACGTCAGTGCCTGGGGTATGGGAAGTGGTATCATTAATACTTGTATGGAGCTCCTGAAGCAAAGGGCTGGGATATACTGAGTCAGTCACCTCTGCACAGTGCAAAGAGACTCCTCTGCAGGGGCTCTACCACTTCTAGTGACCCCTGGCAATATAAACAGCACTGGTGTGCATCCTTCCTACAGAGCACACAGACAGTTCCTGGTCTGATTTAGGCGCTATAACCTCACTTGTGGTATCTACAAGATGTATCTCCACAAGACACCCCTCAGAGTACAGAATATTCCTTCCAAGACTTCCCAACAAATCCAGTATTAACTGAAAGAATCCCCATCCCAGCAATGTGGCCTTCATCTGAGCATTTGAGCTAATCCTCCTCTTCAAAAAGAGAGTTTCCACAACTCTGTGGAAACCTGGAATAACAGAACCATAGAACAGTTAGGGTTGGAAAGGACCTTAAGATCATCCAGCTCCAACCCCCCTGCCATGGGCAGGGACACCTCACACTAAACCATCCCACCCAAGGCTCTGTCCAACCTGGCCTTGAACGCTGCCAGGGATGGAGCATTCACAACTCCCCTGGGCAACCCATTCCGGCGCTTCGCCACCCAAATTAGGAGCTTGGTCAGTGCAGAAGCCTGCCCCTGACTCAGCCCTGATTCCATCACAAAGAATCACCACCTGATCCTCCAGGAACAACCACCTGCAGTGCTGGAAAGTCAGTTTATTACTTACTTTGTCCAAACGTTGAAGTAGTCCCAAAGCCGGTGCTGCCTCCAAACGGAGTCCCAAAGGATTTGTTAAACATTTTTGGGATGTATCAGGTTCTTCCCCTCAACCTGCAAAGAAGAAGTCAGCTTTTAGTTAAAGCTTATGTTCAAAATTCATTTTTCAGCTTCCTCAGGGTGGATGTAAGCAATGTAATGAGTCCTGAAGCCACAAAACATGTGACAGCAGGTTTATGTCACACTAAGCAATGTAAAGCACTGTCTCAGCACCAGAAGGGAGAAGGAACTAATGCTCTGGTGATGTCCCAAAGAAGCTGCCTCCCACCCTTAATTATGGTGAGGTTTCCTGTACAACTTGCAGATGGAGCCTGTAGGGCCAGGCCAAGGGGAATGGTTTTAACCTGCCTGAGGGGAGACTGAGATGAGCTCTGAGGCAGAAGCTCTTCCCTGTGAGGGTGCTGAGGTGCTGGCACAGGGTGCCCAGAGAAGCTGTGGCTGCCCCATCCCTGGCAGTGCTCGAGGCCAGGTTGGACACAGGGGCTTGGAGCAAGCTGCTCCAGTGGAAGGGGTCCCTGCCCGTGGCAGGGGTTGGGGCTGGAGGAGCTTTAAGCTCCCTTCATCCCAACCCATTCCATGATCCATGGTTCTATGACTGAAAAAATCCTAAACAGAACTACTCCCCTCATCCATGTATCTCCAACGAAACCTTCCAGAACATCCCAAACTAACAGCACTTTTCACACCTGTGTCTACAGTATCTGACCTACCTCAACACAAGCTCATACCTGCTCAACCATGGGGGTTGGAACTGCACAATCTCAAGGTTCTTTCCAACACAAACCATTCTGTGATTCTATCTCAACTCCTCAAAGAGCACCAGTGGGACACCTTGCTACAGACACACACAGGATTCACACTGCAGCTGCAGCTCCTGCAGCACTCTCAGGGTTTTCCATGATGTTTCCATTAAACCCCATTTGCCAACTCCTTCAAATAAGAGAAAGCAGAACCGCACAGCACAGGAATTGCAGGAATACCCCTTCCATCTGCTTCCCATTAACACTCATGGGGCTGTATTAGAATTTCCTTCACTTTCTAAAGCTCACTGCTTCCAAGTGCTTGCTCAGGGGAGTTTCACCCCAGTTCACAACCCACTGGTTTATTTCCAGCCACATTCAGTTCTGCTGCCTCACCCCAATCTCTTCTCCAAGCACAAACACAATGTTATGGCTCTCTAACAACCCCACAACACATCTTAGCCAGCTCCAACTGGAGCTGCCTTTTCCTGCACTGAGGCCGGCACCTGCTAGCTCCGAAGTGGAAAATGCTGCTGTTATCCACAGAACAACTCCCTGTTGGCAGCAGCATCAATCCACAGCAACACAGGACTAAGAAGTTTAGAAAACTAAGACATGGCCTCTAGCAGGAACATTTACAAAGCACTACTTACAGTCTCGTTAGGTTAACACTGTTCCATGTGAGGTCACGCTGACCTGGAGCACTTTGGCGTTTTTAAACTGCATTTAGGTTTTTCAGGAGGCTCCATCATACAAAATAGTGATAAACTCATGGAAAGGTTTGGGTGGGAATGGAGCTTAAAGCTCCTCCAGCTCCAACCCCTGCCCCGGGCAGGGACCCCTTCCACTGGAGCAGCTTGCTCCAAGCCCCTGTGTCCAACCTGGCCTTGAGCACTGCCAGGGATGGGGCAGCCACAGCTTCTCTGGGCACCCTGTGCCAGCGCCTCAGCACCCTCCCAGGGAAGAGCTTCTGCCTAAGAGCTCAGCTCAGTCTCCCCTCGGGCAGGTTCAAGCCATTCCCCTTGGCCTGTCCCTACAGGCCCTTGTCCCAAGCCCCTCTCCAGCTTTCCTGGAGCCCCTTTAGGCACTGGAGCTGCTCTGAGGCCTCCTCAGAGCCTTCTCTTCTCCAAGCTGAACAACCTATCTAGTATTCTCCATGTGGCCATCAACAACCCAAGTTAATCTCCAGACACACACTTCTTCTGTCCAGCTTCGCAGTTCTATAGCTCCCAAATTCCAACTCCTCCTATACCCTCCTAACCCAAAGGAAACACACACATACACTGCACAGCCCAGCACAGCCCCTCCAGAGTGAAGGCACTAAATCCATCATGCATGAAATCACAGGTATTTGTTCCAAAGACCCATAACACCTTTTGGGAACAGCCAATCCTGGATCCTGAGCAGCTAGAGCTGTACCTCTGCACCATCCCAGTGCACTGGGGACCACAGCAGCGAGGAGCAAATCAGGATCTGACACATTAAGAGTAACTTAGATGATGTTTGGTGTTATCTTCAACTACTCACAACAGCAGGACATTGCTTTATGGTGGTAAGAAGTCTTCCCACTCACACATCCAAGTTCTTATGGACTTCCCTGGGCACTCTAGGAGACTTTAAACACCACCATTCTGGTATCAGAAGGAAAAAGCTGACCTGACAGACTATCAGAGTACCCTGAGCCCGGAGAACATCGCATCATTCTGTGGGTGATACCTTAAAAATGCCCTGTTTGATCATTTTAACACTTAGAAGATCAATTTCACCCTGGGACTCCTCAAACTCCACACACCCACCTCAGCTGCACTCTTCTCTACCTGTACAGACTATTCATGGCTACTTTGTCCCTAAGGAGCTCCCACTGAAGGCCACCTCAAGTGTCCCCACAGCTTTCAGTTGTTCAGCCTCCTTATTCTCAGCCTGACTTGCAGCTCATACAGCTCCTCTCCCTCCACTGCTGCCCTTACTGAGGCCGCTGCTCCTTCACAGTCAGATTGTTTAAAGCCAAACTCTTTCAGAAGAAACCTGAAGCGCGGTTTTGTGTAAGGCAAACGAGTTATCACGATCTCCTGCAGCATTCTCCACCTCTGGAGCTTGGGCTTTACGCGGTCACTGGTGCCAGGGACCCAAGAGCGCACCTTTCACCCGGGGGACGGCGCACGCAGACACTGTGCTCACGCCTGCACGTATCAAACCTTGCGTTAAACCAAACGTGTGCCATGAACACACACCCGAGCCGCGCACGGGAGCGCACCCGGAGCTCCCGGCCGCAGGAACAGCGGCGGAGGCAGGAACCGAGCCCAAGTTACAGCAGGGTTAGGAGATGGGCTCACAGGGCCCGGCCCCTGCTGAGCACCATCGCGGCTCGCAGCGGCGCTCCCCCCGCTCCTGCAGGCTCCGAGGGCCCTTCACACCGCACCAGGCTCCAGCCACACCGCAGGAACCCGAGGTCACTCCCGTTAAACCCCCTCCCGAGCGCGGGCCTGCGGGTCCGGCCCCGGTCAGCCGGGATCCAGCAGCACCGCGGTCCCGCCCCGGGACGAGGCGCTCTCAGCGCCAGCAGCCCCGGGAGCCGCCGGTAAGCGCCGGTTACCCACGCACGGCGGGGCCGCGTCCCGAGGAGCCCCACCGCAGCCGGCCACGCCGGGCCCTCAGAGCGGGCCGAGCCGCGCCCCCCGCCCGCGCCGCCCCCCGGCCGGGCCCCGAGCCCCCCCCGCGCCGCCGCCCCTGCACCCACCCGCCGGGACCGCCCGGGCCGGGCCGGGCCTCGCCGCTCCCGCGGTGCCGCCGCCGCCGCCTCACGCAGGGGGAAGCTGCGTCACAGCCCGCTCCGCGCGCCTCCCAGCGTGCCCCGCGCGCTCACCGCCCATTGGCTGCCGCTCTTTAGGAGCGAGGCTGCTCCCCCTCCCCTCCCCTCGGGGAACAGCGAAAGCTTGCCGTTGATTGGGTGAAAGGGCGCGTGACGCCTGCCGCGCCCTGAGCGCTGATTGGTGCGACGCCGTTAGAGAGGGCGAGGCTCGTGCTGCGGAAGGGTCCAGAACGCCACAGCGCGGCCCCGCCCGACATCCGGGGCGTTGGGGGCGGGGCTTCTCCCGGCCCGGCCAATCGGAGCTCGCTGCGGGTCCTGCGCAGGGGCGGGGCCCGGAGCCTTAAAGGGGCCGTGAGGCGGCGCGCGGCTCGGTGCGTTGGGGGCAGCCGGGGGGCGGTGGGCGCGGGGCCGGGCCGGGGAGCGCGGCGAGCGGGGGGGCCGAGGGGGCTGCGGGGCACCGGGGGGCACTGAGGCAGCGGGAGCGCCCGTGGGGTCACAGCGCTGCCAGGGCTCTGCGGGCATGGGCCCGGGTCTGGGGGGCCCGAGGCCGGCCGTGGTGCCCGCGGGGGCTGAGCGCTGAGGCGGCAGGGGCGGCCGTGGTTGCTCGGGGCTGCGTCCCCGCCGTGTGTCCGGGTCCCTGCGGTGCTGCCTGTGAGCGTTCGGGGTCCGGCTGCTCGGGGCAGTCTGCGGTACCGGGGGTGCCCGGGGGTTCGCTGTCTCTGGTGGGGACGTGAGGTAGGCAGGGGGCGGGGGGTGTGGGCATCTGTGGGGATGGGGGCGCCCGGGGAGGGGTCTCGGGGGTGCTGGGCCCTGTGGTTCAGGGCAGCCCCGGGGCCACTCAGTGCCTGGCGCACAGAGACCGCCCCTTTAGCGGGACCCTTGTGAGAGCTGATCGGGGGCTGCCTTTGTGGGGACACCGTGTGCCCCCCCCATGGCACAGTGTGTGTGTGCCCCCCCAATACAATCCCCATGGCACAGTGTGTGTGTGCCCCCCCCCCCATGGCACAGTGTGTGTGTGCCCCCCCCATGGCACAGTGTGTGTGTGCCCCCCCCCCCATGGCACAGTGTGTGTGTGCCCCCCCCCCCCATGGCACAGTGTGTGTGCCCCCCCCCCCATGGCACAGTGTGTGTGTGCCCCCCCATGGCACAGTGTGTGTGTGCCCCCCCCATGGCACAGTGTGTGTGTGCCCCCCCCCCCCATGGCACAGTGTGTGTGTGCCCCCCCCCCCCATGGCACAGTGTGTGTGTGCCCCCCCCATGGCACAGTGTGTGTGTGCCCCCCCATGGCACAGTGTGTGTGTGCCCCCCCCCCCATGGCACAGTGTGTGTGTGCCCCCCCCCATGGCACAGTGTGTGTGTGCCCCCCCCATGGCACAGTGTGTGTGTGCCCCCCCAATACAATCCCCATGGCACAGTGTGTGTGTGCCCCCCCCCATGGCACAGTGTGTGTGTGCCCCCCCAATACAATCCCCATGGCACAGTGTGTGTGCACCCCCCCCATGGCACAGTGTGTGTGTGTGCCCCCCCAGTGCAGTCTCCATGGCACAGTGTGTGTGTGCCCCCCAAGCAGTCCCCATGGCACAGTGTGTATGTGCCCCCCATGGCACAGTGTGTGTATGTCCCCCCATGGCACAGTGTGTGTATGTCCCCCCATGGCACAGTGTGTGTGTGCCCCCCCAATACAGTCCCCATGGCACAGTGTGTGTGTGCCCCCCATGGCACAGTGTGTGTGCCCCCCCAAGCAGTCCCTGAACGTTTGTGTCCTCAGCCTGAGCCCCACCTTGTCCCATGCTGGGGTCACTGCCGGCAGTGAGCTTGGAGGGGTCCTTTCTCCCCGTGTCCTGCGGGCCCAGCCCAAAGGGCTCCATTAGCTCCATGGCAGGGCTTCCCTATTGCTTTGTGAAGGACCCTGCATCATAGAATCCCAGACTGGTTCGGGTTGGAAAGGACCTTAAGATCACCCAGTTCCAGCCCCGTGCCATGGGTTTTGGTTAGTCTGGGGTGCAGAGGATGGAGTTGCTGTGAGCTGCAGTGCCAGGTCCTTCTGCACCTATGTTCCTGTACCAGGATAAGGCAATTCGATGTGAAGTGATTGCTTGCCCACTGTTTAGAAGCTTTGTGGAGCTGAAAGGGTGGGTTAAGGGGCTGAAGTGCCCCAGTGTGAGGGGAGGTTGAGGAAGGTGTTTTGCTCTGGTTATGGGGTGTGTTATGTTTGAGAGCTCCCATGTGATGGTAATGCCCAGGATTGTGACAGTGGCTGCAGGTTGTGTGAGTGGATCCAAGGGCTGGAGCCAGCCTGGAGAAGAGAAGGGGAGACCTGAGAGCAGCTCCAGTGCCTAAAGAGGCTCCAGGAAAGCTGGAGAGGGGCTTTGGACAAGGGCCTGTAAGGGCCAGGCCAAGGGGAATGGCTTGAACCTGCCCGAGGGGAGACTGAGCTGAGCTCCATGACTGTTACTGGTGTGGTGAGGGATGCAATGGGGGGCATGGCTGTGCTGCCCTGGGGCTGCGGCCAACGCTCCTGCCCTTGCTGCTCCCTGGCTTGCACAGGGATTAGCCGTAAGTGGATTTGTCCTGCAGGCTCAGCAACGGAGACATGCTCAGGTGGGCATAAGGTCAGGCTACGGTGAGACACGGATCCCTGCTCACTCAGAGGACGCCACAGCCCCTCACTTGGGCTGCTCCGTGGCCCTTGTCCTGGGTGGGGGAAGGTGCTGGGAGCGGAGGGGTCAGGACCAGCTCAGAAGATGTGTGTGATGTTCAGGACACTGCCTTTGATCATGGGGTTCCAAAGGGAGCTGGGCTGTGGCTGAGGGTGTGAGGGAAGGGCAAAGGGTGAACAGCCACGACAGAGGGCAGGGGAGCAGCGGAGGGTGTTGGGATGAGGATAGGGAGCCCGAGCTGGAGGCGGGCTCCAGCCTTGATAAACCACTTGCCCCAGCTTGCCCAGCCTGTGATCAGCAGCTTTATCATCGTGCGAGGTGTGGGGCTTGCAAGGTCCTGATTTAGGTTGAAGGGAGCTTAAAGCTCCTCCAGCTCCGGCCCCTGCCACGGGCAGGGACCCCTTCTACCGGAGCAGCTTGCTCCAAGCCCCTGTGTCCAACCTGGCCTTGAGCACTGCCTTGAGCTTTCCTGCAGCCCCTTTAGGCACTGGAGCTGCTCTGAGGTTTCCCCTTCAGGAGCCTTCTCTTGTCCAGGCTGCCCCAGCCCAGCTCTCTCAGCCTGGCCCCAGAGCAGAGCTGCTCCAGCCCTCGCAGCAGCTCTGTTCCCTCCTGTGGAGCTGCTGGAGTGAGTCTGGGTCTCTGTATCTGGGACCTGTGAAGGTGCTGAGCGCTCGGCTGGGTGCGTGCTGGCTGTGGGGCTGTGGTGAGATGGTGCTCTGGGAGGTTGGGGGTGTGCTGAGGAGCTGCAGCACACAGCACATGGTACTCCCGCTCTGTCAGCACTGGTCCTGGGCAGCAGCTCCAAGCAGAGCCCGGGAATGGTCTGGCTAAACAGAGGAATGGTCTGGAATGATGGACTCTGCTGGAAAGAGCTCACGTGTCTCCATCCAGATCACTCTTGCTGTCTGCATCATCATTTGTGATGTCCCACTGCTCATGCATCCCACTGACAGCTCCTTCCTGCTGCGTGCGGGACACTGCTCCAATCCTGCTTGCGCCCCTGCTCATGGTTGTGCTCTCCTCCTGCCTCCCAGAAGGGTGCTGTCAGCGCCAGTCCTTGATCCCTGCCCTGGGGCTGCGTGGCTGCTAAACATGGGTGTGAGAGGCAGCCTCTGCCAGCCACCTGTGTGCAGCACTGCCCAGGGCTGTGAGGGCTGGGCCTTGCAGGAGGACAGAGAATCCCCATCAAGCTCTGCTCTAGAGCTGGGCTGGGGCAGCCTGGAGAGGAGAAGGCTCCTGAAGGGGAGACCTGAGAGCAGCTCCAGTGCCTGAAGGGGCTGCAGGGAACCTGGAGAGGGGCTTGGGACAAGGGCCTGTAGGGCCAGGCCAAGGGGAATGGCTTGAACCTGCCCGAGGGGAGACTGAGCTGAGCTCTTAGGCAGAAGCTCTTCCCTGTGAGGGTGCTGAGGCGCTGGCACAGGGTGCCCAGAGAAGCTGTGGCTGCCCCATCCCTGGCAGTGCTCAAGGCCAGGTTGGACACAGGGGCTTGGAGCAAGCTGCTCCAGTGGAAGGGGTCCCTGCCCGGGGCAGGGGTTGGGGCTGGATGAGCTCCAAGCTCCCTTGCAACCCAAGCCCTTCTATGAACCCTCTGGTTGGTTCATTTCCAGGCCCATCAAGATGCTTCAGGTGCCTCTGCCCCTGGACCGCGATGGGATCCTCTTCCGGCTCCGCTTCACCACGCTGGCTCTGGCGACTGTGTTCTGCCCACTCTTTGGGTTCCTGTTCTGTGTGATCTGGTCTCTGCTCTTCCATTTTCGGGAGACGACAGCGACTCACTGCGGGGTAAGTGACTCCTCAGGATGGTGCGGAGTGCTCGCGCTGTGCTGGGGCAGCCGGGGCTGGCAGCGCTCCTCTCTCCTCCTCTGCTTTCCCACCAGAGGTGCTACAGGATCTTGAAGAAGCTGGTTTATTTTGGTGTGTTTGTGGTGCTTTGGTTCTGGCAACTGAGGGTTTGGCTTTATAAGGGCAGGTAGGGAGGTGCAGCCTGGTCAGACTGGTGCCTGACCAGGTGAGTGGTGATGGTGAGGAGGAAAAGTGATGATGAAGCTGCAGACAGATCCAGTGTCCTGCGGAGGGGCTAGCCCAGCTTTCGCAGAAGGAATTGCTGCCCCTCAGATCTGCTGGAGCTCTTCAGAGGAGTCACAAGCACGTACCTGGGGAGTGCAGCTTGAGAGGGACCGCGTGGGCTTCCAGAAGGGACGGGATCGGGTTCCTCCTCAGCACAACAGCGGATGAACAGCTGGTTACAAGCTGAAACAGGGGGCAGGAGTCATTGTCACACTGTAGGAGGTGGCCCCAGGGCTTTATGGGGTCTGTGTTCCTCCTGCATAGTGGGGTGACACAGGCTGATGGTGATCATAGAATCATAGAATGGTTTGGGTTGGAAAGGACCTAAAGATCACCCAGTTGAAAGCCCCCTGATGCTGAGATCCTGAAGCAGGGATCTCCAGCTGTGCATGGGAAGAGACCAGGGAGGGGGGGTACAGAGGTGTGGTTGCTTGGAGAGGGCAGGGATTCAGTGCTCACCCTCTGCCAGTATGAGGAAGTACAGGACAGGGTAGGGAGGTGGCAGGTTCTGCTTGAGGAACCAGCTCCTGTTGGATGACTGGAGAGCAGCTCCTGTGGGGAACACCTTTCTGCAGGACACGGGGGTGGGCGGTTCTGCCTGGGCTCCTCCCTGGCCACTCGTTGCTGCTGGTGTCCGTTCTCTCCTCAAACTTTTGGTTCAGGGAACATGTGGGAGACTACGACTGAGCAAAGGGAAGGGATAAAGCGAAGAAACACAAGCAGGACCCTGAGCGGGGCACCCCAGCACTCAAGGACTGTCCCAGCAGGGCTGGGGGATGAAGGGATGAACCTGGCACGTTGCATTCCCTGGATTTGAAATGGGAATAAACTTCGGGAAAAAAAGCTGCCCCAGGGCAGGTTTAGATGGAGCTGAGGAACAATTCCTGCCCCAGAGGGTGCTCAGGCATTGGAACAGGCTGCCCAGGGCAGGGCTGCAGGCACCGGCCCTGCAAGGGTTCACAGCCCGTGGAGACGAGGCCTCAGTGCCATGGGGCAGGGGTGGCCTTGGGTCAACGGTTGGACTGGGTGATCCGGAAGCTCTTTCCCACCCTGGTTGATCCCGTGGCTCCATGGCAGCAGGACGCAAGCCTGTGTCCCTCCCCACGAGCTCTGTGTCTCCTGCAGGTCCCCAACTACCTGCCGTCCATCAGCGCGGCCATCGGAGGCGAGACCCCGCAGCGCTACGTCTGGCGCCTCTGCATCGGCCTGCACTCGGCCCCCCGCTTCCTGGTGGCCATCGCCTACTGGAACCACTACCAGAGCTGCCACTGCTCCCACCCGCGCTACCTGCGCCTCTGCCACTGCAACCTGCTGCTGAACCTGCTCGAGAACTTCGCCCTCCTCATCCTCACCTACGTGTCCTCCTCTGAGAACTATGGTAGGTGTCACCTCCAGCCTCTGTGCAGGGGCTGCTGCGGCTTTGCAGAGCCCTGCTTCACCCAGCGGGAACAGGGGAAGTTCAGACTGGATCTAAGGAGGAAATTCTTTCCTGTGAGGGTGCTGAGGCACTGGAATGGGTTGCCCAGGGAGGGTGTGAGTGCTCCATCCCTGGCGGTGTTCAAGGCCGGGTTGGATGGTGTCTTGGGTGACCTGGTTTAGTGTGAGGTGTCCCTGCCCATGGCAGGGGGGTTGGAACTGGATGATCTTGAGATCCTTTCCAACCCTGACTATTCTATAATTCACACAAGTACTTTGGAAGTGGTCAGTTTGGAGGAAAAACAGCTAAAAAGAGAAGAAATTGTATTAAAATTAGTATTTTTAGAGCAAAGTTGTGTCATAATGTGCAGATAGCTGTGCTCTTCCCAAAGTTCTCACCAAGTTTTGTGTCAAGCCTAAGCTCAGGCTTTAAGTGCTTGGTTCCCACTCGTGCACCACGGCTGTTGTTAACGTGTCCCACCACAGGCGAGGTTAGCACTTGCTCCGCTCCGCGGCTCAGCGGTGACTCCAGCTCTGAGCTGGCTTCCAGCCCATGCTCTGCATTTTAAATACCCCCCCCGAACTGGGTAAAACTTCCTGTGTTGACCTGAAGACAAAACAGCATTTTCCAGGTGAATCCTGCGTGTGAAACATGGGCACCACAGGCTGGGAAATGCTCTTCTCCCACCTGGTCTCATCTGAAGTGAGTTGTAAGTGCTGGTGATGATATCCCGCTGCTGTTTAACCCTGAGATCTGGAGGAGGCACCAGGGATTGACTGGAGAGGGCTCAGATCCATGAGCCAGCAAGGTGGTGCTGTTGCAGCAGAAACAGTGCCGGTCTGGGGACTTCTGGGCAAGGGCGCGCTGTGTTGGGCTGTCCCTGTGCACCGCTTGATGATGTTAATGGATACTGGGTCTGGCTGTGGACCACACTGCAGGCTGTAGGCATGAAATCTCCCAAAGAGGCCAGGGCAGAGCTCCAAGAAGAGGGTTTGGAGCTGATGAGGGGACATTGACAGAAGAGGGTTTGCTGCCTCGCAGCAGTGGAGGTGGGAATGCACCTGATGCTGTACTGAGAGTATCCCAGCGTGGTTTGGGTTGCAAGGAACCTTAGGGCTCCTCCAATTCCAACCCCTGCCACTGACAGGGACACCTTCCGCTAGAGCAGCTTGCTCCAAGCCCCTTCCAATCCATTCCCCTTGGCCTGTCCCTACAGGCCCTTGTCCAAAGCCCTTCTCTAGGTTTTCTGCAGCCCCTTTAGGCACTGGAGCTGCTCTCAGGTCTCCCTGGAGCCTTCTCCAGGCTGAACAAAAGCCACATGGAGAGCTGAGCTTAACCCAGTTTTCCCAGATCCTTATTAAAACACTAATCTCATGTCTGGGGGATAAGTTTCAGCTCTTGGCTTATGTGCCAGGATGAGACTAGGCTCAGGTTAATCATCTCTGCTGGGCATGGCTCACATCTTCACCTCTAACAGTTGCCTGTCCCATTGCCCCTCATGGGGTTTCCCTTCCTCTGGAATCAGGGACGATGGTTTCTTACATTCAGGTGGCTGGGAATTCAGCCTGAGGTCCAGTTCCTGGAGAACAGGCAGGAAGTTCTTAAATAGAAGCACACATGTGAAAACTGACCTGAAGTGGCATGGGCTTGTGTGGGGCTTTTGGGAGCTCCTGGTGCATCTCCAGCCTGAGCCTCTGCCTGTGCTATGCAGTGATGCATAAGGCAGCCCCAGAGCTGGTGCAGAGGCTGATGACAGCTCCTAATTGGCATGTGGATAATGAAGGAGGCCAGAAGACGGCCCGCCCTGGGTCTTGGCCTTGCTCACTCTGCAAACCCCCCCCCCGCCTCAGTTTCCCCATCCCTAGAGCAGTAGTGCTGATTCTGAGCTGCTCTTGAAGCTGCCTGAGGTATACAACAGTGTGAAGCAGTGGAGACCAGGTGCCAGAGCATGAAAACACCCTCCTGGCACCTTTGGGATAACTCTGACAGCAGCACACATCCCGCTCCAGCCCCGGGATTCCAGGGATGTGATTCACGAGCTGCTTTGTCCCTAAATCACCCTCTTCCTTCCTCTGCTGTGCCTGTCTTCTGCACAGACCCAGGTCCTGGGCCACAGCATCTCGTGGGTACTGGAGCTGCCAGCAGGACCATGTCCTGCAGAAGGCAGAGGATCCCTCACCCTCCCAGCGCCTGCCCCATGCTCCCCTCGTGCTGCTGGCTCAGATTTAACAGGAAAGCTCTTGTCTTGGTGCAGCAATCCATGAAAACGCCTTCATCGTGTTCATCACCTCAGCTCTGGGCCACATGCTGCTGACCTGCATCCTCTGGAGGATGACGAAGAAACACACAGTAAGTCCCGAGGTACAGAAACTTTCCTTCTTCTCTCAGTGCTGGGTGCTGGGGTGCTCTTGGCTGGTGGTGGAGGGTCTGACTGTCGCTTGGTTGTGAAATAATCATGGAATCATGGAACGGTTTGGGTTGGAAAGGACCCCAAGGTCATGCAGCTCCGACCCCTGCCCCGGGCAGGGACCCCTTCCACTGGAGCAGCTTGCTCCAAGCCCCTGTGTCCAACCTGGCCTTGAGCACTGCCAGGGATGGGGCAGCCACAGCTTCTCTGGGCACCCTGTGCCAGCGCCTCAGCACCCTCCCAGGGAAGAGCTTCTGCCTAAGAGCTCATCTCAGTCTCCCCTCGGGCAGGTTCAAGCCATTCCCCTTGGCCTGTCCCTGCAGGCCCTTGTCCAAAGCCCCTCTCCAGCTTTCCTGTAACTCTTTTATGCACTGGAAGACTTAGAACAACTGAGACTGGATGCTGAAGGAGTTGCTACCACCATGTGCAACTGGGAAACATGGTCACCAAAACTCAGAGTTCACCAAAACAAAATGGGAGGAATCTTTTGATTTCCTATTTTCTGGTTTTCACTTGAAAATCTCTTCATCAGTGTCCTCATGGGCTGCATTTCCTGACCCTCCTTCCCTGAGGATGCCTGTTTCCGGGCTGAAATCAGCTTCTCTGCACTGAGGAACTGGAACCTACTGCTCCTTCAAACCGGGAGCAGTGGGAAGCACTGGTTGTGTTACCCCTTTTCCTGCAGGAATCTCTGCACTGTACAGGCTGCTGCAGGCCCTGCTCCCTGCAAGGGGGATGGTGGGCTCAGCGACTCAGTGGTCAGGAGCTTCTTATCAGCACCTCCGGTGCTGAGCTGGTTTGCAGTGAGTGCTGGACCCTGCACACCAGCACCACTTCAGGGCAGGATGTGCAGCTTTGGAACCATGTTTGTGAAAGCTGCTGCTGCGTGTGTCTGCCTCAGCTTTGCTGGGGTCTCTGGGCTCCCTGGACCTCCCTCTCTCATTTTCCCCCATCAGGGATATGTCTCACGCAGCTCATCCCCAGCCTGACCCTCCCATCCCATGGGGAATGGTCCCTCAGGCTCCCTGCACCGCATTGCCCCAGCAAGGTGATTGCTTCGCAAAGCACAGAGCTCCAGGGGAAGCTTCCAGAGGAGTGTGCCCACATCCCGGGGAGCTGGCGAGGGCTGGGAGCTCCTAAGGAACCAGGGATGCAGGACAGGGGGCTGCTGTGCCTGGGATGTGCTCAGGCAGTGCCACAGAGCGAGCGCCTCAGTGCGGCTCCCGCTCCATCGTGCTGTTTATTGTCCCCTTCCGGCAATTCACGGAGCCCATCCCCTCGCTGCCTTGTGCCAGACCTGGAAAAGCAGCTTCCAGCAGTTGTTTGGCTGCGAGATTACCTATGAAAGGGATTTTTGGAGATCCTGGGGTTCCCCTCTTGCTGGGAAGTGATCTCTTGTCTCTGGTGATACGGCGATAACGGGAGCTCGCTCCTTGGCAGCTTTCCTACAGCTTCCTTTATTTATCCCATCTCTTGGCTTGTGTTCTGGCTTTGGTTCGGGGTGTTTTCTGTACAGAGCTCCCAGCCCTGCACCTCCAACAGTGGCTCCCTGAGCAGGCACTGCACCAGTGCTGGCTGTAGCGCTGCAGCAAGCCCGTGAGCTTTGGTGGCAGCAGCAGCACTAATCCTGCTGTCTGTCTCCCAGAAATCATGCTGGTGCTGAGCTGCGCATGGTGGCAGTTCCCTGGGTTGAGCTTGAAGCCTGTGGACCCTGATGGTGATGGGTCTGTGTTGCTGTGTGGCGCAGGGGACTAAGCCCTGGCCCACCACAGCGCTGGAGCTGGAAGGTTGGGGCCGAGGGTGAGCAGCCTCCCTCCACGTGTCTGGCTTTTGTCTCCTGGTGATTCACAGAGCCATGGACTGGTTTGTGTTGGAAGGGACCTTAAAGCTCCTCCAGCTCCAACCCCTGCCACGAGCAGGGACACCTTCCACTGGAGCAGCTTGCTCCAAGCCCCTGTGTCCAACCTGGCCTTGAGCACTGCCAGGGATGGGGCAGCCATAGCTTCTCTGGGCACCCTGTGCCAGCACCTCAGCACCCTCATGGGGAAGAGCTTCTGCCTAAGAGCTCAGCTCAGTCTCCCCTGTTTAAGTTTGAACCCATTCTGCTTGTCCTATGCCTACATCCCTTGTAGGGATGGATTCAGGTGGGTTGTTCCCAGGTTCATGCCAGGTTATGCCAGGAGCAAAGTCCCACTGGTGGCGGTGTGACCGGGGGAGCTCTGCCACCATCCGGCAGCACTTCTGCCTGCAGGATGCCCTCTGCCACGTCACCCACTGTGCCTGATTCATTACTGCTCCCAAGGAGCAGGAGGAAGCAGGCAGGAGGTGCTTGCAGGGCTGCCCAGAGCCCGTCCCATGTGTCTGTAGGACCAAGGCTGGTCCATGGATCTGCTGTGTAGTGGTGGCCCTGTTGGGGCTCTGTGTGAGAGCAGCCTGCACCCACAAAGCCTATGGGCTCAGTGTCACTGGGTGCTGTCACCAGGGCTCTCTGCACCTGCTGGCACTGAGCAGCCTGGGCATCTCCTGCTCCTGTGCTGGTGGGTGGCTTGTGTTGAGCATGGGTTACCAAACCACAGCACCTCGAGCCCTACGCTGCAGTGAGCGGAGTGGCAGCTTGTCCTTGTTACCCTCTCCCTAATCCTGCAGCGCTTGAGCTGTCCTGGGGCATCCCCATGTCCTGGTGCATGGGCCCAAGCCCAGCAAAGGAGCATTTCCTCCTGAGGACATGTTGACCATGGCACGTCCCTGGGTGGAAGGACAGGACGGCACAGTGATGTCCTGGGAGCATGTGCCACCAGCCTGCATGGTGCCACCACTGAGCATGGCTTCCTCTTCTCTTCTTGGGTGCTGAGGCGCTGGCACAGGGTGCCCAGAGAAGCTGTGGCTGCCCCATCCTTGGCAGTGCTCAAGGCCAGGTTGGACACAGGGGCTTGGAGCAAGCTGCTCCAGTGGAAGGGGTCCCTGCCCGGGGCAGGGGTTGGGGCTGGAGGATCTTTAAGGTCCCTTTAGCCCAAACCAGGCTGGGATTCTTGGACAGCCCCTGCTGATGGACAGGAGGTGCCTGCAGAGCTGCGTGGTCCCCGCCAGCTGGGTGTCTCCCTGCAGAGAGGTGTGACCCGTTTGGGGCCAGCCCTGCCCCAGCTCCCCACAGGGCTGTGTCAGCAGATGGAGCTGTCACCCAGGGCACCCCACACAGGTGATGGGTGAGTTCCTCCAAGCACAGCTGGTGGTGGCCTGGCTGTGGCCGGGCCCTCAGATTGGATGTGCGGGCATGAAGCAGACCAAGGGCTTGACACGTCAGTGGGGCCCCAGCCACGGGTGGCATCCTCTGATAAGCGGGTGCTCGGCCTTATCACCACTCTGCAGACGTGCCTCATCCCTCCAGCGCCGTCCCGTGATGTGTGAGCTGGGCTTCTGCTCTGAATCATTCCCACGGGACCGCAGCTCTGAGGGAGAGGAGGAGGAGTCTGCCCAGAGAAGCTGGGGCTGCCCCATCCCTGGCAGTGCTCAAGGCCAGGTTGGACACAGGGGCTTGGAGCAAGCTGCTCCAGTGGAAGGGGTCCCTGCCTGTAGCAGCGGTTGGAGCTGGAGGAGCTTTCAGCTCCCTTCATCCCAAACCATTCCATGATTCTAAGGTCTCCAGGGTCTTATCCCGCTGTTGGGGTTTCTCAGGCTGCTCACTCACTTCCCAGGGCTCTGAGAGGCCACCACTGAGCTCAGGTTGGCAGAGGGGGGATGCTGAGGCCATCACAAGCCCAGTGCCACCATCAGCACCACCACATCCTCCTCATGCCGAGCTGGGCAGCCGGTGGGAAGTGCTGTTGGGAAGTGCCGGCCTCAGCAGGAGCAGGGAGAGGTTGGGCAGCTCCTGCTGAGCTGCCAGGCTGGGGGCTCCTGGCACTGTTTAGGACAGGTTCTGGCAGGTCAGGGTGGCTCAAGGCCAGATCTGGGCTCTGTTTGCGTTGGTTCTGGGACTTTTCTGTTCAGCTTCGCTGCCCCAGCCCTGGAGCCGGCCCTGGCAGCAGGGGATGGGTGAGGAGCAGGACTCTGGTCCTGTGGTGTCCCGTCCTTCCCTCCTCTTCAGCAGCAGATACCAGGAGACGGAGCCGCTCAGGGTCCCCAGAGGGGTTCAGGTTCTCCAGGACCAACCCTGGGACCATCTCCAGGACAAACTCCATGCAGAAGCTGGGAGACTGCCCCCATCCTTCCTCCTGCTCCAGCAGGGCAGGGATCAGGCTCTGGTCACAGCCCCGCAGTGCAGTTTCCAGCAGTGCTGCTGGAGGGTGAGGCACAGGAATCGGTCTTGCAAAAGCCTCGGTGCTGGGGCTGGTGTTGCAAGTGCCTCTGGGGGAGGGCAGGAGGGTGCTGAGGAACTGGGCCGAGATGGGGAAGTGCAGGCGGGTTCCAGCTGCAGGGTGGCAAATGGTGAGAGAAGGGAAGATGAAGCTGCGCAGGAGGGGAGGCGGGAGGAAGGCTCCGAGGAGGAGGGGAAGGAAGGGGCAAAGCAGAGGGGAGAGCTCGGGGAGAAGGGGAACTGGAGGCAGAGAGACTGCAGGTCTGGGCTGGAGGCAGCCAACGGGGCCTTGGTGCCTGCCAGGGCTGGTGTGGGGTTGCCCTCTCTGCTGCCCTGGGCTGCTCACCCCTCACACCCCTGCTGCCCCAGCCGCCTCCTGGGGACGCCGAGCGTGCAGCGGAGCAGAGCGGTTTCGCTTCTGGTTTGCAGACGTGTTTGCCCCTGGCCCAGCCCCGGTGTCCCTGCATGGGCCGGCTGCTTCAGCCCCCGGTGCCGCCGGGTGCTGCTGGGCTTGTCCTGCAGCAGGCACGGAGGCAGCCGTGCCGCTTGGTGTGAACCCAGCCCCCTGCTCGCTGCGCTGCTGCCCTGCCCCTCAGTGCTGGTTCAGGCTTATCTGGGGTCCCCTTGTGCTGCTTGCCCCTTGAAAGGGAAGGTCCAGGAACAGCCAGCACTTGGGAATGGCCTGGGGAGCACGGCTGATGTGTTTGGGATTATTATAGGATGGATGGTGTATGACCTGGTATGTTGTTCTTATGACCCAGTGCAGTGCGATGCTCTATGACCCGGTGCAGTGTGGTGCTCTATGACCCAGTGCAGCGCAGTGTAGTGCTGTATCGCTCTGTGACCCGGTGCAGTGCAGTGCAGTGCTCTATCGCTCTGTGACCCAGGGCAGGGCAGTGCTCTATCGCTCTGTGACCCGGTGCAGGGCAGTGCTCTATCGCTCTGTGACCCGGTGCAGGGCAGTGCTCTATCGCTCTGTGACCCGGTGCATGGCAGTGCTCTATCGCTCTGTGACCCAGTGCAGGGCAGGGCAGTGCTCTATCGCTCTGTGACCCAGGGCAGGGCAGTGCTCTATCGCTCTGTGACCCAGGGCAGGGCAGTGCAGTGCTCTATCGCTCTGTGACCCGGTGCATGGCAGTGCAGTGCTCTATCGCTCTGTGACCCGGTGCAGGGCAGGGCAGTGCTCTATTGCTCTGTGACCCGGTGCAGTGCAGGGCAGTGCTCTATCGCTCTGTGACCCGGTGCAGTGCAGGGCAGTGCTCTATCGCTCTGTGACCCGGTGCAGGGCAGGGCAGTGCTCTATCGCTCTGTGACCCGGTGCAGTGCAGGGCAGTGCTCTATCGCTCTGTGACCCAGGGCAGGGCAGTGCAGTGCTCTATCGCTCTGTGACCCGGTGCATGGCAGTGCAGTGCTCTATCGCTCTGTGACCCGGTGCAGGGCAGGGCAGTGCTCTATGGCTCTGTGACCCGGTGCAGTGCAGGGCAGTGCTCTATCGCTCTGTGACCCGGTGCAGTGCAGGGCAGTGCTCTATCGCTCTGTGACCCGGTGCAGGGCAGTGCAGTGCTCTATCGCTCTGTGACCCGGTGCAGGGCAGTGCAGTGCTCTATCGCTCTGTGACCCGGTGCAGGGCAGGCAGTGCTCTATCGCTCTGTGACCCGGTGCAGTGCAGGGCAGTGCTCTATCGCTCTGTGACCCGGTGCAGGGCAGGCAGTGCTCTATCGCTCTGTGACCCGGTGCAGTGCAGGGCAGTGCTCTATCGCTCTGTGACCCGGTGCAGGGCAGGGCAGTGCTCTATCGCTCTGTGACCCGGTGCACTGCCCTGCAGTGCTCTATCGCTCTGTGACCCGGTGCAGGGCAGGGCAGTGCTCTATCGCTCTGTGACCCGGTGCAGGGCAGGCAGTGCTCTATCGCTCTGTGACCCGGTGCAGGGCAGGGCAGTGCTCTATCGCTCTGTGACCCGGTGCACTGCCCTGCAGTGCTCTATCGCTCTGTGACCCGGTGCAGGCCAGTGCAGTGCTCTATCGCTCTGTGACCCGGTGCAGGGCAGGGCAGTGCTCTATCGCTCTGTGACCCGGTGCAGGGCAGGGCAGTGCTCTATCGCTCTGTGACCCGGTGCAGGGCAGTGCAGTGCTCTATCGCTCTGTGACCCGGTGCAGTGCAGTGCTCTATCGCTCTGTGACCCGGTGCAGGGCAGTGTCGCTGCTGCTCCCTTTGCTGCTGGCGGCAGCCGCTCTCCGGGCGCCGCCGTTTCCGCAGCCGCCGAGCGCGGGCTGTTCGTGACCCGCTTCCGCTCTGAAACTCGCAGCGCCCCAGGCCCCGCCCGGCCCCGCCGCTGCTGCGCCCGGCCCCGGGGGACCCCAGCGAGCATCAGCCCCGGGCAGGGACCCCTTCCACTGCAGCAGCTTGCTCCAAGCCCCTGTGTCCAACCTGGCCTTGAGCACTGCCAGGGATGGGGCAGCCACAGCTTCTCTGGGCACCCTGTGCCAGCGCCTCAGCACCCTCACAGGGAAGAGCTTCTGCCTAAGAGCTCATCTCAGTCTCCCCTCGGGCAGGTTCAAGCCATTCCCCTTGGCCTGGCCCTACAGGCCCTTGTCCCAAGCCCCTCTCCAGGTTCCCTGCAGCCCCTTCAGGCACTGGAGCTGCTCTCAGGTCTCCCCTTCAGGAGCCTTCTCTTGTCCAGGCTGCCCCAGCCCAGCTCTCTCAGCCTGGCTCCAGAGCAGAGCTGCTCCAGCCCTCGCAGCAGCTCCATGGCCTCCTCTGGCCTCCCTCCAACAGCTCCAGGTCCCTCTTGTGTTGATGCCTCAGAGCTGGATCAGGGCTGCAGGGGGGTTAGAAAGGGATGTCCCAGGAGCTGCTGTCAGAGTTCCTCAGCCCGAGCAGGAAGGGACCTGCCCAGCCCATGTCCCAGCTGGTGGAGGTGACTGGGGCTGCCCTTCCCCTCTGGGTTTTCCTCCTGCGTGACCCGGTTCCTCTCTCAGGCTGGTTTGAGCTTACTGGGGCAATGGAAAGTGTGATGGGGCGAGGTAAATTTCCCTCCTCCTCAGCAGCCCCTGCAGACAGATGGGGCTGTCTCATGTGGAAACATCAGCGGGGGGGAAATCCCCCTCCCACCCAGGAGCAGGAATAACAGCCCGTGTCTGGGCTGTCCCGGGCGTCCCGGCCCCTGTATGGCCCTGACCCCTTGTCTCCAGCCCCCCCTGCCCAGCACTTGGTGTCCCTGCACTGGGATGGTGACACTGGGGTGTCCCCTGCATCCCCCTCCATGTCTGGATGTATTTGGGGCTCCTCTGCCACTGGGGCTCCCTGCTCACCCCAGGGCTTTGGGTTTCGTTAACCATGATGGAAGAGTGAGAGGGGACTGCACCCACAGCCCCCAGCTTTGGGGGTGCTGGGCAGCGTGTGGAGGGGTGATGGGTTTGGGGACCCACCATGCAGGCAGGGGACAGTCTCTGCCAGCCCAGCACTGCTGTGTGACTGGGGGCTGTGGAGCAGCCCCGTGCCCTGCACCCCTCGCTGTGCTGGGGGAGGTGGCGCCGGGGCAGGATGAGGCCCCGGTGCCAGGGCGTCTCGTGCAGTGTCGGTGCAGCGCCCGCCCCAGCTGCAGCTCTTGATGTGGTTTCCTGCTCCCTGGTGCTGGTGAATTCCCACAGAGCCCCGCGGAGCCGGAGCCACCTGCAGCACCCGGGGCACCGACCCAGTGGTGGAGCACTGGGCACCAGGACCGAGGGCAGCATCCACGGGGACCTGGGCAGGCTGAGAGCTGGCACCATGAGCACCTCATGGAGCTCAGCCAGGCCAAGGGCAAGGCCCTGCCCTGGTCAGGGCAATCCCAGCACAAGCACAGGCTGGGGGAGGTGGGATGGAGCCTGAGGAGCAGGACCTGGGGTGCTGGGTGAGGAGCAGCTCCCCATGACCCGGCTTCAGTGAACGCTTGAGCCCAGAACCCCCCCTGTGCTGGGGGCACCCCCAGTGCGGGAGCAGCAGCTCAGGGAGGGGATCCTGCCCCTCTGCTGCATGAAGGGGAGACCTGAGAGCAGCTCCGGTGCCTGAAGGGGCTGCAGGGAACCTGGAGAGGGGCTTGGGACAAGGGCCTGTAGGGACAGGCCAAGGGGAATGGCTTGAACCTGCCCGAGGGGAGACTGAGCTGAGCTCTTAGGCAGAAGCTCTTCCCTGGGAGGGTGCTGAGGCGCTGGCACAGGGTGCCCAGAGAAGCTGTGGCTGCCCCATCCCTGGCAGTGCTCAAGGCCAGGTTGGACACAGGGGCTTGGAGCAAGCTGCTCCAGTGGAAGGGGTCCCTGCCCGGGGCAGGGGTTGGGGCTGGGTGAGCATCAAGGTCCCTTCCACCCAACCCTCTCTGTAATTCCATGATTCTGTGCTGTGGAGCTCCTGGTACCTTCCCATGCCCTGGTGGGGCCAGGACAGAGCTTTTCTGGAGGCAGGGGTGGCTTCTCCAGTATCCGCTGAGGCGCTTGTGGCCTTGGTGTGTCTGCAATGTGGGGCAGGCACTGGGAACCAGCCAGGGACCTGACCCGTCTCTTTGTCCCCTGCCAGGAGCGCAAGTCCTACAAGTGGAAGCAGCTTCTCTTCTTCTTCACCTTCATCACGTTTGCATTCGCTGTGTGTGTCTACTTCCACCACAACTGGTACTGCGGCCCCGGAGGTGAGGGCGCGAGCTCGGCACGCGGGGAAGGGGCTGGGGTGGTGCCCAGTTCCAGCCAGGGGAGCAGGAGAGCGGCGCTGGGGACAGGCAGGGTGAGCGCCCAGGCCATCCCCTGCTCCGGAGCAGCTCTGCCTGCAGGCTCCCCCCCCTCACGCGCTGTTTCCTCCCCAGTGTACACCATCTTCGCCTTCCTCGAGTACCTGGTTGTGCTCTCCAACATGGCCTTCCACATGACTGCCTTCTGGGACTTCGGCAACAAGGAGCTGGTGGTGAGCTCGCTGCTGGAGGAGAAGCACTTCTAGCAGGCCGGGGGGCAGAGCCCCTTCCCTTTCCTGTTGTCCCCAGGCCGGGGCCAGGACGTTTGCTGTGGAGCTGCCCCAAGGATTGTCCCGGGCCCCCCAAGTGTCTGCATGTGGTCCCTGGCTGCACCTGGAGCTATTGGAGCAGAGCTGGGGGCTCTTGCTGGGCACCCCCGAGGTGATACCCCCTGCCCTGGCTCCCTGCTGGCTACTGGGATGGGCAGGAGGATGGAGGTGGGAACCTGCTCCCTGCTTCCTTGGAGGGTGCTGTGGGCAGAGCGGGATTCTGCTCCCAGGGACACGGGGACCAGCCTGGCCCTGCCTTGGCTGCGTGGTCTCATGGTTCCTCCTCCAGCCTTGGCCAAGGTCCTCAAAAGGAGCTGGTGACTTTTTGGACCTCGAAGCTCAAGGCAGCCTCAGGAGAAGGACTTGGTGCCTCTGCACCTCCGGCAGCAGCCTCAACGTGGGGCAGTCCACAGCATTGCCCTGTTGGGAAGCTGGCGTGCAGGGCTGGGCCCGAGCCAGCCCCATGCTGGGGCTGGGCCCAGCTTCTTCCCAAGCCTGGGGCGAGCACAGTAGCCATGGCTGGGCGCTGCTCTCCATCCCCATGCTGGTGCTGCTGGGAGGAGGGTGCTGGCGCATGAACAGACTGCACAGGAGCAGAGCAGGAGATCACCAGTGTGGGACATGGGGCACAGGAGACCCCAAGAGCACCCACACTGCCCCTGCCTGTGCCAGAAGCCCCCCCACCAGCGAGCAGGGTGCTGGGCTCCAGTGCAAGCCCAGGAGCATGGGCTGGTGCTGGAGGGGCTCTGTGAGCTCCCCACGGCTTCCCCTGTGCTGTAGGGCTTGAGATGGGATGTGCTGCGGTTCGGTGCTGCTGCTGCCGGGAGGAAGGTGCTGGTGGGCTCTGGGTGCTGTGGGGGCTGGCACAGGGATGGTGCCACTGTCTGGGTGGGTGCTGTCAGTGTCCCCCTGCTCCTCTGCTGCTCCTGGCGCTGCACTGCCGGAAGCTGGAGCGGCAGCACTGGAGCTGCTGCTCTGGCTCCCAGGGGGAATCCGCCACATCCTGCACCGGGAGGCTCGGGGGAGCCGGTGCTGTGCCTGGAGAGGTGGCACAGGGCTGGCTCCTGCAGGGATACAGGCAGGGATGCAGGCAGGGGGCCGGGGCCGAGCCTGCCCACAGCAGGAGCTGTGTGGAACTGGGGGAGCCGGGAGCGTGCAGGGCTCACCCCACGCTGCAGCGTGAAGGTCCCTGGGGCACCCTTCATGAGCCACCAGCAGCGGTCCCTTGGGATGTGCCAGTGCTCATCCCTGAGCTCCTGGGGCTTGGGCAGAGCCTCCTCCAGCAGGAGGGAGCTGCGGTGCCTGTGGTGCTGTGCTTGGTGCCCATGGCTGCGGTGCCTGTGGTGCTGTGCTTGGTGCCCATGGCTGATGTGGGGCTGCTCTGGCGCGTGTCCTGCTGTGTGGGTCCCACAGTGCGGGTCAGGTCCATGCACCCTTGGTGCGTGCCTGCGGGTGCTGCCCGTGCTGGGGCTGCCACTGAAATAAAGCACTGAGGAGTTTGAGAGCTCCGCCGGACCCTGTGTGGTGCCCACAGCCCGACCAGGACCCAGGCTGGGTGCAGGATGTGGACCATGAGGGATGGGGCTGGGTGCAGGATGCAGATCCCTGGGTGCTGGGGTGCAGATGGATCACTGGGGTGTGGGATGTGGATCCCGGCTGTTGGCGCTGGAGTGCAGGAAAGGGGCGCTGGGGCTGGGGTGTGGGGCCTGGACCTCAGCTGCTGCTATGTGGGACATGGACCTTGGGTACTGGGTCCTCAGGGCTGGGGTGCAGGAGGTGGCTCAATGGATGTGGGATGTGGACCCTGGGGGCTGGGGTGTGGGACATGAGCCCAAATGAGTATTGGGGTGCAGGATGTGGATCCTGGGGGATGGGGCTGCAGTGCAGGATGAAGGATGAAGGATGCAGATCCCGGGTGCTGCGGTGCAGGACGTGGATCCTGGGGGCTGGGGCTGGGGTGCAGGATGAAGGATGCAGCTCCCGGGTGCTGGGATGCAGGATGTGGATCCTGGGGGCTGGGGCTGTGGTGCAGGATGAAGGATGCAGCTCCCGGGTGCTGGGATGCAGGATGTGGATCCTGGGGCTGGGGCTGTGGTGCAGGATGAAGGATGCAGCTCCCGGGTGCTGCGGTGCAGGACGTGTCCCTGGGCGCTGCGTGAGGCCGGGGCTGGAGCCGGGCGGTGGCGGCGCTGGAGGGGCCGAGTCCAGCCCCAGCAGCGGCTCCGCTCCCACCCGGCCCCAGGCGCTCGCCCTCGGCTGCTGCGGGGCCGGGGCCGGGGCCGGGGCCGGGGCCGGGGGAGGGCACGGCCGGGTGCGGGGCGCGGCGCTGGGTGCCCGGGAGCTGCCCGCGCCTCGGGTTCCCTCTGCCCCCCCGGAGGCTCCCGCGGGGCCCTGAGCTCGCTGCGGCTGGGGGGGAGCAGCCACGAGCTCATCCCGGTGCTGCGGAGCCAGCGCGGGGCCGACCCGCTCCCGGTGCCTGCGGCCCCCCCGGCCGGCTCCTCAGCCCCGCTGCTGCCCGGGGCCGGGGTCTGGCACGGGCAGCCCCTGCTGCGGCCCCCAGCACCCCGTGCAGCCCCCGGCTCGTCCGAGGGGAGCTGGCGTGAGCCAGCCCCGCGGCGCTGCTGGCCCCGGCTGCGGGCAGGGCCCCTCATAGCCCGGACCGGGGGGAGGAGGGACCCTGCTGCCGCGGGGCCGGGAGCCCCTGGCAGGAGCCGGGTTCGGCGCAGCCGGGAGCCGGAGTCGCAGCGGGGCATGGGCAGGGTGCAGGGGGGCCGTGCCTTGCGTTGGGCCCTGCGAGGCTGCAGAAAGGCACGGCTGTGGGATGGGGACAGGGATGGGACATGGGGACATGGGGAGGGGATACGGGGACATGGGGATGGGACATGGGGGACATGGGGGACATGGGGACGGGACATGGGGACGGGACATGGGGGACATGGGGACGGGACATGGCCAGAGTCTCCTGGCCCCGTGGCCCAAGCACCCACGCGGCCCCACAGGGAACAAAGACCCAGCTTGTGGCGGGCGCCGGGCTCGGCCCCTGCTGCAGGAAGGCCCCGGGGCCGGACAAGGGGCCCGTGTGTGGCTGCGGGGACCCTGCCAGGACCCCGCCGGGGCCGGACACCAGCAGCACGAGCCAGCGCCGCGGGGCTGGAGGGGACGTGAGCGCGGCCGAGCGGCCGCTGCCATTGAGCCGCTGCCATTGAGCCGCTGCCATTGAGCCGCTGCCATTGAGCTGCCTCTATGATAGGGGCATGGATCATCCTCAGCGCTCAGGCACAGCGCCCAGGTCCCCCATCACACACCAGCTCCATGGGCACCAGGACACGGGGCTCCAACCCCTGCCTGCAGCTCCAGAGTGGGGCAGGACAATGAAGAGAAGGCTCAGGGGGGACCTGATGGCTCCCTGCAAGTGCCTGGCAGGAGGATGGAGCCAGGAGGGGCTGGGCTCTGCTCCCAAGGAACAAGGGATGGGACAAGAGGAACCGGCCTCAAGCTGCCCCAGGGCAGGTTTAGATGGAGCTGAGGAACAATTCCTGCCCCAGAGGGTGCTCAGGCATTGGAACAGGCTGCCCAGGGCAGGGCTGCAGGCACCGGCCCTGCAAGGGTTCACAGCCCGGACGAGGCCTCAGTGCCATGGGGCAGGGGTGGCCGTGGGGCAGTGGCTGCACTGGGTGGCCCTGAAGCCCTTCCCCAGCCCGGCTGGTTCCGTGGCTCCGTGGCTGCAGGAGCCGGCCGCAGCAGCAGGATGCGGTACCCTCTCTGGCGATGGGAAAGGCGCAGGGGAAGGCGCGTGGGGCCAGCACAGGACACGGGAGCCTGGGCAGGGCTTTATTCGAGGCGAAGCAGCTCGGGGAGCACTGGTTAGAGGCGAGTCCCGGAGCCCCGGCCATGCGGGAACACGCTCCCCCGGCAGCGCCAGATTCCACAGGGATGCGGCACCGGGCTTGGCTCACCCCAAACACCCACCTGGGACACCCCAGTGCAGCCACAGCGGCCAAACACGGGGCTGGCGCCTCCGGAGCAGGGAACGGGGTGGCAGGTCCCCATGGGGTGCTCGGGATGGGGTGGCAGGTCCCCATGGGGTGCTCGGGATGGGGTGGCAGGTCCCCATGGGGTGCTCGGGATGCAATGGCAGGTCCCCATGGGGTGCTTGGGATGGGGTGGCAGGTCCCCATGGGGTGGCAGGTCCCCATGGGGTGCTCGGGATGGGGTGGCAGGTCCCCATGGGGTGCTCGGGATGCAGTGGCAGGTCCCCATGGGGTGCTCGGGATGCAATGGCAGGTCCCCATGGGGTGCTTCGGATGCAATGGCAGGTCCCCATGGGGTGCTTGGGATGCAATGGCAGGTGCCCATGGGGTGCTCAGGGCAGGAGGGGGGGTTCAGCCACCCCGAGCATCCCCTTCTCCATGCCGGGACCAGGGAGATGGCACCCAAAAGCGGACGCTGAGAGCCGGGGCTGGGGGTGCCGGGGGTGTTTGGGGGTCCCCGCTGCCCCCGGGGCAGGAGCCAGTTAGTGCAAACAAGGTCTGTATTATTAAAGCTGGTGGATTCGGGCTGGGGGCCCCGGTGCCCCCGCCCCGGGGGGGTCAGCGCAGCTCGGGGGGGCACCGGGGCGGGCAGGGTCTCGCAGTCACAAGAGGACGCAGGGCTTCTTGGGCTTGGCCGGGGCAGGGTTGAGCACGGCCCTCACCGCCTCGGTGAACACATCCTTGATGCCCTCCTGGTTGAGCGCCGAGCACTCGAGGTACTTGACGGCGCGGATCTGCTTGGAGAGGCTGATGCCCTGCTGGGTGGTGATGGGCGCCTGGTTCTGCTCCTTGAGGCGCTTCATGGTCTCGGGGTTGTTTCTCAGATCCTTCTTGGTGCCGACGAGGAGGATGGGCACGCTGGGGCAGTGGTGGCACACCTCCGGGTACCACTTGTGCTTCACGTTCTCGTAGGAGGGCGGGCTGGCGATGGAGAAGCAGATGATGAAGACGTTGGTCTGGGGGTAGGAAAGCGTCCGCAGGCGGTCGTACTCCTCCTGGCCGGCCGTGTCCCACAGGTTTAAGTTAATAGTCCTGCCGTCCACCGTGTTCTGCGCGCTGTAGTTGTCGAACACGGTGGGGATGTACTCCTTGGGGAAGGCGTTGGTGGTGTAGCAGATGAGCAGGCAGGTCTTGCCCACCGCCCCATCGCCCACCACCACGCACTTGATGCTCTGCATCCCGGAGGCTCCGTGTGCCCTCAGCAGCCTGCGGGGAGAGGAGAGGGTCAGGGCAGGGAACACGCCAGGGCTGAGACCACCAGAGCGCCTCTGCCCGGACACCCACCCATCCATCCGGGGTGCAGAGGGACGGGCCCCTCCATCCCACAGCCCCGCGATGCGCAGAGCCCAGATACCCCCCAGTGAGGAACCGCATCCCCAACCCAGGCCAAACTTGTGTCACCGTGGCTGCTGGCCAGGATGCTGTAGAGCCCTGCGCCACGTGCAGCATCGTGTGACATAGAATCACGGAATGGGTTGGGATGAAGGCACCTTAAAGCTCATCGGTGCCAACCCCTGCCCCGGGCAGGGACCCCTTCCACTGGAGCAGCTTGCTCCAAGCCCCTGTGTCCAACCTGGCCTTGAGCACTGCCAGGGATGGGGCAGCCACAGCTTCTCTGGGCACCCTGTGCCAGCGCCTCAGCACCCTCCCAGGGAAGAGCTTCTGCCTAAGAGCTCAGCTCAGTCTCCCCTCGGGCAGGTTCAAGCCATTCCCCTTGGCCTGGCCCTACAGGCCCTTGTCCCAAGCCCCTCTCCAGGTTCCCTGCAGCCCCTTCAGGCACTGGAGCTGCTCTCAGGTCTCCCCTTCCCGCAGCAGAGGGGCAGGATCCCCTCCCTGAGCTGCTGCTCCTGCTCTGGGGGTGCAGCCCAGGACACGGGGGGGTTCTGTGCCTCCAGCCCAGCCCATGGAAGGTTCAGGACGGAGGGCGCACGGGCAGCAGCCGCGGGCAGGTTTGGGCCCCGGGCGCTGTGGCCAGGCCGGAGCCGGGGGACATCCGCTCCAGCAGCTGTGTTTATCCCGGGGCCCGGAGCGTTTCCCTGCTTCCCTTCCTCAGGTTCCCTCTGTGATTGCCATTAGCGGCCGCATCCTGCTCCCCTTCCTGCTGCAGGCTGGAGCCGAGCCGAGCTGCGTGCCCCGCGCGGGGCCGGGCCGGGCCGGTGCCCACCCGTGGGGCCGGCAGCCCCCGCCCCTACCGGGCTCCGGCCCCTGCAGCCGGGATCTGCGGCACTGGAGCCTGACCGCGGCGAGCAGCGGCTCCGGGGCTGCGGGGCGGGGGCGCCGGGGGCGCTGCCCGGAGCCGGAGCCCGGCGCTGGGGTCCCCGGGGCCCCGGACGCGGGGCTTGGGCAGGGGCAGGGGAAGGAGCCGGGCCCCGGCCCCTGCCCCGAGGGGGAAGCGGCTTCTTCCTCTTCTCTTCCCCTCCCCGCCCCGACGCCGCTTCCTGCCGCGGCGGGGCCGGGTGCGCCGGGACCCCCGCCCGCGCCCCGGGGCCAGGGGGGGCTCCCAGCGCCGCCGGAGCCGCCCCGTGGCCGGGACCCGGGGTCCCCATTGCCGCAGCGCCCCCATCGCAGGGGGCCCGGGGGGGTCACGCTCCGGCACCGGCCTCCGGCCGCCGCTTCCGCCCGCTCCGGGGGCGAACGCGGCCCCGAGGGCTCCCTCGCTCCGGCTGCACCCGCCGGGGGTCCCAGCGCCGGGGGTCAGCGGTGGGGGCCCCCCCCCGGGCTCTGCGGGGCTTGGGGCAGAGGGGAGGGAGCAGGAGCTGAGGGATGGAAGCCGGGGATGGGGACAGGCTCGGGACGGGACGGTGGGAGCGGGGTGGGTGCAGCGGAGCAGGATCAGGGCAGTGAGAGAAGGAGCAAAGGGAACAGGGCAGTGGGAGAGGGAACTGGGTCAGGGCGATGGGTGCAGGAGCAGGGGCAGCAGAAACAGGAGCAGGAGGAGCAGGAGCAGAGCGATGGGGAAAGGACCAGGATCATGGCGGTGGGAGCAGAATCAAAGGCAGAAGCAGCAGGGTGGATGAGGGCCGGGTAGCGGGAGAAGGAACTGGGTCAGGGCGATGGGAGCAGGAGCTGGGGGAGCAGCAGCAGGATCAGGGGAGCAGAATCAGAGTGAGTGGGATCAGGGCTGAGGTGGGAGCCATGGGGTCCCGCAGCAGCCCCATATTCAGGTCAGGGGGTCCCGCAGACACCCCATGGCTGGGGCAGCGTATCCAGAGCCTGTCCCTGTCTGTACATCCCTGGGGAAAGGGCACGGCTGGGAAGAGCTGCTGAAGCCTGAGACCAGCGTTGGCAGCAGAAGAAATTGGCAGGAGCAGGCTCCAGGGGGATGTGGGGATGGGGATGAAGCGGTGACAGCCCCCCCTGCAGCTCCCCATCCTTTGGGTGACCCCTAAGCACCCACCATGGCCCCACCACGGAACACACTGAGCTCAAACCCCATCTGTGGGTACCCTGGGATGAGCTGGGACCAGTGAGCATCCTGCAGCCCAGGAGAGGCCCGCGCTGAGTCAGCGGGTGAGGAAGAGGATGGGGCACATGGAAACACTCGTGCCCATGAGAGCACCGATGCTGCGGGGAAGGAGGCAAGGAGGAGGCAGTGGGCAGGGGACCTCCATGACCACGAGGATGCTCAGGGGCTGGAGCAGCTCCTGTATGGGGACAGGCTGAGAGCATTGGGGCTGTTGAGCCTGGAGCAGAGAAGCTGCGTGGAGACCTCAGAGCAGCTTCCAGTGTCTGAAGGGGGCCTATAGGGATGCTGGGGAGGGACTCTTCATCAGGGACTGTAGTGACAGGACAAGGGGTGATGGGTTCAAACTGAAACAGGGGAAGTTTAGATTGGATCTAAGGAGGAAGTTCTTTACCATGAGGGTGCTGAGGCGCTGGCACAGGGTGCCCAGAGAAGCTGTGGCTGCCCCATCCCTGGCAGTGCTCAAGGCCAGGTTGGACACAGGGGCTTGGAGCTGCTCAGTGGAAGGGGTCCCTGCCCGGGGCAGCTTTAAGGTCCCCCCCAGCCGGAACCATTCCACGATTCCATGAAGGCCCCGGGGGGGAGGTGGGAGCTGAGCCCACTGCGGACCAGGCCCCCCCGGCCAGGACGGTGGCACCAGCCCCGGGCCCCACATCCCGGCACGGGGGCAGCGCGGGTGCTGCAGCCCCCGGGCACCGGATGCGCGGCGCTGGCCCGGGGGCGCTGCGGGCGCTGGGTGAGCAGAGCCCGGCCCCGCGCTGCCGGCGCCCGCACAAGGCCCGCTCTGTTCTCCCGGCCGGCAGCGCCTTTAACCCCTTCTGCCCCCCGCAGAGGGGGCCGAGGGGCACATCCTGCGTGGGGCACAGCCCCGGGGACTCCGGAGGGGCCGGGACCCCCCCCCCGGGAGGGGGCAGGAGGAGCCAGAGCTCGGGGGGGAGCGCTGGGTGCTGGGGTGCGATCCGGGTGCAGGGCCCGGGAGGGTGACGCGCGCTGACCCCCCCCCCCCCCCCGAGCCATCGGCAGCCCCGGGACGGGAAAACGGCCCCGGTCGCTCTGCGGCAGAAAAGGGGAAGCAAAACGCGCCCAGGGCATCCCCCCGGGGCTTCCGCTGGGGGCGACGGAGCAGCCGCTCCCTGAGCTCCCGCCCGGCTCCGGCCCCAGGGACCCCAAACCTGACCCCAGCAAAGCCAACCGGGCCCCTGGGCTCTGCACTGGGAGCCCGCGCCCCGCCCCGGGCACCCCGCTCTGGGCACAAGGGTCCCCACATCACACAGCACAGCCCACGCTGCGCCCTGAGCCCCCCACACTGCACCCCGCACCCTGTGCGGTGCTGCACGTCGCTGCCTGTGCTCACAGGCCGGGCAGTGGGTCCATCCCATAGAGATGGACCTCGAAAGGGTGGCCAATGTCCCTCATGGACACACAGACCTGACCAGGACACACAGTGTGCCCCATGGACAGACCCACTGTGTCCCCATGGACAGACACATGGGGTCCCCTTGGACGGACACACAGTGTGCCCATGGACAGACACACGGGGCCCCTATGGACAGACACACAGTGTGCCCATGGACAGACACATGGGGTGCCCATGGACAGACCCATGGTGTGCCCATGGGCAGACACACAGTGTGCCCATGGACAGACACACGGGGTCCCTATGGACGGACACACGGTGTCCCCATGGACAGACACACAGTGTGCCCATGGACAGACACACGGTGTGCCCATGGGCAGACACACGGGGTCCCTATGGACAGACCCACGGGGTCCCCATGGGCGGACACACAGTGTGCCCCATGGACAGACACATGGGGTCCCCATGGACGGACACACGGTGTGCCCATGGACAGACACACGGGGTCCCCACGGACAGACCCACGGTGTGCCCATGGACAGAGAGCCCTGCCCAGCCCAACCCGTGCTGTGCAGCCGCATCCATCCCGCTCAGTGGGAGCAGCCCCGGTGCAGCCCCGGCGCAGGCAGAGGAATCCCCTCAGCTCCATAAATCCTGAGCTGGGCTGCCCGGGGCCGAGCGCGGCAGCACCAGCATCGGTGGGAGCGGGTGGGGGGCTCTGCCCGGTGCTGAGATGGGGTCCCTGCTCTGCGGGTCCTGCTCCGCGCGGTGCTGCACCGGTGACACCGGTACCCCTGGCTCAGCCCCGGTGCCCCTGGCTCAGCCCCAGGCCCGGCAGCTGTAACCTTCCCGCTGAGTCATAGAATCACAGAACCATGGAATGGTTTGGGTTGGAAAGGACCTCAAGATCATCCAGTTCCAACCCTGCCATGGGCAGGGACACCTCACACTAAACCAGGGCACCCAAGGCTCTGTCCAGCCTGGCCTTGAACCCTGCCAGCGATGGAGCACTCACAGCCTCCAGGGGCTGCTTTTCCTCGTGTCCCAGCTCAGCCCCGTCCGGAGCAATTTCCTCATTTGATTTCCCTCCTCCAGGGCTGGGAGCTCCGCTGCGGGTCCTGCTCTGCCCCTCAGCACGGCCACGGTGCACAACACAGCACCAGGGGCTGGAGCTGGCTCCAGGAGCAGCCCCTGAGCCAGGGCCAGAGCCCCCAGCCCAGCACAAGGAATGGGGTGGACGGAGGGGTGGGTGGATGTGTGGATGGAGAGATGGACAGAGGGATGATGGATGGATGGATGGGTGGATGGATGGAGGGATGGATGGATGGATGGGTGGATGGAGGGATGGATGGATGGATGGGTGGATGGAGGGATGGATGGATGGATGGATGGATGGGTGGATGGGTGGATGGATGGATGGGTGGATGGATGGATGGGTGGATGGGTGGATGGATGGATGGATGGATGGGTGGATGGGTGGAGGGATGGGTGGATGGGTGGATGGATGGGTGGATGGATGGGTGGATGGATGGATGGAGGGATGGATGGATGGGTGGGTGGATGGAGGGATGGGTGGATGGATGGAGGGATGGATGGATGGAGGGATGGCTGGATGGGTGGATGGATGGAGGGATGGGGCCCGGCCTCACTCCGCAGCAAGTGAGCCTGTCACTGCTCACACCACCAGCAGAGTCACAGACAAGACCCAGGGCAGAGCACACCAGCATGGGGCCAGTTTGCCACCTCTCAGTGCTATGGTCAAGCCAAAGCCCCACACAGGGCACACACCAGACCTACCCCCATGGGCCAGCTCCTTGAGATGTGCTGGGCTCAGGCACCCCTGGCATCAGCAGCAATACCCGACTGGATGCTCCCATCTACCTGCACCTGTGATGCCAGCACCAGCCCCCCTGATGGGTGACGTCCCCACGTGCCACCCCTGGTGCTTCAGCTCCACTGAGCAGAGAGGAGCGAGCCCAGTAGGACCAGGCCCATGCACCCACCATGGATCATTTCCCCCCGGCACTTGGGGACCCACGGGTGCCCCCGCTCGGCAGCAGGACACACTGAGAGGTGGCCCCACAGCCAGCACCCCCCACAGCCACATGGGACAGAGCCACCCCCAGTGCACTGCGGTGTGTGATGGACACGGTGCTGTGAGCGCTGCAGCGTGTGAGCGCTGCAGCGTGGTGGCTGCTGAACACGTGCCACAGCACGTATGTGACAGCATGTGACAGCATGTGAGTGACGTGCGTGGTGCAGTGCGTGCAGTGTTGCAATGAGCATTGCGTGACGTGCCCCGTGTGTTGTAACTGGTGTGTTGTAAGCTGTGTGCAGCGTGAGGCCATGAGTGGGCGGTGCGGTGCATGCAGTGTGTGCAGTGTGCAGGGTTGTACCTCTTAGTGTGTGCAGTGTGGAGAACCTGCAATGCGTGCACTGGGTGTTGCAGTGGGTGCCGGGTGGGTGGCGGGTGCAGTGGGCAGTGCAGGGGGGACAGTGGGTGCAGTTCAGGGCGGTAGAGTGCAACGGGTGCAGTGTAGGTGCCGCAGGGAGCAGTGCAACGGGTGCAGTGCAGGGGGAGCAGTGCAGGTGCCGCAGGGAGCAGTGCAACGGGTGCAGTGCAACGGGTGCAGTGCAGGTGCTGCACGGAGCAGTGCAACGGGTGCAGTGCAGGGGGAGCAGTGCAGGTGCCGCAGGGAGCAGTGCAACGGGTGCAGTGCAGGGGGAGCAGCGCGGGGGGTGCCGGCAGCGCAGGGGGTGCAGTGAGGCGCAGCGCAGAGGGCGCAGCGCTGGGGCACAGCGCAGTGGTTGCAGTGGGTGCCGTGCAGCGCCCTCTGGCGTGCAGCGCGCAGTGCCGGCTCTGCCGTCCGTGCAGTGAGCGGGACTGCAGCTCGTGCAGTGCGGGCAGCGGGGGGGGCAGCTCCGGGGGCCGCGCGGTGGCTGCGCTGCAGTGGCTGCAGGGCGATGGATGCAGCAGCAGCGCCGCGGAAGGGGGCAGCCCGGACCGGTTCTGCCCCCGCTGCCGGCACCCCGGAGCCCCGGTACCCCCCGCCCCGCGCCGCGCGGGCTCCGGTCTCGATGCCCCCGCCCTGGCCCCGACAGGCGGCTCTTCCCCCCCCTGCCCCGGCCGCGCCGTCCCTGCCCTGCCCTGTCCCGGTCCCGGTCCCGGTCCCGCACTCACCCCGGGGCATGGCGCGGCGGCGGGCGCGGGGCCGGAGCGGCGGCAGCAGCAGCAGGAGGAGGAGGAGCTGGAGGAAGTCAGCGGCCGCCTCCCGCCGCCCCGGGCGGTCCCGCGGAGAAACTTCCCCCCGGCCCCCTCCCGCCGCCGCTTCCTTCCTCCGCCCGGGCCGGGGCCGGGGCCGGGGCCGGGGCCGGGCCCTTCCCGAGGGGCGCTCCCGGGCATCGCCCCACTCCCGCACGGCAGCAGCGGACGGGGGGGGGGGGCTCCCGGTGCCGCCGCTGTGCCCGCCCCGGGACCCCCGAGCAGGCGCCTGCAGCCCCAGGGAGCGGAGCCCCCGCCCCGCGGCTGCTCCCGCGGGGTCCGGGATGGGGCCGGGGCCGGGGCCGGGGGTGCGGGCGGGGGATCCGCGCTGCGGGGGTGGCGGTGCCGTCGCGGGGGAAGGGGGGGGCACCCGGCCGGCGGGCACAGCGCAACAGCAGGCGGGGAAGTGGCAGGCGCTGCCCGGGGGGGCTGTGTGGGGATGGGGTGATGGATGGGAGGGGAGGGAGCGGAACCGGGAGCGGGGAGCAGCCCCCAGAGCATGGTCTTGTCATGCTGGGTCAGGGCCGGGGGGACCCAGGTGCTGTGAGGGTCCCCACCAGGGCCAGGACACCAAGATGGGGGGGTCTTGTAAGGGCTGGGTACCCCAGGATGGGGGTTCCCATAAGGGCCAGGTCCCACCAACAGCCCCCAGGGCAGCGCCCACAGCCCATGACAGTCCCCAGTTCCCTGCCCTAGGGCAGGAGGGTCTCATGGGAGAGATGCGGTGGCCCCGGGATGCAGGCGAGTGGGCTCCTCAGGGACCCTCATCCCGGGTGCGCCGGAGCCACAGGGGCCTCCTGCCCTCACGCGGGATGTGCCCCCCCTCCAGCGCAGAGGAGCCCATGGGGCAGGTCCCCTCTGCCTGGAAATGAGTCTGGCAGCTGCCCGTGGCTCCGGGCGCTTCCCGATCCCCTCCGCTGCCAGCCCTGGGTTCCATCCCGGGCACCCTCCATGGCTTGCGGTCCCCATGCATACAAGGACCCCCATCCCGTGTCCTGGGGCTGATAGCGCCCGCCTGGGGACAACAGTGACACCTCTCGGGGCAGCGGGGCTGGAGCGGGACGGGATTGTGCTTCCGGACCGGCAGCCACGGAGCTATCCTGGGGCAGGATCCGGTCCCTGCAGGGAGCTCCGCGGTCAGCTCCGGGGCCGAGGGAGGACACGTGAACCCTCCGTCCCTGAGCTTCCTCTGCTCCAGCGGTGCTGATGCCACCGGGCCAATGGCGGCCAGTGGCGATGCCATCAGGAGCATGTGGCCCTGGCAGGGTGCTGCAGTTCTCGGGGGTGTCAGAGTGTGGCAGCCCGGGCATTAAAACGGATCTGTCCCCATGAGCGGGGTGCTCTGATGTGTCGGGGCGCTCTGATGAACCAGGGTGCTCTAAGGAGCTGGAATGCTCTGATGACTCGGGGAGCTCTGATGAGCTGGGGTCCTGCGATGCGTTGGGATGTTCAGAATGTTTTGGGATGCTCTAATGAGCTAGGACGCTCAGTTGAGCTTGAGTGCTCTAATAAACCGGGGTGCTCTGATGAGCTGGGGTGCTCCGATGTGCTGGGGCGCTCTGGTAAGCCGGGGTGCTCCGATGAAGCAGGATGCTCTAAGGAGCCGGGGTGCTCCGATGAAGCAGGATGCTCTAAGGAGCCGGGGTGCTCCGATGAAGCAGGATGCTCTAAGGAGCCGGGGTGCTCCGATGAAGCAGGATGCTCTAAGGAGCTGGGGTGCTCTGGTGAGCCAGGATGCTGTGAGGAGCCGGCGTGCTCTGTTGTGCTGGGGCGCTCTGCCAAGCCGGGGTGCTCTGATGAGTCAGGCCGGTGCCGGGGGCTCTGCGCAGCCCCCCCCGCGGCTGGAAGCGGCTCTCGCCCCATGCAGGCGTCCCCCGCAGCCGCCCCCAGCCTGCGCTTCCCCCCGGTGGCCACCAGGGGCCGCTGCGGGCCGGCGGCGGAGCGCGGGGCCCGGCGGAGGCGGATGAGGAGGAGGGGGAAGGAAGCGGGGAGGGCGTGGCCAGCTGCCCGTCCCTGATTGGCCGGGCGCGGGGGGGGGCCCCGCCCCGCCGGGGGTCTCTCCCGGCAGCGATTGGCTCCGCCTCCTGTCACCGAGCGCGCGGCGGCGGCGCCAGGGCCCGGTGGGCAGCGGGGGCGGGCGCCTGGACGAGACCACCGCTGCGGGGGGCGGGGGGGGGGACGGACCGGGGGCTGTCCCGGCAGACAGCGCGGCGGGGGGGGGGGCCTGGGGGGTGTCCCGGGAGGAGCCGCCTCTGAGGAGGAAGGTGCGGGAAGGAGCGGACCGGGAGCGGTTACCGGGGAGGGGTCCAGGGTGTCCCGGTAGAGACCACTGCGGCGGGTGAGCGGGGACGGGGTTGTCCCGGGAAGAGACCACTGCTGGGGAGGGGGAGCAGTGCTCTCCCGGGAGAGACCACTGCTGCGGGGGGCGGCGGGGAAGGCTGTGCCGGGAGAGACCACTACGGGGGGGGGGGGGGGGGGGGGCAGCCCGGATCCGGTGTCTCTCGCCGGGCTGGCGGCGTTGTCCCTGTCCGTGTCGGGGCAGCGGCGCCCGGGCGGGAGCACCGGGAGTAACGCTCGGTCCCTCAGCTGCTGCCTGCCGCGGAGCGCCCAGCCCGGAGCGGCGGAGCCGAGCGGAGCGGAGCGGAGCGGCCGGGCCCGGCGGCGGGGCCGATGCCGAGGAGGAGCTGACAGCGGCGGGGGAAGCGGCGAGGCCGACGCGGAAATGGATGTACGGTCGGGAGTGGCCCTGTGGGTGCTGTGCGGCCTCCTCCTGCAGCAGGGCCGCGGGGAGCGGCCCCCCGGCTCCCACCTGGACGAGAGCGCCATCGCAGGTGAGGCCCGGCCCGGCTCCCCCCGGCCCTCCCTCCCTGCTTCTCTCCCCGGGCACCGGGGGTCCTGCATCGCCCGGTGCCACGGAGGGGTCCCGGCTGGGCCGCGCTGCTGCTCCGTTCCATGGGCTGGGATGGAGGCACCTTAAGGCCCCTGCAGCCCCTGCCGCGGGCAGGGACCCCTCCCACGGGAGCAGCTCGCCCCGAGCCCGGCTGCGTGCCCCGCTGTCCCGGTTGCTGAGGCCGGGTTCGCAGACCCGCGGCGCCGGGGGCAAGGGCCGGAGCTCCCGGATAACCCCCGGCTGCTTGCGCGCCCGGGCTCCGGCCGTTCCCGCGTGGGGCGCTTTGCAGCGCGTTCGGCGTCGGGGCTCGGCCGTTACCTCTCGGGTAAGGACGTGCCCAGGCAGCGCCGGCCCGGCCCAGCCTCCTGCCCGCACCTTGCGCTGAGCCTTCCCCACCCGCAGCCTTGAGCAGCCGCAGCCGGGCCCAGCCCCTGCTCTCCCTTGTTCCCTGCCCTCCACCCCAGAATCCCCACGGTAAAAGGCAGGAGAAGCCCCAGCCCCGCCGGGATCGGGGGAAGCCGCCCCGGGAGCCGGGCTTTAGTGGCAGGCTGCCGGCAGAGCGGAGCCAGCCTCGGCGGAGGGCTGGGGACTGCGGGCAGCGCCGTGGGCACTGGTGCTGCTGCGTGTCCTTGTGCCGGGGCCTGAGGTCAGAGCTGGGAGCCTGCTCCTTCAAACCTGCTTTAACCGTTGGTGTTGAGACAAGCCCCGAGCTCCCTGCCCGTTCGCTGCGCAGCGCCAGTGCGTGTGTGCTGCCACAGGAGCCGTGTGTGCTGCCACAGGAGCCGTGTGTGCTGCCACAGGAGCCGTGTGTGCTGCCACAGGAGCCGTGTGTGCTGCCACAGGACCCGTGTGTGCTGCCACAGGACCCGTGTGTGCTGCCACAGGAGCCGTGTGTGCTGCCACAGGACCCGTGTGTGCTGCCACAGGACCCGTGTGTGCTGCGAGCACTGCGCGCCACGACCCTGCTCAGTGAGCAGAGCTGTCAGCATCGGGGCTGCTGCGCGTTCCACCACCGCCATCCACAGCCTGGATCCGCTCCGGATCCAGGCAGAGGCTTCCACGAGGGATAATGCGCCGGTTTGGGGTGGTGAAAGCAGGTGCTGAGCATCTCCAGCCCCTGGGTGCTGCAGGGTGATGATGGTGTGTGAGCAGGGCTGGGGACTGGACCTGGTGGAAGGCTTTGGTTACAGTGGAAGGTGCAGGATGAAAGTGGCCGCAGCGCCGTTGCTAAGCAGGGGTTTGGCTTCGTGTGTGGAGCTGGTTGGTGAGAACAGGGCAAGTCCTGGAACGTGGTATCAGGAGAACGATCGGGAACGCGGTGTCTGGTTCCTGGCAGGGCAGATTGTTTCGTCCCGGCGGCGCGCTGCTTTGTGTGGCTCGCTTGGGGGGGGATATTCCTTCTCTCCCTCCCCACTGCCCTCGTGCACGCCGCCCTGCGAGAGGTTGCTTTGTAGATTCTTCCTTTGTGATCCTAAATGCTGAGGCCAGTTCACATCCCGTCCCCTCCGTTAAGGAAACTGGATCTCCGCAGTCCTTCTGAAGCAAGGTTTATGCCTCCAAGGAATTTCCAGCGGAGTTATTTTTGGAGGCCCTGCAGAAGTGTGGCAGCCCTGGTGATTCAGCTGCTGACTTGCTCCTCTCCGAGCAGAGGCAGAGCAGGGAGCAGCCCCGAGCCCTGGTCTCCAGCAGCCCCCGCTGCTGTTGGGCTGCTCCTGCAGAAGAGGTGATTCTGTAGCTCTTGTCGAGTCACCGCTGGTGTATTTAGTTCCTCCTGGCTTCAAAACCCTGCGGAGCAGCACGTGGACCTTGCAGGGGATGGCAGGTCACAGCCTGAACCCCGGACGTGTGGATGAACGTGGGCAGTAAGGGATTTGCTTGGGCTGAACGTGAATGACTCCCAGTGTCACAGCCCCGTGCCCTGCCTGGGGCTCCCTGCTCCCACAGCTCGAAGCTGGTGCTACCTGTGCGGTCACTTGGCCGTTAGCTCTGTAGCTCTTGGAGCTGTAGCAGCACAGGAGGATCCCCGGCACATGCCGGTTTTCCTTACGTGTTCCCTGGAAGCAGCGGGTGAGGCTGGGGTTGGCCGCACACATCTGCGGCAGCGCGGGCTCCCTGGAGCTGAGGGGGGGTGCGGTGGGCTCCTGACACCGCTCGTCTTGGGCAGGCTTTTGGAAGGAAGGTGCTCGGGTTGTGACAGGGCATGAGCTAAGGAGAAAAGAGGTGACGGCACTGGTCACTGTTCCCTGGAATGGTTCAGGATGTGCAGGGAGCAGAAGTGTGAGTGCAGCAGCGCGGGCTCCTTGGGCTCCGATGCTTTGATTCTGTGCACACTCAGGGCGTGCATCAGCATCATTTGGTGAGGATATTCTGTGCATCAGCATCATTTAGTGAGGGTATTGTGTGCTGGTGAGGATATTGTGTGCTTCTGGTTCCTAAGATGATTCTTACATAAGAGTTTGAAATGGGGTGGGTTTATCATAGGATAAAATGGATAGGTGGTTTGTGTTGGAAGGGAGCTTAAATCTCATCCAGTTCCAGGCCCCTGTGTCCAGCCTGGCCTTGAGCACTGCCAGGGATGGGGCAGCCACAGGCCCTTGTCCCAAGCCCTTCTCCAGCTTGCCTGGAGCCCTTTTAGGCACTGGAGCTGCTCTGAGGTCTCCCCTGAGCAGGAAGCTCAGAGCTGGCGACAGAACTCCAGGGAAAACCAGACCCTCTCCTGGCTTAGGCTTGTTCAGGGCCAGACGTGGCTCTAACCCCTTCCTGCTCCATCAGATCTGAGGTCGGTTCCACTTCAGATGCACCGGAGCCGTTTGGCAAGGCCCGGAGAGCCAGCCCGCGGTGCGGTGTGGTTCAGAGCCATGGAGAGCAGCAGCCTGAGCCCAGCCCAGCTGAGACCCCCGGCCGGGGCTGCCCTGGAGCACGCGTGTGCCGGTGCTGAGGCCCCGCAGGATGTGCTCACTCTCGCTCGGCCTCATTGTTTTCACCCGCTGCTGGTTATTTTTAGCATGAATTTGTCTGGCTGCAGCTCCAGCCCCGGGCTCTCCTGCACCCCCCCTCTAAAAGGGGCAAGAGAAGCTCCCTGCGGCCATCAGTACAGGTCCTACCTTTGGGTGGTTGGGTTTATTCCCTTTCCAGTTCCTTGCTGTAATCTGTCAGTTGCCTGAGTCTCACTGATTTAATCATGGAATCAATCACAGCATGGCTGGGGTTGAAGGGGCTGTAAAGCTCCTCCAGTCCCAACCCCTGCCCCGGGCAGGGACCCCTTCCACTGGAGCAGCTTGCTCCAAGCCCGTGTCCACCCTGGCCTTGAACACTCCCGAGCTTTATGCTCCCTTCCAACACAAGCCATTCTGTGCTAATTCAATCTGGGTACAAACAGTGATCTCTCTCCGTAGCCTGTTTCTCATTAGATCACATTAACTGGTATCAAGCAGGTTGCTGCTATTAATTTTCCCTTGATTGCCTTCTGTGCAGAGCGGCGCGGGTGGACGCTGAAATATTGCTGCTGCTTATTGCAGGGACCTCCCGGTGTGTTTGCACATCCAGGGAATGCTGCCTGCCAGGGGCTGGGCTTTGGATGGCCGGGATTCATCCTGCTTCCCTTAGTGGTGATACTTCCACCGCAGCTGCCTGCTTTGCTGCCTTCAGGCCTGCTCCATCTCCATGTGAGTGAGCATTCCCCTGAGTCTGGCTGCATTTGGGATCGAGATTGCTTTCAGTGATCCCGCACCCATAGGGATGCGGCTGCCACGCTCTGCCTGTGCTGGAGGCTGTCTGGGGTCTCGTTTGGATGCCTCTTCTGGCTTCATGTAGACAGCTTCGGGATCCTGGTGTGGATTTTCCCTGTCTCCTGCAGCGGTTAAAAGATGGGATTGGGATAGCGTGGTGAGATTGACCCATTCTGTGGCTGATGTGTGCCTGGGGATGGGCAGGGGCTGGACCCTCAGTGCCTCAAAGCAGGGTTTGGCAGTTACTTATATGCCAAGGCACAGCAGCTCCTCTTTCCCTTCCTTTCTCTTTCTCTTCCTTCCCTGCCTTAATCCCTCCATCGCACGGTTTCTGGAGCTGTTGCTGTTGTTCAGGTGATGTTTAACACGTGGGATTCTTACCCCAGCCAGGGGGTGTTTATAACAGGGTATCAAAGTATTAAGATGATACTAACAGGAGAGCTGAGTGCACAAGCTCGGCGTTACTGTGTTTGCCTGTAGCACTCGGAGCTCAAGCTGCACGTGCAAACAGAGCATCAGTGCTTAAAATGAGGGTGATGAAGGGGGCCACAACCACAAGCTTTTACCCAGAGGCTCATTTGAGAGGGGCAGAATTCACTCCTGGGTGAGGATGCTGTGCCCGAGCGGCTGAGAGCCCCTGTACTCGGCATGCCAAGAGGAAGGGGTTTATTGTGAGTTAATCCTTGGTTACAAAACCTCCAGCTTGCAAAGTGGCTGCTTTGGACCTTGAACTTGCAGCGAGATCTTTTGACATGAGCTGAATGGACTTAGGGGTGTCTGTGGAAAGCTGGATGTGGATCACATGTGGATGGTGGCTTCTTTATCGCCAGTTTAAACATTACCATTGCCAGTTGCTTAATGGATCGTTCCATTAGAGCATTTGTTTGGTGGGGCTGAAGGTTCCCTCACCCACCACGATGCCAAAATTCACATTTGCCCTTTATTCCTTTGCCGGAGACTCTGGTTTCACCTGCTGCAGCGAGTAAGATGCTTTTATGAGATGCCTCAAGAAAAAGCCCTATCATTTGAAAGCAGAGGTCAGCACAAATCAGTGGTGGTGAAATACAAGCAGCTGATTGAGGTACCCTTAATCTGGCTGCTCCTTAAGCTCCCAGTGCTGTGTAATGGAACCACTGCAGGAGTCATCCCCTGTGTGCTGGAAGCCTCCAGATCCTCCTGCAGCCTGCCCAGGTCCTCAGCTCAAGGAGGAGCATGACCCAGCTTGTCAGAGCACACCTCCCCGCAGGAACTCTTCATTAACTCCAGTTAAGTCTTTCTAGGTACTCCTGACACTGAGCAGGAGGTGCACATAGAATCATAGAATAGACTAGTTCGGGTTGGAAAGGACCTCAAGATCATCCAGTTCCAACCCCCCTGCCATGGGCAGGGACACCTCACACTAAACCATCCCACCCAAGGCTTCATCCAACCTGGCCTTGAACACTGCCAGGGATGGAGCACTCACAGCCTCCCTGGGCAACCCATTCCAGTGCCTCAGCACCCTCACAGGAAAGAATTTCCTCCTTAGATCCAATCTGAACTTCCCCTGTTTCAGTTTGAACCCGTTCCCCCTTGTCCTGTCACTGCAGTCCCTGATGAAGAGTCCCTCCCCAGCATCCCTATAGGCCCCCTTCAGATACTGGAAGCTGCTCTGAGGTCTCCACGCAGCTTCTCTTCTCCAGGCTGAACAGCCCCAACTTTCTCAGCCTAAAATGTGAGTCACAGCGTTGGGCTGGGCAAGGGGGAAAGAGGAGGTTGGAGAATGCTTGGAAAACTTGGCCAGGAAATAGTTTGTGTTCTTCTCCAGCGTGACTGGAAACCTCCATGGATTGCACTTCCTTCAGGAATGACACTCATTTGGAGGACTCCTGGAGTCCCAGGTTGTGAGGGACCTCAGGGACCACCTGCTCCAACCTCTCCAGGCACAGCGTGACCCACACTGGATGCCCAGCACCCTGGGCAGCCCCATCTGAACAGTGTCCAACCCTGGGGAGTCACCACTTCCCTGGGCAGATTATTCTTCTTCTGGGTTGGCCTTTCCTAAGGTGAGGCCGGGATGTGCAGGGACACGTGGGGAGTCCACAGCAGCAATCCTCCTGTCCATGCTTTCCTCCTGGGAGGAAATGGAATGTTCAATGTGTGCTGAAGCCTCCTGACGTCCCTTATGGAGTGGCCAGCAGTGTCGGTAGTCTCAGAATGGAGCCAGTTTGCTTCTCTGCTGCTGGGTCTGTGGCTGGCCTGGGGTATGGGGTAGTTCTGTCCTTGCTGAGTGCTGACCCCTCCTGGTCCTTGGGCAGGGGACAGATCTCTGGTGCCCGCTGTGCTTTAACCAGTGCTGCAGGGCAGCTGCCTTAGCATGCAGTGACTTTAGTTCAGGACCTGCCTGGTTTGTGGTGGGGAAGGAAAGGTCATCCTGGTGTAATTCTGTGTGGATTTGATTGTAAAAAGGAGGGTGTACGAGCAGGGGATTGGAAAGCAGCCGGTTGCCATGAGGTTATCCATCTGCTGCTAACAATCCTGCTTGTCCAGCATGGAGGCTGATGGAAGCGGTGGCACTTGTCCCGGGGTAGTTGTCCAAGGCCAGGTTCAGTGCCAAGCTCAGTGACCCTTTTCCTCCCTTCAGCTGCACTTTGCTTTTGCCAGCTCTAATTGCACAGGCTATTAGTGTTGAAAAACCTGTTCAGCTCCTCGTTTAGCTTTGCTTTTAACCCAGGCTACATGGGGAGAGACAGGCTCCTGAGCAGGCAGAGCCAGCTGGAGGCTGGGGAGTCCTGCTTCCTCCTGGGGCAGCTCTGGGCTCCGGCTGGAAGGAGCCCTTTGGTACCTGGAGGGGTTTGCTTCCAGGGGTGCTCTGGCCATGCTGCAGATTCCTGCTGTGACAGCACTGGGGTGGGGATGGGGACAGGACCCCAGCCACTGTTGGGGTGAAGGTCTGCAGTGTGAGCTGGGAATCCCTCTGGTCTGCAATGGCAAAGGAAGATCTGATCACCCTTCTTTATGCCATAGTCAAGCACTATTAATAATGTGGCTCTTTGGCCTCTTTGCTGCTCTCCCCAATAACACGGTGGAGCCTTTGGATTCTTCTGTGTCCCCACCTCCTGCTCTGAGCGCTTCCCTTTGCTTCAGGAGTTGAGGAGATGTTTTATGTGCCTGAAGGCAGTGGCCATCTCCTGCTGACCATTGCCTGTGTGACCTGATCCAGGTGGGTTTCTGCAGGCTTTAATTGTTCCTTTATCTTCAGTTTAATCAGCCCCATCACCTCTGTGTGACTCTGTCGAGGGTGCTGAGGCCCAGAGAAGCTGTGGCTGCCCCATCCCTGGCAGTGCTCAAGGCCAGGTTGGACACAGGGGCTTGGAGCAAGCTGCTCCAGTGGAAGGGGTCCCTGCCCGGGGCAGGGGTTGGAGCTGGAGGAGCTTTTAGGTCCCTTCCAACACAAACCAGTCCATGATCCTATGGTTCTGGGATAAGGAAGTCGTTCAGATAAGTGCATGTTTGTGTATGTGGATCATCTGTGCTTGTTCGCTTTCTCTGTATGAAATGGTATCGGGATGTTTGTTTGTTTGGATTATGGACCTATTTTTAAGTAACCCATTTTTTCCACTTTGGAGAATGCATTCGCTCGTGTGCCAGGGCCAGCTGTGCTGCCTGCCTTTGGGAACCAGCAGCAGGAACCGTGCCCTCTCTGCCCGGCAGGTACCTGGGTTGTGAACCTGTGCGATGGGAGATGTCTGCGGGTCCAGAGGAGGCCCCGGAGCTGCTGCGAGGGCTGGAGCAGCTCTGCTCTGGAGCCAGGCTGAGAGAGCTGGGCTGGGGCAGCCTGGAGAAGAGAAGGCTCCTGAAGGGGAGACCTGAGAGCAGCTCCAGTGCCTAAAGGGGCTGCAGGGAACCTGGAGAGGGGCTTGGGACAAGGGCCTGTAGGGCCAGGCCAAGGGCAATGGCTTTAAGCTCCCTTCAGTGCAGACCACTCTGTGATTCCATGACTCCAGAATGCGGAGCAGGAGCAATCCAATAGGAAATGGTGATGTCTGTTTGCAAACACACGCTCGTGCCACATGTTGTGTAAGAAAAAAAGCTATTTTGGGTAGCGAGGAGTTCTGACATCGTTTTCCTCTGACGGGCCGAGTTTTAAGCTCAGTTTAATTTATTCCTCCATGTTTTGAGCTCTGGTGCCTGGAAACCTGCAGCTCTCAGTGGGTAGAAACACAAGGAGCATGAGAGCTGTAATAATGCTCCTGGGCTGAAGGACAAGTGAGCAGCCCCTGCCCCTGTGCAGTGCAGCTTGGAACTGCAGGGAGGGGAGAAGTAATTGAGGATTAAAGCTGCCGAGCAATGCCTGCGCTCGGGGCCGTGCGAGTGCCGGCGCATGATGAACCTCTGGGTAAGCCGCAGGGAAAACAGTTGTGTTCTCCTTGATGGAGGCAGGCAGATGGAGGGGAAAAGCTCCTTTTCTGAGGGAGAAGCAATTCCTGAAACACTCTTCTCCAAGTCGCTGCTATTACGGGTTCCTCAGGGGTGTTTTTCCTTCCAGCCTTGCGCTCCAAGGCTAATATGAAAGCGTGTTGTGTTGTGCAGGCCTGGAGGAGCTGCGCTCCTTCTGCAGGAGCTCTGGGGTTCCAGTGCAGTGAGGATGACCCCAGCCTGCCCCTGAACCCTGCGTGTGGGGGCTCTCGGCCCTCCCAGGGAAGAGCTTCTGCCTAAGAGCTCAGCTCAGGCTCCCCTCGGGCAGGTTCAAGCCATTCCCCTTGCCCTGGCCCTGCATCCCTTATCCCAAGCCCCTCTCCAGGTTTCCTGCAGCCCCTTTAGGCCCTGGAGCTGCTCTCAGGGTATCCCTGAAGTGTTTCTGTGGAAGCGGTTGCCTGAAGATCATCCCCGAGCGTTGCAGAGGGGGGACGGCGATCCGGGGTTCCCGTTATGTCAGGGTGTTTCTGCTCTCTGCAGAGTGAGCAATGGGAATGTTTTACCTTTCTTTCAGCGCTGTGGGAAGGATCACTTGTCAATGGCCCTGCTTTTTGCTGTGTGATCTGTGCACCCTCGCCCGTCGGTCTGTGCCCTCCCCACAGGAGGACTTGGCTCTGTTCCTCCCCAGGAAGCACCAGCACCTCAAACTGGGACCATGGCACGAATGTGTTGCAGCCGGGTTTGAGGGGTTTGGAGGTGTGGGATCATGCTGGGCTCTGCTGAGAGGGCGATTCTGCCCTTGTAGGCTCCAGGTTTCCCTCAGAGGTGACCCATAGTGGGATGCCACCATGCTGGGACCAGGAAGAGGTTCCTCAGGGCCATGACAAGGGTGGCAGCTTGGTGTGGCCCTCCTGGAGCTCAACCTGCTTTGGGCACACTCCTTTAATCAAGCCCTGTCTGGAGCCCCTCTGGATAAAGGAGTTGCTGCTCCAGGAGGTGAGAAACCGGGGAGGGAGAAAATGAACTTCGAAGATGCTGATGTATTTGTGGGAGCAGTGACAGCAGCGCCCTGCGGGCACGGGGACCTCTCGGTGGGGCAGCGACGGGTCCTGTCCTCATCCCACCTCCAGCGCTGCTTGGGGAGGTTTCCTCTGGACCGCACTGGTTCCTGAGGACCTGGGCTCCGCGCTTTGTGGATAATCCGGTTTTCCTGGTTCCTGCTTGTTTTAACTTGTTGGGCCACTGATACCGACGGGAAAGGGACTTGTGGGGACACCGAGGGCACCCCTCCCGCGCTGCAGGAGGGGTTCTGTGGAGCTTGGCTCGCAGCAGCGGGTGCAGGAAGTGGGAGGTGGGGTCCCCTGCTTTAATCCCACCTCTGGGGTTTTTCCTCTCGGGAAGGGAGAGAAAACGATTTGTGCTTCTGTGCCTTGGGGAGGGTGGGTCTCAACCCTTGGAGATTGTCCTTTAGAAGCTGTCTCTTGAGCTGCATGGCTGTTCCTGTGCTGGCATGGAGGAGGTGGGGGTCTTCATGGACTCGTGGAATGCTTTGGGTTGGAGGCACCTTAAAGCTCCTCCAGCTCCAGCCCCTGCCCCGGGCAGGGACCCCTTCCACTGGAGCAGCTTGCTCCAAGCCCCTGTGTCCAACCTGGCCTTGGGCACTGCCAGGGATGGGGCAGCCACAGCTTCTCTGGGCACCCTGTGCCAGCGCCTCAGCACCCTCACAGGGAAGAGCTTCTGCCTAAGAGCTCAGCTCAGTCTCCCCTCGGGCAGGTTCAAGCCATTCCCCTTGGCCTGGCCCTACAGGCCCTTGTCCCAAGCCCCTCTCCAGGTTTCCTGCAGCCCCTTTAGGTCTTTAGGTCTCTTACAAGGTCTCCCAGTCTTGAAGCGGGTGTTTCACCTGCCCATGTTGGACGGAGGAGCTGCTCTCCAGAGGTACCTGTTCCTTTCCATGGGCTAGGGAGGGAGCTGAAGCAGTGGGTGCTAGATGGGACTTGCAGTGACAAGTGGCATTGTCCGACACCGCTCCGGAGCCCCACATGTGGAGCTCATCAGGAGACAGCTCCAAGCCCTCATCCTGCACCCTGGCTCCGGCTGCTGCTCCTTGTTTGCATTAGCATCAGGCTCTGCAGCCGTTGTCCAACTGGTTTGACTTCCATGCTGTGGCTATTTTCAGCTCTCGGCCTGACAAGGTGAGGTGTCTGAGATGCTTTTGTGCTCCCTGTGGCTGTGCTGTATGGAGGTGTCCCACTTCCCCTGCGGGCTCCCCCATCTCACCTGGCCTGTCCTCTTCCATCGCCTCTGCCTGCTTTCTGGCCAGGTCTGTTTGCACCTGAGTCAGACCCTTTGTAAGGACATCACTGAGTCCCTGCACAGACACCCTGAGCTCAGAGACACCCAGATCCCACCGTTGTCATCTCCCTGTTGTCCTCCTGAAAGGCTGAGGATGGGAGCACCGAGAGGACCAGGAACTTCGGTTACACTTGAGTTCCGCAGGCTCCGTGGAGGAGGAGCAGCAGGGAAGCCAGTGAGCAGTGATAAACTGGGAGAGAGGGTGGAGAAGAACCTGATGGAGTCCAACAAGGACGAGCGTCAGGTCTTGTACCTGGGAAAGCCCAATCCCAAGCGCAGCCCAAGCTGGAGACTGGGAGCAGCTCCAGGAAAGGGACTGGGGGGGCCCCAGCTCCGTAGGAGTGAGCAGTGAGCAGCTGAGCCAAGAAACCCAGCAGGGTGCTGGGGAGCATCCCCAAGGGCATCCCCACAGGGATGAAGGTGCCATTGTCCCACTGTGCTCGGCGCTGGGCACGGCACCCCTGGAACATGGGGTCAGGTCGGGTCCTGCTGCACAGCAAAGCTGTGGCCGGGCTGCAGAGCGGCCAGAGAAGGGCCACAGCGATGGTCCAAGGGCTGGGCAGCAGTGAGGAAAGGCTGCGAGAGCTGGGGCTGTTCAGCTGGGGAAGAGAAGGCGCAGGGAGCCCTGATCCATGTGCCAGGAGGTCAGTGTGGCTGCAGAGAAGGTGGAGGCTCCCTTTGGACAAGGAGTCCCATGGAAAGCCGAGGGGTGAAGGGCACAAGTTACTGCTGGGAGATTCCCCCTGGACACAAGAGGAGAATCATTGCCACTGAGAGCAAGCAGCCACTGGAATAACCTGCCCAGGGAAGTGGTGACTCCCCAGGGTTGGACACTGCTCAGATGGGGCTGCCCAGTGTGGGTCACGCTGTGCGGGGAGAGGTTGGAGCGGGTGATTCCTAAGGCTCCTTCCCCTGGGATTCCAGGACTCTGTGACTGATTCTGGTGCAGGCTCGCTACAGGGATGTGGCTGCACTGCTCCTGGTTCATGCCAGGAGCATCTGTACTGGGGTGAAAATCGGCCAAGACGTGAGAGGAGGGGGATATTTCACCCGTGCTCCTTCCTTATTCCAGCTGTAAATGTGTAAGTTGTTCACCCTGGCAGTGGTACTTGTGATTCCTTCGGGATTCAGAGAAACTCACCCTCTCATTCATTGGATCCCAGACTGGTTTGGGTTGAAGGGACCTTAAAGCTCCTCCAGTTCCAAGCCTGTGCCACGGGCAGAGACCCCTTCCACTGGAGCAGCTTGCTTCCCCACTTCCGAGCCATTCCCCTTGGCCTGGCCCTACAGCCCCTTGTCCCAAGCCCCTCTCCAGGTTCCCTGCAGCCCCTTCAGGCACTGGAGCTGCTCTCAGGTCTCCCCTTCAGGAGCCTTCTCTTGTCCAGGCTGCCCCAGCCCAGCTCTCTCAGCCTGGCTCCAGAGCAGAGCTGCTCCAGCCCTCGCAGCAGCTCCGTGGCCTCCTCTGGCCTCGCTCCAGCAGCTCCATGTATCCAAAGTGTAAATGAACAACAGTTCCTGCTGTTATAAACCCATTTTACAGCCACCTTGTCTCCATCCTGTCTCCTCTTGGTGTTTGCATGTGGATGAGGTGCGGGCTTGACCTTAGGTCTCCTTTTTCCATATTGGCCAAATTGTACTGCTTTCCCCAAGCTCCTCGTGAAGGAAAGTTGTCCAGTTTGAAGCAGAGGAGGCAAAATCATGGCACCTTTCCCCTTAGTGCTGGTGCTGGAAGTGCTGTTCTCTGCCTGAGCAGACCACAGAGCACCTCTTCCTATTCGATGAGGTACTAAATAAGACTGAGAGCATCCGGGTTGTATTCCGGAAGCAGCTCTGTGTGTGTGCTGGGATCTGCAGGGAGCTTTCCTGGTAGCCGCAGCTGTGCCTTTGGTAAACACGGTTCTTTCCCCTGAAGGTGGCTGATGGTGGTAACGGGTCCCGGTAACCCCAGCCCCTACAGAGCTGAAGTAGCCCGGAGCGGAGCTCCGAGGGCTTGGTTCACTCTGGCAGACCCACGTGGTGCTCTCAGAGCCTGGTGCTGCTGCTCCGGGGTCCCTGCAGGGACACGTGTGCCAGGAGAGCTGCGGGGATTGCCACTCGGGGGGATGGCTTGAGCATACGGAGATGGGAGGTAAACGTACGGTGCTCTGTAGGTCATGGCGAAGAGAGGAGCCTTTCCAGAGCTTTTAGCAAATACAACCCCTCAGTAAACCAGAAGCTCCCTCCATCAGGCATCCGAAGGGAAGAGCAGCCTCAGCTGCTGAGGGCAGCACATCCATCACCTCATCCAGGACCATGTCAGGCTGGATGCTGCGCAGAGGGGCTGCAGACAGGCTGGGATGCCCCTTGTCCCTCAGTGTGTCCGTGTATTGAGGCAGAGGAGTTGTGTGTCTGGAGCAGGGGCCTGAAGATGGGCACTGTGGTTCTCTTCTGCTGCTGTGGATGCTGGATGGAGCAGCTCCCCAGGACCCGGCTTCAGTGAACGCTTGAGCCCAGAACCCCCCCGTGTGCTGGGGGCACCCCCAGAGCGGGAGCAGCAGCTCAGGGAGGGGATCCTGCCCCTCTGCTGCATGAAGGGGGGACCTGAGAGCAGCTCCAGTGCCTGAAGGGGCTGCAGGGAACCTGGAGAGGGGCTTGGGACAAGGGCCTGTAGGGCCAGGCCAAGGGGAATGGCTTGAACCTGCCCGAGGGGAGACTGAGCTGAGCTCTTAGGCAGAAGCTCTTCCCTGTGAGGGTGCTGAGGCGCTGGCACAGGGTGCCCAGAGAAGCTGTGGCTGCCCCATCCCTGGCAGTGCTCAAGGCCAGGTTGGACACAGGGGCTTGGAGCAAGCTGCTCCAGTGGAAGGGGTCCCTGCCCGGGGCAGGGGTTGGGGCTGGAGGAGCTTTAAGGTCCCTTCAGTACAGACCCTGCTGAACTTGGTCGCTGTTTCCGGGCTTGGCCTGTGTGGAAATGCTGCAGGGGTGAGAGCTCTGCTCTTGGGAATGGGATCCCAACAGGGCAGCGGGACCAGCGCTGGTGCCGTGCGTGTGCTGGTGCCGGGGTCTGGGACTGGAGGAGCTTTAAGGTCCCTTCAGTACAAACCAGGCTGGGATTCCTTCCCAAGTGCTGCCGGGAGCACGGGCCCTGATGGGGCTGAAGCCTTCAGTGAGCCATTTTAGCAGGACAGTTTGGCTGCAGCTCCCTGTAACCCTGAGCACCGTGCGTTCGGTTTCCACTGCTCCTCCAGCCCATATCCATGAAATCCTCAGTCATTACGTGGGAGAGCCGGGCAGCCACTCACTGCTGGCTGTGTCGCAAGGACCACGTTGATGTCTCTATCAGGAGGACACCAGATGCGTGTTTCTGTTTGGATTTGACTATTTTTAAGCTGCCGTAAGCAATGATGTTTTAATTTAGTCCCTTCATGCTCGTGCGGTAATGGCAGTCTTTTTATCTGTACCGTGGGTACCAGCGGCTCCTATCTGCAGTCGGGAGGTTTGTGTCATGCTCCCTCCCACGTGTGTTTTGGTTTATTTTAAAAAGCTAGTATTCCAGGACTAGTTTGTCTTATTTAGAAGCACGTACCTTAAATAGCCTCCTGCCTGCTGGGGGCTGACGGAGGCTATAATTACCTTACGCAGAAATGAAGTGTTTCTCTTTCTGGATGCGGTTAATGGACACTTCACTTGATTACTCACGTCAGTTCTGAACTATTGCAGACTGCTGTTTGCTTCAGCTTGAAGTGGATGTTCTGATGTCTTTTCCACACACCAAAGCCCCACAGCAGAGAACTTCAGAGGAACCAGAGAATCACAGACTGAAGGGACCTTAAAGCTCCTCCAGCTCCAACCCCTGCCCCGGGCAGGGACCCCTTCCACTGGAGCAGCTTGCTCCAAGCCCCTGTGTCCAACCTGGCCTTGAGCACTGCCAGGGATGGGGCACCGCAGTGACCAGGATCTTGTTGGTTTAAGAGCACTGTTCTAACAGATGCTGTTGCTGTGAAGCGTGCCCAGCCCTAGGTCCAAGCTGTCATGGCCAGGAGGACACTGCTGAGGAAGGACCAGGGTGATGTTGCTGAGATCATCTCCCCGGCCTCGATGGCCACATCCGTCTGTTCCATTTGTAACTTGTGATACAGCAGCCTGTGAGCTCTGAGCTGCACTGCAGCACCCACCCAGGCGGGGAGGGATGGGACAGGGAGGGAAAACACTTTCTGTCCTCCCAACCCAGATACAAGCTCTGCTGGGAATCACGCCATAGCCAGCGGTGGTGAGTGCTGAGTGATGCAGGGCTCTCCTCAGTTGTGAACCCAGCTGTGTGGAGGCTTTATGGGATGCTGAGGAACAAGTTGGTTGTATGTAATTTTTTGCCCTCCTTGTGCAGCTCTGCCCACCCAGCATTCATGGTGCTCTGGAAGTACATCCAGTGCTTGCTCTGGGATTAGAGCTCCAGCATTCCCCAAACCAGGCTCTGCTGTTCCCTTCCCAAGACATCTGTGACTTATCCTGCTCACTGGAAGTCCATGGGGCCAGTTTCTTACCGAGTCAATAGTTATGGAAAAATCCTGTTTGTTCAGTTGAAATGATCTGAATGGGTCAAACTTGGCTCCAGCCTCTGGCCTTGTGCCTGTGGTGGCTTTGAATGGTGCATTCCGTCCTTGGAACATGGAAGTGATGGAGATGGATGGATCATGTTGAGTCAGTCATGGCACTCACTGCGAGCTCAGGAGCTGGTCATTAGATAACCCATTGCACAGGCTGGAGGCACAGGGTACCCAGAGAAGCTGTGGCTGCCCCATCCCTGGCAGTGCTCAAGGCCAGGTTGGACACAGGGGCTTGGAGCAAGCTGCTCCAGTGGAAGGGGTCCCTGCCCGGGGCAGGGGGTGGAAGCTTTAAGGTCATTTCCAGCCCAAACCAGCCTGGTTGCATGATCTGACCCGTACCCTATGGCATGTGTGTGGAGAAGGTTCACCATGGCACGGTGCAGTGTGTGTACACACGTGTGTGCGGGAATGCTGTGTCATGGAGGAAACGTGTTGGTGCTGCTCAGGTCTCCTGGGGAGGGGAAAGGGGGATTCCTGTGTTCTGATGGTCTGAGTTAGCTGTGAGCTGTAGGACTTGGGGACCCCTCGGGCAGGTTCAAGCCATTCCCCTTGGCCTGGCCCTACAGGCCCTTGTCCCAAGCCCCTCTCCAGCTTTCCTGCAGCCCCTTTAGGCACTGGAGCTGCTCTGAGGTCTCCCCTTCAGGAGCCTTCTCTCCAGGCTGCACCAGCCCAGCTCCCAGCCTGGCTCCGGAGCAGGGCTGATTCATCCAGCCTGTGCTTTCTGCCTTTTAGCAATTTCTCTTTCATTACAAGTAACAGCCATTGGTTCAGGATGAGTCGTGCATCTCCGTGCACCGCAGCCGCGCTCGGAGCGCGCCGTGGGCTGGCGCTGGCTCACATCTGCTGCAGGATTTCGGATTGACGTTGATTTCTTCCCACCTCTCACTGAGTTTGTGCCTTCCAAGGTACCTGTGAGGCTGGGTTTGGCTGTGCTGTGGTCTCCTGCTCTCTTCAGAGTGCAGCGGTGTTGAGCCCAGGTCCTGGAGAGCAAAGGCTGGTGCCAGAGGTCACACACTGCCTAGAGGAGGCCTCAGTGCCGTGGGTTAGTGGTGGCCTTGGCAGTGCTGGGGAGCGGTTGCACTGGATCTTAAAGATCTTTTCCAGCCTGGTGGATCCCGGGATTCTGTGATTTGATGCAATTAGGACAATGTGTGGTGTGAGTAGGGCATCCAGTGCACGGTCCCAGGTCCTGGGGCAGCTTCATCCGCACTGCTGGGGGCAAAGACGGGGTTGGATCTGGCATGGAAAAGGGCTCAGTCTCTCTAGAAGGGGGTATGTCAGGGGTGGGAAAGGCTTGGTGTTGTCTTGGGTTGTGTGCCCAATGCTGTTGTGTCTCAGTTTCAGATTACCACGGCATTGGCAGAGTTGAATGAATTGATGAGACTTCCCCTGTCTCCAGTGAAGTTGCTTTTGAAGCGCATCAGCTGTTAATGGGTGCCCCAGCCCTGGCAGTGCTCAAGGCCAGGTTGGACACAGGGGCTTGGAGCAAGCTGCTCCAGTGGAAGGGGTCCCTGCCCATCTGTGGCAGGGGATGGAGCTGGAGGAGCTTTAAGGTCGCTTCCAACCCAAACCAGGCTGGGATTCTACGAGGCATGGAGTGAAGACATTCCTGAAGTCAAATCTGGCTGACTTTCACTGTTTGGTACAGGTTTAATGGCTCAGGTTTGTTCTGCAGGAGGGAAGGAGTGTGCAAGGTGGAATCAGTTACATGCCTTAGTTTGTTATCATGGAGTAACCCAATCTCAAGTTATTTCAGCTCATTGGATCCCTTTCCTGCCTGTGGGATATTTTGGCTGCTGGTGCTCATCTTGTGAAGGAGCTGATGTGGTGTTTCCTGGCTGACCCTGGGCAGACCCTCCTTGCTCACAGGGTGGTACTGGAACAACTTTTCTATCTTATTTAGACAGCCCAGCAGAAGCGTTCCCCAGTGCTGGGCCTGAGGGGAGCAAACAGGAACTTCTCAGGAAGGAAGTGGGTGACGTTGGCACTTTGAGGGCAGAGCAGCCAAGGAGGATGCTGAGGGCTGGTCTGGAGAGGTCTGAGGGCAGCAGGGGGAGGGACCCAGGGCTGTACCTCCCACCCCAACGGGGCAAACAACGGGGGCTTGTGGTGGAGAGGGGGATTGAAGCAAGGGTGAAGCTCTTCCCTGGGAGGGTGCTGAGGCGCTGGCACAGGGTGCCCAGAGAAGCTGTGGCTGCCCCATCCCTGGCAGTGCTCAAGGCCAGGTTGGACACAGGGGCTTGGAGCAAGCTGCTCCAGTGGAAGGGGTCCCTGCCCGTAGTTGGAGCTGGAGGAGCTTTAAGGTCCCTTCATCCCAACCCATTCCATGATGCTATGATTCCATGTCACTCCAGCTTTGCCTGTGTGCCTGTTGATGGTTTCAGAGGTGGTGGCATCTTCAGCAGCTGCTTGCAGGAGATTGTGTAGGTGATTGCAGAGCTTTTGTGTGGGGATGGAGCCCTGAGGGTGAAGGTGGGTCCGTGTGAATGGGGAACAATGGCAGGAGAAGGGATGTACAGATGGCATGTGCTGATAGTGCCCACCTTAGTGGTCCTCATCAGGGCACCCCAGGGGAGGGCAAATGTCCTTTTGTTGTAAAGGGAAGGATGGACCACAGCTATTAAGATATGATGGGGGGAGATAAAGAACAGGCCTGGAGGCACCAAGCAGTGGGATGAAGAAACAAAAGAGTCCTGCTGACTCAGAAGGTGGGGTGGGAGGGTGGAGGAGAGCTGATGGTGTCAGCTCCTGAGGGGCCCTGAAATCCCAGGGTGGTCTGACCCCTAAGGAGCAAGCTGGGAGTGATGAGGACCAGACAAGCAAGTGTCCCCTTCCAGGAGCTGCAGTAGCAAACATCAGTGCTGTGCTAGGGCTTTCTGGGGGAGCAGGAGCATCCTTCACACCAGCGTCACACTCAGTCCAAGGCTTTCACTTGCTGGGTGCCAGGGGTTGTGTTGGAGGGGCTGGCGTGGGGTGTCACTGTGTGTGTGACGTGGAGGGCAGGACCTGCTGGGCACTAAGCCCTCATTATCGCCCCAAGAGAGGACCTGGTGCTTGGATAGGTCTTTTTTGTGTCCCTTTAGGCGACAGTGGTTACTGTGGCACAAGCTCCTGGGTTAGTAACTGTTAGGCAAGATGCTGGCCCTGGGCTTTGTTTCTTCATCTGGGGTATGTTACAACTGCATCCTGTGTTCCCCGAGAGATAACAGGGTGGCCCATGCTGGCCGGAGCACCCTCAGGACCATTCTGTTATCAGGGCAGGGGCTTCTGCTGATTAAGTCACTTACTCAGGCTTTTCCTGGCCTTGAAGCAAACAAATTCCTCGCTGTTTACTCACTCCAGAGCTGTGGGTTGTGTGCTTGGTTATCAACACGAGCGACCATGGCTTTATTGCTCCTTCTGCTGCCTTGTATCACAGATCCCCACAGGTTGTCCTTGTGGTTGCATGAAACCTGCTGAGATCACCTCAACCCATGTGCCTTGTGGCCTGGATGCTGGATGGACGCTTGAATGGATGTGGTTTGGGGTTACATGGCTCCAAGGGTGTTAACATGAAGAAACCACTCGTGTTTTATCATAACATGACGTTTCCTGCTCAGAATTTGACCCTTGCCAGAGCGTTGCTGTAATAATAAGCACAGGCCTAGAACAAGATGATCACAGAGTATTTTGGGAGGCATCTTTTAGCCTGATTTCATTGTGCCTTGTGAAGCCCAGCCCAAAGGCAGGATAAATACCACGAGCATCCTGTGTTCCTGCTCTGTGCCATTGAGATCAGCATGAGCAATCACTGCAGAAAGGCCCAGCCCAATGTGCGGAGCTGATCTTGCCACACTTGGGCAGGGTAGGAGAGGAAAGCCAAACCTGTGCACACCAGCGTTGGGCAGCCAGTGACGTTTCAAGTAATTCTGCCAAGTTCCCCTCCTTGCCAATTGAAACCATTACACAGGCAGAAAATGCCTTCACCCTGTTGGTGCCATGGACAACCCCGGGCAGTGCCATGAGCCACTCTTCCGCCACCGGCTACATCCAAAGGTGGGATGGAAGCGCAGAGGCTTCCTGGCACGCCTGAGCAGGCAAGCCCTGCCTTCACCTTCCTGCGGCCCTGCCCGGCGCAGCGGTGTCCCTGCCTTCTCCTTCGCTCACTCCCTGTTGCTGTTCCAGCTGTTTTCCCCAGGTTCCGTGAGTCCAGGTGTCATTATCTCCACCAGCATCCGATGGAGAGCTGGGCTGGCTGGAAGTGCCATGAGTGCCATGGGCTACTGGTGGCCTTGGCAGTGCTGGGGCAGTGGTTGCATGGTTGATCATAAAGGTCTTTTCCAACCTGGTTGATTTTGTGATTCTGAGTGACACGGGGGGAGGTCAGGGGGAGCGTTCTCAGCTCCTGCATGGGTTTGGGTCAATGGTTTCTGGGGCTGCTGGGCTCTCCTGGCCATACAGACAGGCATGAGTTGGGGTGGGGTGAACTTCCTGAGGTCTGGGAATCCTGGAATCACTCAGGTTCTCTGGCCCCGCTCCAGCCCCTCAATGTCTCTCTTGCAGTGAGGGGCCCAGAGCTGAGCACAGGATCCGAGGGGCGGCCTCACCAGTGCCCAGTGCAGGGGCACAATCCCTGTCCTGGCCCTGCTGCCGCACTGGTGCTGATCCAGGCCAGGATGCTGGGGGCTTCCCGGTCGCCTGGGCACGAGCTGCTCATGTTATAGGGATGCTGGGGAGGGACTCTTCATCAGGGACCATAGTGACAGGCCAAGGGGTAATGTTCAAACTGAAACAGGGGAAGTTTAGATTGGATCTAAGGAGGAAATTCTTTCCTGTGAGGGTGCTGAGGCACTGGAATGGGTTGCCCAGGGGGGTTGTGAGTGCTCCATCCCTGGCAGTGTTCAAGGCCAGGTTGGATGAAGCCTTGGGTGGGATGGTTTAGTGTGAGGTGTCCCTGCCCATGGCAGGGGGGTTGGAACTGGATGATCTTGAGGTCCTTTCCAACCCGAACTATTCTATGATTCTATGTTCAGCTCCATCAGTCAGCACCCCCAGGTCCCTTTCTACGAGCAGCCTTTCAGCCACAATTCCCCAAGCCCGGAGGGGTGCAAGGGGCTGTCGTAGCCCACGTGCAGGACAGTGTTTCCATGGTAAATATTCCCTCAGAGATAGATGTCTCCCAGATGCCTTATCCGTAGCGCCTGTCATTGGCAAACAGCCGACACCCGGGACAGTTCTTGATCCTTGCCCTGGGGTAGCCTCTGTGAATCACAAGGGGGTTTCTTGTTGTGTGTTAGCCAAGGAGCTCAGCTTTGGGGGATGTTTTCAGTTCCTGGCACCTGGGCTGTTGTCTCTGCATCCCTGCTCTGCCGTTGCACTGGGTCACTCCTCACCACGTGGCAGTGTCATAGGAAGGATGTGATCACGGTGGTGCTTGCATGGACTCAGGCATGTGGCAGGATTTGAAGTGTGAGAAATGAAATGCAGAAAAATGTGGAAGGAAGCCAGAAAATTCCATTTCTAACAGGAGGAGGGAGGCTTCTTCCATTGACGTTGTATAAACACAGAGCTCTCGCTCTCACAGTGTCCTCATGGATGCTGTGCCAACACTAACAGTGTCCAAGCGAGAAGTGCAGTTCATGACATGGGAGGTAAATTCGAGGTGCAGCCCCCCCTTACCTCCTCCAGGGCATCGATGGATGTGGTGCGGGCAGGAGCAGCCCGGCAGGGCCCTGCCCTCGGAGCACCAAGTGCTGAAGGGGTTGAGCTGGAAGCTCAGCCTTGCTGGGGCCATGCCCCCTTTGTGCCAGGGGCTGTGCGTGCCCCTGGCCGCCGCAGAGCCCCCGGCTGTGCTGTGCGTGGTGCTCAGCTAGGGCTGTTGCAGCCCAAGCAGCAGGGTTGGCCTGGGTTTGGTACCAGGTGCCTGACGTGGGGTTTTGTTCCTCAGCAGAGTTCTGCCGCATCGACAAGCCCCTGTGCCACGATGAGGACGAGCAGCTCAGCTTCGAGGCCGTCCGCAACATCCACAAGCAGATGGATGACGATGCCAACGGCAACGTGGACGTCGAGGAGAGCGATGAGGTACGTGCTCAGTGCTGCGCTGGCCTGCCCCAGCTCTGCTCCTGGAGGGGTGTTCTCAGGGGTAATGCCCGCATTTGAGGAGTGAGGAGTCAGGCTGTTGGCTCTGGTCTCTTCCCTGGTGGAGGCAGCAGTGTACGGTCTTGAGCCAAGTTTCTGATCCAAACAGTGTAGTTCAGAACTGTGATCTTCAGTGCGTGGCTTTGCCTCAGTTCTGGGGGTTTCTAGCCACTTAAGCTTTTTCTACACACAAGGTATAGAATCATAGAATGGTTTAGGTTGGAAGGGACCATAAAGCTCATCCAGTTCCAGCCCCCTGACCTTCCACTGGAGCAGCTTGCTCCAAGCCCCTGTGTCCAGCCTGGCCTTGAGCACTGCCAGGGATGGGGCAGCCACAGCTTCTCTGGGCACCCTGTGCCAGCGCCTCAGCACCCTCCCAGGGCAGAGCTTCTGCCTAAGAGCTCAGCTCAGTCTCCCCTCGGGCAGGTTCAAGCCATTCCCCTTGGCCTGTCCCTACAGGCCCTTGTCCCAAGCCCCTCTCCAGGTTCCCTGCAGCCCCTTTAGGCACTGGAGCTGCTCTCAGGTCTCCCCTTCAGGAGCCTTCTCTTGTCCAGGCTGCCCCAGCCCAGCTCTCTCAGCCTGGCTCCAGAGCAGAGCTGCTCCAGCCCTCGCAGCATCCCCGTGGCCTCCTCTGGACTCGCTCCAGCAGCTCCAGTCCCTCCTGTGTTGTTTATTCTTGGCCCTGGTGAGGAGTGAGCCAGGAGCTGCTGAGGCCGGGGCTGGTGCTGAGCCGGTTCCCTCTCCAGAGGAGGGTGGTGGTTGACAGCCACCGGTGCCACACTTTGGAGCTCTGCTGGATGTGCCCTTGGCACCCCAGGCCTTGGCCTGATGGGGACAGTGCTGCACAACCTGTATGGCTTGTGGGAGACTCCGACAGCATCTCCGTGGGGTCGGGAAGGTACAAAACCATGTCCTGCTGCTCCTGGACCAAAAGGCTCCTGTTTTCCCTCGTGACTGAAGGCCCAGGGCAGCCCACACCGCGCTGTCCATGGGAACCACACAGCATCCTGTCCATGAGGCACCCTTCCCCAGGGCATGTTGTTCCTGCTCCCCAGATAAGGAAACCACCATCCAGGAGGTAGAATCTGCCACCCAGGCCGATGCAGCGGTTGAGTTATGGGGCAAATGAAGCTGTCACAAGGGCACCTTGGGTTCTGGGATGGTGCCAGTCTCCAGGGCTGCTCCAGACCCAGCAGCCTGGAGCTCAGCACCGTGCTGAGGTGCTCCCGGGGCTGCCTGCTCCCAGGTTGCATTCCATTCCCTCTGCCTAAATCCCACTTCATGGAGTAATTAAACCAAATGAAAGGCTCCCAGTTGCAGTCCCTTAAGTTTGGTGTTTTGTCCGGAGGCAGCTCCCAGCTCCGCATGGCTTTGGAGCTGCAGCTCCACTGCTCCCACTGACTCCTGGGACAGCCCCAGGGAAATCCGCCCGCTCCAGGCATCCTGCTCACCCCTTACTAGAGTGAGGATAATCAGGAGTTAGGGCTGGGCACTAATGAGCAGTTTTGTGTCTCTCTCAGCAGCTCTTGCCTCTCTCAGTGCACCCGTTGAGGGCTATTGCACAAGCGCTAGCAGGATTAACTCCTCCAAGCTGTTGTACCCTCAGGTCCTTTTATGTCCAGATATTGCCAATGTGTGAGTAATAAAATCTGTTCCTCTAAAAGGCTTCAGAAGGCCCTGGTGCCATTACAGTCAGTGCCCAAACCCCTCAGAGATGGATCAGACCATGTCCAGGCCCTGTGCATCGCCTGTCTTGGACCCAGCCGCTCTCCTCCAGTATTGCTGTGTGCCTTATCATGGAACCCCAGCCTTGTTTGGGTTGAAGGGAGCTTAAAGCTCCTCCATTCCCAACCCCCTGCCTCAGGCAGGGACCCCTTCCACTGGAGCAGCTTGCTCCAAGCCCCGGTGTCCAACCTGGCCTTGAGCACTGCCAGGGATGGGGCAGCCACAGCTTCTCTGGGCACCCTGTGCCAGCGCCTCAGCACCCGCACAGGGAAGAGCTTCTGCCTAAGAGCTCAGCTCAGTCTCCCCTCGGGCAGGTTATGTTTAATCTTCATGCACCCTTCTTTCAACGGGCAGAGCTCCCACCTTGGGAGTGGGTGTAGGGGATGGGATTTCACCCTTGATTTCCATAAACCTTTTGGAAAGCCATGCAGTGACTTGGGAAGGAGTGTGCTGTGCCACGGTGCTGGTGCCAGCACAGCAGCGGGGATGGGAACAGTGGCTGTGTCCCTCTAGTGTAGGATTATGTGCTTGGGATTGACTTTTTTGTTAATATGTGGGTCTGCAACAGAACAAAGTAAAAAACACCTTAACGTAGCTCCGGAACACAACGTGTAAGTCGCTGATCTTGCCCAGATGTTGCTGCGTTGGATGAGTTGCCTCTTGCCCAGATGCTGAGCTGGGATGGATGAGTTGTCTCTTGCCCAGATGCTGGGCTGGGGTGGATGAGGTCCCTGCTAAACCACACTTCTCTGCTCTTTGCCTTTCTCTTCATCGTATATCAATTATTTCAATAAAAGGAAGAAAAAGCAGTTCCCTCTCTTGAGGATGAGGCCGAGGTCATTTTGGAGCTTGTGTTCAATCTCCTCTTCCCCAGAAGCAGATGCAGGCTTCAGCAGCGCCTGCGGCTGTCACACATTTTGGTCCTGGGTGCACATGCCAAAGCTCCCATCATGGCACATGGAGCACAGGGGGGCTCAGTGGCCAGAGAACCTCTTTCCTCCCATCCTGGTGTTTTCCTGGTCCGTTGGGAACTTTGTATTCACCTTCATTAGTCTGGCCTTTTGGGAGCAGATTTGGGTATGTTTTGAAGACCTGACTGGGCAGAAAAAGACAGACAGAAATGAAGGGTGGTTCCAAAATACTCTTAACTGTGGGTGAATTTTCACCCAACAGCCTCATGCTGCCCTTAACCCATCACTGCCTTTTCCTTTCTGGAAGTGGATGTTCAGTGGAGTTTCAGCTGACAGCAGTGACCTCAATTAAAGCAAAGCCCTATCCCTGGCGGGGACCTCTCCTAATTACTGCTCTATTTCTGCTCCACGCTCACGCCAAAGGCAGCTCCAGCACTTTAGGGGCAACTCTGGTGGAGGCTCATCCCGAGGAGTCCTCGGATGCTGTTGGCCTGGTTTGCTAAGGAAACATGGTTTATGCTGCTGCTCCATCAGGCCCTGGCTCCTGTCAACCTCTGAGGCCCCTGCCTGGGGTCAGGTACGTTACAGAAAGAGGCCTTGGAGACAGGAGTTTGCATAGAAGCGCAGAATCCTGGAATGGTTTGGGATGAAGGGACCTTAAAGCTCCTCCAGCTCCAACCCCTGCCCCGGGCGGGCAGGGACCCCTTCCACTGGAGCAGCTTGCTCCAAGCCCCTGTGTCCAACCTGGCCTTGAGCACTGCCAGGGATGGGGCAGCCACAGCTTCTCAGGGCACCCTGTGCCAGCGCCTCAGCACCCTCACAGGGAAGAGCTTCTGCCTAAGAGCTCAGCTCAGTCTCCCCTCGGGCAGGTTCAAGCCATTCCCCTTGGCCTGCCCCTACAGGCCCTTGTCCCAAGCCCCTCTCCAGGTTCCCTGCAGCCCCTTCAGGCACTGGAGCTGCTCTCAGGTCTCCCCTTCAGGAGCCTTCTCTTGTCCAGGCTGCCCCAGCCCAGCTCTCTCAGCCTGGCTCCAGAGCAGAGCTGCTCCAGCCCTCGCAGCAGCTCCGTGGCCTCCTCTGGCCTTGCTCCAACATATACTAAGGGCAGATCTGCTTCTAAGGAGATCTTGGTGTGCAGCTCCATCCACGAGCAGCTCCTGGAAGGAGGCGATGACCCATCCTGCATCCTCCTCCCCGCCTGCTGACGGCGATGTTCTCGCACAGCAGCGCTGTCCCCTCCGCCGAGTCCTTGGGGTTTGTTGTGGAGATCCTGTGCTGGAGGGGGCTGCAGGAGATCACTTTTCCCTCCTGTGCTCTGAGCTAAATATACAGAGCAGCAGCTGATCCCCGGTCCTGGCGGGAGCTGGCAGCCGCCGCCTGTGGCGCTGGGTGACATTGCCATGTCCCCTCCTGGTCACGAGCTGACGGGCACCGGCTGCCCTGCAGGAGCTGCCTGCGTTATCCCTTACCAGGGGAAGAATGGGACATGGGGGATGGCTTGAACCTGCCCGAGTGGAGACTGAACTGAGCTCTTAGGCAGAAGCTCTTCCCTGGGAGGGTGCTGAGGCGCTGGCACAGGGTGCCCAGAGAAGCTGTGGCTGCCCCATCCCTGGCAGTGCTCAAGGCCAGGTTGGACACAGGGGCTTGGAGCAAGCTGCTCCGGTGGAAGGGGTCCCTGCCCGGGGCAGGGGTTGGAGCTGGAGGAGCTTTAAGATCCCTTCAACCCAGCCCATTCCATGATTCCATGATGAACTGAGAAGATGAAGTCATTTTGATCAGAGATTATGAGACCAGAGATGCTGCATCTCAGATGTAGCTGTGCTTTGCCATAGCAGTTATGAGCCTGTGGATGTAAGAATAAGAAAGGCAGGTGAAAGATTATCTCTAGTTTTAGATGCTTCTCTTCTCCCTCAAAGCTGAATCAAAATCTAATCCTGCTGTTTCTTCTTCTCCTAGTTCTTGAGGGAGGACTTGAATTACCACGACCCCACAGTCAAGCACAGCACCTTCCATGGGGAGGACAAGCTCATTAGTGTGGAAGACCTCTGGAAGGCCTGGAAGACATCTGAAGGTAATAAAACACGAAGAAGCTGCTTGAAACAGCCCGTTCTACCCCCTGTGCGATGAAAGGGATGAGCACCTTGGATTTCATCTAACCTTGGCAGCACTGTGTGTCCCTCCTGGGGTGTACACACTGCTTCCTTGGCTGCCTTGTCCAGTTCTCTTCTAGCTTCCTTTTTGGGTGACATTGCAGGATTGCATTGGTCTTGGTACTTCCAATCTGTTGATCCTGGCCTCTGACAGTAGCCATAAAGGTATAAATTACTATTTAGTTTCCCTGCCCTTAGAAATGTGCATTAAAATGCAGTCAAATACGGTCCAGTTCCAGGTTCTCCTTCAAATAGAATCATAGAAACACAGAATAGTTAGGGTTGGAAAGGATCTTAACATCATCCAGTTCCAACCCCCCTGCCATGGGCAGGGACACCTCACACTAAACCATCCCACCCAAGGCTTCATCCAGCCTGGCCTTGAACACTGCCAGGGATGGAGCATTCACAACGTCCTTGGGCAACCCATTCCAGTGCCTCACCACCCTCACAGGAAAGAATTTCCTCCTTAGATCCAATCTAAACTTCCCCTGTTTCAGTTTGAACCCGTTCCCCCTTGTCCTGTCACTGCAGTCCCTGATGAAGAGTCCCTCCCCAGCATCCCTATAGGCCCCCTTCAGACACTGGAAGCTGCTCTGAGGTCTCCATGCAGCTTCCCTTCTCCAGGCTCAACAGCCCCAGCTACCCAAACACGCCCTTTCAGGTGGTTCTGGGGTTGCAGCATCCTAAATGTTCCGCAGAGCTGTGTGGGAGCTCTCCTGCAGGCCGGGTTTTCCTCAGGAGGAATTTGCAGAACCTGAAAAGCTCCTTAATCTGGTGAAGAGAAGGGGAGTAGAGTCCTAAGCCTGGAAGTGGACACAGACCCATGCGATGCAGAGCTAAGCCCGTGACAGTGGCTTGGAGCTGGATGATGTCAAGGTCCTTTCCATCCCAAACCATTCCATGGTTCTGTGTGAAGTGCAGGCTGTTAAGAATTGGCATTATCCATCCTGGCGAGTTCACCTGTGGAAGCTGAGTCATTGGCTGGAAACTTCCTGGAACTTCTGAATCTTGGAAGGAGCTTTAACGTTCACTGATTCTTCCCTGGCTGCTGGGGGCTGCCCCACGCACTGAGCTCCTGCAGTGCTGGCTGTGTGCCGGCGCCAGGAAGGTGTCCACGGGGGTCAGGAAAAGAATCTTGGAATGGTTTGGGTTGGAAACAACCTGAAGCTCTTCCAGTCTCAAGCCCTATCAAGGGCAGGGACCCCTTCCACTGGAGCAGCTTGCTCCAAGCCCCTGTGTCCAACCTGGCCTTGAGCACTGCCAGGGATGGGGCAGCCACAGCTTCTCTGGGCACCCTGTGCCAGCGCCTCAGCACCCTCACAGGGAAGAGCTTCTGCCTGATGTTTATTCCATTGTACAGCTGCTTATGGATGGCTTTGCCTGGAGTTTGTATGGATCTCGGCTGGAAAAGGGCAGAAATCATTAAGGGACATGGGACAACGTCCCATGATAGTCCCCAGGTCTCTTAATTGCTGAGCTGCTTTTGCTCTCTGCCTGTTGTGACACACGCGGGACCTGGCACGTCTCTGGGCAGGGCTCCTGTGACATTAACGATTTTCCTTGTGTTTGGATTTAGTTCCTGCTCTGGTTTTCCCTTCCTGGCACGCTGCACATGCACTGCTGAATTAAGTTACTGCTTCCCAAGGGATGGTCTCATACGGAGCCAGTGTTGGAGTTTGAACTCCAAGAACTGGTAGGATTGGGCTTGGAGAAAAGGTCTGCTCCAGATGTGGGTATGAAAAGCAGGAGGGCACCAGGGTCTGATGGGGATGGGAGCTGAGGGGGTGGTGCCTGTTTCAGCTGGTTTCAAGCCAAGCGCTTTTCCTGCCTCCTGTTGTTGTTCCTGGGTGCACACGGAAAGTGAAAAGTTCTTTCTGCCCCTGCTTATCCAGAAACACAAAGTTGTGATGCTCACGTAAAGTGCAGGATTAGACAGATAAAGCCCAGCGCTCTCCACTGGAGAGCAGATGGGATCATGGCACAGGATGCAGGGCACAGGAGCCGCTCGGCTTTGCAGTAGATGATGCTGATGCCACCAGCTTGTTTCCCAGGGATTTCTTCGCCAGATAAAGACCTCTGGGGATGGAAGGCCAAGAAGAAGGAGAAGTTGAAGGCTTCAGAGGATGCTGGGAGGGTGTGTGCTAAGCCAAGAGGTGGCTGTTGGCGTGGGGAGAAGGAGGGACCTTGAGGGACAAGCCTGGAGTCACTGGCTGTGGGGGGGACACCCTGGCAGGTCTGGGGGGGCAGGCAGCAGCAGTGCCCACGCTCCTTCTGCGCAGGTGAGAATCTCCATGGGGAGCTCCAGGGACCAGCACTTCACAGAGGGCTCTGCAGAGCCTGTTTGAGTCCTGCCCCCATGGGCACCATTCCCACCGCAGCTGGTGGCTGCTCCGTGGGCAGGGACAGCCGCCTGCGGTGGCCGAGTGCTCTGGCCTCGTGCCCTGCAGCGCTGCTATCCCGCTGCGCTCCGTGCTGGCAGTGCTGCTCCCAGGGAGCCGGCATCGCCCGGCCTGCTCCTGCTCTGGCATCTTCCTTGTGGCCACAGGAACCTGGAGAGGGGCTTGGGACAAGGGCCTGTAGGGACAGGACAGGGGGAATGGCTTGAACCTGCCCGAGGGGAGCCTGAGCTGAGCTCTTAGGCAGAAGCTCTTCCCTGTGAGGGTGCTGAGGCGCTGGCACAGGGTGCCCAGAGAAGCTGTGGCTGCCCCATCCCTGGCAGTGCTCAAGGCCAGGTTGGACACAGGGGCTTGGAGCAAGCTGCTCCAGTGGAAGGGGTCCCTGCCCGGGGCAGGGGTTGGAGCTGGAGGAGCTTTAAGCTCCCTTCATCCCAACCCGTTCCATGATGCTGTATCTATAAAAGAGCTTTCCCATGGTTCCTGGCTGAGCCACCATTAACTGTGGGGAGTTTCCTCCAGTGAGGGACTTTGCTGGCTTTGTGTTTGCCAACGTGCATCCGTGACTCATCATGGAGATGACATCTTCTTTTCAAGCCTCGCTGCCGTTGCTCAGCGCTTGGCTCCCGCTCTGTCATCTTTCCATCAAAGGCGTTCAGCTCCCTGGAGGATGTTTCTCATAGCTGCGGGACAAGTCACTGCTGACTTTCAGGCTGTGCCATGGAGCCCTGAACTTCTGCCGCTCACCCTGGAGCCAGCAGGAAACGGGACTTCTCTCCACTTGGCTGGTGGAAAGGGCATGTGAGAGAGGGACCGGCAGAGGCTGGGCCAGCAGCGTGCGGGGTGGTGACCACCAGCATAGTGCCTGGGGCTGCTGGAGCCTGCCCCATCCCTGGCAGTGTTCAAGGCCAGGTTGGACACAGGGGCTTGGAGCAAGCTGCTCCAGTGGAAGGGGTCCCTGCCCGGGGCAGGGGTTGGGGCTGGAGGAGCTTCAGGTCATTTCCAACCCAAACCATTCCATGATTCTGTGACACTGTGAAGGGGTGCCAGGAGGCCCCGTCTGTGCTCGCTCCTTTGTCTGATGGCCTCATGGCCTCGTTTATTCTTTCCTGAGCTGGAAGCACAATGTAAAACCAAGCACCGTGAAGCCTTTGTTGTCAGAGGCTGCTGTGGGGAACACACCCGTCCTTTACCTTCCTCGGTGGTGTCTCCTAAGGGTAAACGTGCTGCAGCCCATCGTGTCTTCCTGAATCTATAGCAGCCTGTTGTGCATAGAACAGACTCCCAGAAATGGTCACACCAGCCACCATACAGGGCCTGAGGAGCTGCAGGATTGCCTGGAGCATCCCAGGGGGATTCTTTCTTGGCTAATAGTCCACATATAGATCCAGCTCACTGCGTGCTCAATAGGAATGTGTTGAAACGTCAGGGCTGGGAGCAAGCTGCTCTAGTGGAAGGTGTCCCTGCCTGTGGCAGGGGAGTGGAACTGGGGGAGCTTTTAGGTCACTTCCAGCTGAAACCATTCCATGGTACTAAACTCTGGCGACACTTTGCCGAAGGTGACAGGATGAGCTGTGCAGGCGAAGTTGTGCTCTTGTTGCAGGTGTGATGACTTCCGTTGCTCACTAAAAATACTAAGCTTGTTCTCTGCCTCTCCTGCAGTGTACAACTGGACCGTGGATGAGGTGGTTCAGTGGCTCATTACCTACGTGGAGCTGCCACAGTATGAAGAGACCTTCCGAAAGCTGCAGCTGAGTGGACATGCCATGCCCAGGTCAGTGCTCCCCACATTGTCCTGTGTTCCTCTGGGATGGTGCCAGGGAATAAACGCGAGCTGAGGCAGCTCGTAACATCCTGTGTCATTCCTTGGCACCATAGAGCCAAGTGTCATTCCTGCTCCACTCCAGTTACCTTTGGATGCTTCTCCTTTGCTGTGGTCCTCTGCAGGGAGAGATTTATGCTTAGGCGAGCATGTATCTGCTGTGGGTGAAGGGAGAGGCTGCACAGGTGCCCAGAGAAGCTGTGGCTGCCCCATCCCTGGCAGTGCTCAAGGCCAGGTTGGACACAGGGGCTTGGAGCAAGCTGCTCCAGTGGAAGGGGTCCCTGCCCAGGGCAGGGGTTGGAACTTCACTTTCTGTGTGTTATCCAAGTAGCATTTACATTCCCAGTTCAAGGGCTACTGGTTATGCACCTCTGCAGCACTGGTGTGTGCTGGTGGGAATCCATGCCCCTTGATGCTCCAGCAAAGGAGACCTAAGCCTTGTGTTCCTCAAGAGGATGAGATGGCTTAAACCAAGGACCTCAGTCCACCTCTATGGTAAAGGTTGTTGTCACTGAACAGGGGCTTATAAACTGACAGGGAAAGTGGGTTTTGAGGCAGTGCATGGTGTGCCCCAACAGTTCTTCCAAGTGAGAAGTGTGGGTTTATGGTCTATGGAAGATGTCAGGGGCTAGCAACAGAGCATTGGTTAAAAACAAGAATATCTGGGACTGGACACGAAAAGATCAGTTTTGATGAGAAATCAGGACCCAAGTTCTCAGTGAAACACACGGGGCCTTGGGTTTTCCTTCTTTCTCCATGTAAAGCCAAAGACACTGCTGCTTGTCTCTTCGATGAGAGATCCTGTGTCAGAGGTGACAGTGTCTGAGTCATTTCTTCAGTTCTGACAGACTAAGCAGGGAGCTTTCAGGTCCTGCTCATTGCGTTTCTCCTCCCGCAGCCTCCATGTTACTAATGTTTGCTCAGTTATTAACCCAAATGGACATGTCCAACCCTCCTTTCCTTTCTGACTGACCTCCAGGCTGGCAGTGAACAACGCCACCATGATGGGCAGTGTGCTGAAAATGACAGATCGGAGCCACAGGCAGAAGCTGCAGCTGAAGGCTCTGGACACGGTGCTCTTTGGGCCCCCTCTCTGTAAGTACCAGAATTGAGAGTCCTTTGGCTGCTCCTCAGGGGGATCTGCCTCTGCTCAGGCTTGACCAGCAAAGACAGATCTGTGGGAAGCACACCTTGCCCTGCACAGGGGATCTCATCCCTGGTGTAATCCCTCTGAAACAGGGATGGGTTTGTCTCTGGGTTTATCAGAGCAGCTCCACAGCCCAGCAGCATCCTGCCCGCTGGGCTTCTGCTTCATCTCTGCTGCTGCAGACCTGCTGTCCTGCTGGGATCTCCTGTGTCTGAAGGGTAAAACCTTCCCGTGGCTCCTGTTCTTTGGTGCGGAGCAGCTGCCCAGGGCAGCGCCCTGCCTGCTCCCTGCTCCAGAGGGAAGCTGCTGCCGGGACCCGGCTCCGTCATCCCTGGGGCTTGTCAGTGACTCAGGCTGCAGATCAGCCGCCTCCAGATGGGGGAAATGGCTTTATCCTGGATGGGAAGGCATTTGGGATGGATGAGAATGAGGGACTTGGCTCCTTTGATGCTGATTACAGGCGTCTCTTGGCATCTGGAAGCTCTCTGATGCTTATCTCGGCGCTGCTGGGGTGCTCCTTTTGCATTCGTTCTGTCTGGCTCACGTCTAGTGTCTATTAAAGGGACTTTTGTCTCTCTCCCTCTTACTCATGCCTTTGTCATGAGCTCTAGGTACACCGGGGAGCTGAGCAGGGCCTGTTCCTGCTTGGAATCCTGCAGATGAGCTGGGTTTTATGGCAGTTGTGTTGCCTGGGCACACATTGACCCCCGTGTGCTGGGGCAACGCCACAAGAGGGACCTGGAGCTGCTGGAGCGAGCCCAGAGAAGGCCATGGAGCTGCTGCGAGGGCTGGAGCAGCTCTGCTCTGGAGCCAGGCTGAGAGAGCTGGGCTGGGGCAGCCTGGAGAAGAGAAGGCTCCTGAAGGGGAGACCTGAGAGCAGCTCCAGTGCCTAAAGGGGCTGCAGGGAACCTGGAGAGGGGCTTGGGACAAGGGCCTGCAGGGCCAGGCCAAGGGGAATGGCTTGAACCTGCCCGAGGGGAGACTGAGCTGAGCTCTTAGGCAGAAGCTCTTCCCTGTGAGGGTGCTGAGGCGCTGGCACAGGGTGCCCAGAGAAGCTGTGGCTGCCCCATCCCTGGCAGTGCTCAAGGCCAGGTTGGACACAGGGGCTTGGAGCAAGCTGCTCCAGTGGAAGGGGTCCCTGCCCGGGGCAGGGGTTGGAGCTGGGGGAGCTTTAAGGTCCCTCCCAACCCAAACCAGGCTGTGAAGAAGCCCAGCTCCCTCAGAGAGAAATGATTTCTTCCATTTACTTTGTTGGGTTTAACCCCCCTGTTCTTGCACCTTCCTTGTTTTCAGTCTGTGTTCAAATTCCTGAGAAACGGTGCAGTGAGGTAAATCCTGGGAAAAGTGGCTGCACAGAATGAAGCCAGTGGAACTTAGGAGGCTTGGCACTGATACGAGCTGGAACTGGATGATCCTGGAGGCCCCTCCTAAGCCAGCTCAGTCTGGGACTCCATGAGCTGGGTGAATGACCAGCCCGGGTTGAACAATCGGCCTCTTCCCTCCAGGTGTTGGAACCATTCCTTCAGGCCCAGTTTGCTTCTGGCTTTCCACTTGGCCTCTGTCACTGGTGTCAGTGGTGTGGCGCAGGGCTGGTGGAGCCCTCGTGGCTGAGAGCTGCTCTCGCCGCTCGCCAGCCCAGCAGCTCCTGTGCTGTGGGGAGGATTTTTCAGGCAGGTCCGGGGTGCTCTGTGAGTGGAGAGTAAAGGATTACATGGAATGGTTTGAGCTCGAGGGCCCTGCTCCGTGTCTGAGGAGCTCCTCGTGCCGCGTGGCTCCGGTGGCACTGGGGCAGGAACACCTCGTGGTTGCCCTGGTGAAAGTGCTCAGTGGTGCAGTGAACGTCCTGGTTGGGTTGCTCAGGTCACAGAGCAGGAAGTTCAGATTGTTACAGACTGAGCAGCTTCCGTGTGCGACTGTGACAAGAGGAGACAGGCTTTCGGCGTCGGCTGCAGCAGAGTTTGATGCCTTTTAGGAGGTGATACTTGCTATTCTGTGCTCGCTGTGGTTTGTCTCCAGCTCACGCTGTGGTGTGTGGTGAGAGGTTGTTTATCCAAACCTGATTCCTTAAGGAAAGGGTTGCGAAACAGCCACTTTCAGCAGCCCTGAGCAATCGGCGCGGTCGGGAAGTGCTCAGTGACCTTTGAAGCAGCTCAGAGCAGTGATGGATTTAGTGCTTCTGGATGAGTTCCTGCTACAGCTCTGCTCGGGTGCTCAGTGCAGGTGGGCTGGTCTGTGCTGCTGAGAGAGCGGAGCTGCCGGTGGTGGGATGTGGCTCACATGGGCAGGGTTTGTTCAGCCTGGAGAAAAGAAGAGAGAGACCTGAGAGCAGCTCCAGAGCCTAAAGGGGCTGCAGGGAACCTGGAGAGGGGCTTGGGACAAGGGCCTGTAGGGCCAGGCCAAGGGGAATGGCTTGAACCTGCCCGAGGGGAGACTGAGCTGAGCTCTTAGGCAGAAGCTCTTCCCTGTGAGGGTGCTGAGGCGCTGGCACAGGGTGCCCAGAGAAGCTGTGGCTGCCCCATCCCTGGCAGTGCTCAAGGCCAGGTTGGACACAGGGGCTTGGAGCAAGCTGCTCCAGTGGAAGGGGTCCCTGCCCGGGGCAGGGGTTGGGGCTGGGGGAGCTCTAAGGTCCCTTCATCCCAAACCAGGCTGGGATTCTATGAGTTTCATCAGGCAATTCAGCCAAACTGCTCCTGTGCTCGGGGGCACCTTCCTTGGGAGAGGACCTGCAGGAAAAAGCCAGCTTGGCTGAATTTAAACCATGGCAGCTCCCCGCATGCTCCTTCCCAGGAACGAAGGCTTGAATTCTTCTGGTTATCCTGTATTTGACCACGAAGAGTTCTAGGAAGCAAAATTTACACCCAGGCTGAGTTCTCCACTGAGTTTCCTTATCCTCTTGTCTGGAATGGAAGCTGCTGATGTTTGTCCAGCGCTGTGGAGCTGAGCCTGCTTGGCCCTGGGCACTGGAGGTTGCTCAGCTTGTGGGGCTGGCAGGGATTGCCCTGTGCTCCACCTAAACCTGCCCTAGCTGAGGCCCTGTGCTGCGGGGCTGGAGCGGGGCTGGCCCCGTGCTGGGCAAAACGGGAACAGCAGCAGCCGAGGAAGCAATAAAGGAGAAAAAAGCTGGAATAGGTGTGGGTGGTGGAAACCAGCCCCCCAGCGAGGCAGCCTGGCAGCCTCCTCGGGGCGTGAAGTGAGAGCCATTCAAAGCTCCCTATCTGCAGCAGCATGCCAGGAGCTGCTCCTTAGGAAGAGGATGTTGTGATATTCCATCCGGGATGGAAACGGGGCCAGGGTTCATCTTGTTTATTCCTTTAGTGTGGAATTTACAAGTGAATGTTCTCCAAAAACTGCTGGAACTCGTCTGTATGGATTGTGTGCTGGGAGCAGTGCTTGGGTGTCAGCTGAGGGCTCGGAGGAGGGTCCTGTCCCTCCCCCTGTGGGGACAGACCCTTCACTGCAGGCAGGGCAGGTGTGTTTTAGCTGTCATCATAAATCCCTCAAGGAAGGGACCTTCAAGCTCCTCCAGCCCCAACCCCTGCCGCGGGCAGGGACCCCTTCCACTGGAGCAGCTTGCTCCAAGCCCCTGTGTCCAACCTGGCCTTGAGCACTGCCAGGGATGGGGCAGCCACAGCTTCTCTGGGCACCCTGTGCCAGCGCCTCAGCACCCTCCCAGGGAAGAGCTTCTGCCTAAGAGCTCAGCTCAGTCTCCCCTCGGGCAGGTTCAAGCCATTCCCCCTTCGCCTGTCACCATCAGTGTCCCTGGTGAGCCACCCCCTGCACGCGTCACCCCATTCTGGCCGTCCCTCACCCAGGTCATCTCCCCGTACCCGATATCTGTGTGTCCACTGGTGCCTGCCAGTACCGGCTTTGCCAGTTTGGCTCCGGGTTGGATTTCCTGGTGCTGCTGGGCTCAGGGTGCTGCAGGAGGGAAGATGCCGCTGGTCTGTGTTCCAGCCCCAGTGTCCCTTCCGCTCACTGCAGAGCCCCCTGGCCTGGGCTGCTGCACCTCCAGGCTGGCCACAGGACCTGTGTGCACTGGGGAAACGCTGCCAAGTCGCAGCTGAAGTGTTCCTAGAGAGGGTTGAGGCTGGAACGGTCCCTGGTGGAGGGGAGCGGTGCTGCTGGGGTTGTGCCGGAGCAGCTTGTCTCACTGAGGAGCAGCCCTGGGTGGCTTTGAGATGGTGCCAGCGTAGGTCATCTGCTCCTGGGAAGAATACAGCTCCTGGAGCAGCTCAGCAGTGTCTGGAAGGGATCCGGGTTTGCAGGAGAGCTGATCTCAGTGCGGAGGTGGTTCCTCCTCTTGGTGTGCATCTGGGATGCTGCAGCGTCGGTGTCAGAGCAGCGCACACAGCCCTCGCCTCCCCATGCAGCGAGTGGGGTTTCCTTCCCGAGCTGGGATCTCACTTGCTGGGATCACATGAGCTGGGATCCCACAGCTCCATCTCTTGTGTTTAATGCTGTTAATGCATTGATCCAGGGCTGGGGGGCTGGGGGGAGCGTTAAAAGGGAATGATGCGTTGATAGCTTTCAGCAGGAGCTGATGTTCAATCCATAGAATTCCAGAGGTGAATGTCACAGGTATGTAAGGAGCAATTTATCTTTATTGTCCTAAAGGTAAAAACATGACAGAGTTCTTCATGAGCTGTGGAAGTTTTGCTGAGCCATTACGGAGATAAAGATGATCTCTGCTGAAATCCTGTTCATCATTCCTGATGGATGGGAGGGGATTATTCCTTAGCTTCAGGAACTGCAGGTTAAGCAGAGGGGGGTTCCCTGAAAGCTGCATGGCAGCTCCTGCCCCACTCCTGGAGAACAGGAGCAGCTCCTGTGGCCAGCTGTGGCTGAAGCCCCACCAGCAGTTACCTCCATCTGCTTTGACCAGAGGCCCCAGGTCCAGCCCTGTGACGACATGCTGGTCCTCACTGCCCTGTGACGATGTGCTGCTCATCACTGCTGTGAAGTTCAGTGCAGCACAGAAGCTCCTGGGTGAGGAAGAGGAAACACCCAGCACAAACACAGCCTGGGGAGACTGGATGGAGAGCAGCCCTGAAGAGAGGGACTTGGGGTCACTGTGACCTGGCAGTGGGTGCCAGAAACCTCCCATGTGCTGAGCTGCGTCCCCAGCGGTCCTTAAAGTTCCTCCAGCTCCAACCCCTGCCATGGACCCCTTCCACTGGAGCAGCTTGCTCCAAGCCCCTGTGTCCAACCTGGCCTTGAGCACTGCCAGGGATGGGGCAGCCACAGCTTCTCTGGGCACCCTGTGCCAGCGCCTCAGCACCCTCACAGGGAAGAGCTTCTGCCTAAGAGCTCAGCTCAGTCTCCCCTCGGGCAGGTTCAACCCATTCCCCTTGGCCTGGCCCTACAGGCCCTTGTCCAAAGGGGCCTCGGGGCATCTTCGTTCCATATGCAGACCATCCATTACGCTGCATCAGTACATTCCTGTACAGACAGGATACTTGGCTGCTTTTATATGTTCCCTGTGCTGGCTCATGTCTGTTCCTCATTTCTGGCTCACACTCAAGCAGAGCACTTCCTACCAGGCACAGACAGCAGCAGCTCACTCGAGTCACTTCAGGAATGGTGTTTCTGCTCATGAGGGTGGCCCTGTTAGACTCAAACACCTTCAGGCTGCTCTGACTCCCAGTGGAGAGCGACGTACAGAGAAACCAAAGCTGGGCTGTGACCAGAGGGACTCCACGGGGTGTAGTTTGGTCCCGTAACCAGGTCAGACTCCGGCACTTCAACACAGTAAAGATCACTGCAGGCCATGGGTGTCACTGGCAATGAGCCCCATGTGATGTGTCCCTTAGGATGCAGTCAGAGGAGTCAGAGCATTCGCATCCATCATCTGCTGCTGGGGAAGAAATGACCTCAAAAGCCGTCATTTTTATGGCACATCTCAGCTGCTCTTGGCTGAAAAATAACTCAGAGCTGGAGATCCAGTACCAGGCTTTTCCCTGGTCTCAGGTTTAACGCCCTCACTGCTGGGACACATCTGCTCCTCTGGCTGAGAGTCTGAGTCCACCTTAGTGCCATCTTCTGCTCCACTGCTTTTGCAGCTGGTGTCTTCCCCTGCCCCTGTGGCACAAGGTGAACTCTTCCTTAGGCTGAGGCTGCTCATGCCCTTCTGTGATGCTTCACCTAAAGCCTTTGAGTAGGAATGGCTCATTTTAGCCAATTCTTTACATTTGTGTGTGTGTATTTGTAGTATTCTTGATAGCTCCAGGCCATTGTCTGTGGTTTGTAACTGCCCTGTTGCGGAATTCCTGCCTCAGTGACGTGACAGCTTCAGGATATGAAGAGAAGATGTTGATCTAACCTGTCATCTGTGCTTGGTGATCATGGAATCCCTGCCTGGTTTGGGTTGAAGGGACCTCAAAGCTCCTGCAGCTCCAACCCCTGCCCCGGGCAGGGACCCCTTCCACTGGAGCAGCTTGCTCCAAGCCCCTGTGTCCAACCTGGCCTTGAGCACTGCCAGGGATGGGGCAGCCGCAATGCCCTGAGCACTCTGTTCTCACAGTCCCCGCTGTTGTTCTGCCTTTGCAAGGAAACCCCAAATAAATCCTTTATTGGAGCTGCACGAGGATGTAAAATTGTATTTCCAGCCTCCTGCGCCCAAATACTGAATTCCATCAAATCCAGCATCTTTTCCTCGCGATTCAAGCACCTCAGCATCCTCCTTCAACACCTTTTCATCTTGGCTTCCCTACACTTTGCATACCAGCAGTGATAACCTCTAGCTTCTGCATCTTCTGTCTTGACTGAGATTCACAGTGATATGGGGATGAGTTAAAGCAAACATCCATGTCCCTGTGTTGGCTTCACTGGGGCATCGTGAGATTTGGGTGGACACTAAATACTGCTCTTCCTTAGCTGGGAAATCCTGCTGGAATCCTGGGTTTGGTTTCTTTAGCACTGAACCCCCACTTGGTGCCTTCCCCTCTCTCACGTCTGTCCCCGCTGTTTGCTGACGGATGGAAACGGGGTTTCGCGTCGAGCTGGAATCCTGATGGGAGGTTTTGCAACTCGACCGTTTTGCACTGGATCTGCCCCATCTCCGCAGTCGCAGTCACAGCTCTTGCATCCTTGCGTTTGGAGTTGTTTGCACTGCGCTGGAGGAGCACGGTTGTCCTGGGGGTTCCTGTGCGGAGGAGCCTCCTGTGTCCCATGTTGCCAGGCAGGTTATGTCTGTTAGATCTGGAACTGAACCAGTTTTCTTCCTTTTGCTTCCCCGTTCAGATGGAATAGATGTTTTCGGTATCGTCCTTCCCCTGTATGGAACCTGTCCCACAATTCCCTCTAGCACCCTCTTAAGTTCCCATGTCCAGCTCTGGTGCGTTGATTGTCATCTTCTCCTGAATTCAGTGGTGCCTCTGGTCTCTTCCAGTGACTCGGCACAACCACCTGAAGGACTTCATGCTGGTGGTGTCCATTGTCATCGGAGTGGGTGGCTGCTGGTTTGCCTACATCCAGAACCGCTATTCGAAGGAGCACATGAAGAAGATGATGAAGGACCTGGAGGGACTCCACAGAGCAGAGCAGTCTCTCCATGACCTTCAGGAAAGGTACGTTTTGTGTGTCCACCCAGCCCGAGCATTCATCAGGCTGTCGCTCGTACCTGCAAGGTTCTTACTCCGTTAGATTTCACGGAATCATGGAATGGGTTGGCTTGAAGGGAGCTTAAAGCTCATCCAGTGGAAGGATGAGCCATGGGCAGTGGAAGGTTCCTGCCCCGGGCAGGGACCCCTTCCACTGGAGCAGCTTGCTCCAAACCCCTGTGTCCAACCTGGCCTTGAGCACTGCCAGGGATGGGGCAGCCACAGCTTCTCTGGGCACCCTGTGCCAGCGCCTCAGCACCCTCACAGGGAAGAGCTTCTGCCTAAGAGCTCAGCTCAGTCTCCCCTCGGGCAGGTTCAAGCCATTCCCCTTGGCCTGGCCCTACAGACCCCTGTCCCAAGCCCCTCTCCAGGTTCCCTGCAGCCCCTTTAGGCACTGGAGCTGCTCTCAGGTCTCCCCTTCAGGAGCCTTCTCTTGTCCAGGCTGCCCCAGCCCAGCTCTCTCAGCCTGGCTCCAGAGCAAGGAATCAAAAGGGTTTATGGAGCAAAACATCCATCTGAGCAAAGGGGATGGGAGCTCTCCCGTTGTACTCACAGTGGTCACTTTGCTTTGAGGGCTTCCCTTATTTCAAGTAGGCACTTCCTGTTCATTTACCACAGATAAATATATGGGAGCAGTGGAATTTCACACAGTGAAAGTGGTGTGGTTTCTGTTCCCTGTCTGACTCATAGTGACAGCATATTGGGATGCCCACTCCCTGAAATTACAGTTTAAATCCACACCTGGAGGGGAAGCAGAGCCTCTTAAAGGTGTCACGGGAATCCAGATCATGCAGACTTTGGCATCCGGGCTGGTCAGGTTGTTTCATGCTGGCTGTTGAGGGGGAAAAGGCATGCTGAATCCATGGAAGCAACAGAGGAATTTGGCACATCCGCTCTTGAATCCTGTCTGCACGGTGATACCTGCATTCAGGAGTGCTGCCGGGGAAGGATGGACAAAATACATCAGTTTGGAGGATTCAGTGTGAAGCCCCACGCTGGACCCTGGGTTCTTGCCTCACTGCCCCTTCGTTTCTTGCCCTGAAGACAGGTTGAGAGAGCTGGGGAGAAGGGAAGGCTCCAGGGAAGCCTCAGAGCAGCTGCCCCAGGACTGCAGCCTGTTCTCGCCTATGTGCCATGAGCAGCCTTCAGGATCTGTCTGCTCCTGAGTTTTGCTGGAAGGGCTTTTCCTTCGAGTGTGACCCCATCAGTTGGTGTCTATGTGGGGAGCAGACACTTGAGAGAGCACCAAGGTGATGATGCCAGACTGGGCACGTTCCCCGGCAGGAATGCGGATACGTGACCTGTGTTCCCTTTGGCACAGGCATAGAACACAGGGCATTTCCCCTCTACCTGCTGTGGTGCCAGCTCTATCCCACAGCTGGTTCCACAGAGCTCTGAGGAATTCTAGAGCACAGGTTGGAAATGGCCCAGAGAGGAGGAGATGTATTTCTGCGGGCAGCCGGAGATGGGAATTCCTGCTCATTGTCCATCTGGAGCCGCAGGGCTGCCCGCAGGGCAGGAGGTCTGCCTGGTGTCACTGAGGAGCAGGTCACAGCAGAGCTCCAGGCACCCTCTGCTGTGAACGCAGGGTGTGGGGAACGACCTTGGGCCCTGCTGCCGAGGGCAGAGCCGCGTAAACAAGTGGATGTTCCTGGGAATCAACTAATGCTCTAAAGCCAGAGAGGAAGAAACCCAAAACCACCGATACTGGGCATAGCTGAGCCTTGAGCCGGAGCAGCTTGTGTTGTTTCTGCAGGGAGGGCTTGTCCTCTGCAGAGGGCACCGAGCTGGAGCTCAGGAGGTAGGAGCTGCATCCCTGAGCATTGTGGGGCATCTTGAAGCTAATTCTCCTCTAAAGGGGGAATACACCTTCGCTTCTTCATCCCGGAGCCCCAGCGAGGTTCAGCTGTGGTCCGCAGCCGCTGTAGGAGCAGCAGAACCTCCAAACAGCATCAGTTCTTCTGAAGATCTGCTCAGAAACTTCTTTTCCAGGGCTTGAAGGGACCTCCTGTCCTGCCTCATTGGAACTTGGTGCTGAGCAGACCAGCGGAAGGTGTGTGATGCTTTTCCAGTTACCTGCCAGCTGCTAGTGCTGGTGCTGATGAACGAGTCCAATGCCTCTGGAAGAGCTGAGAAGGGAGGGTGGATGTAAAAAGTCATCTTTTGTTCGTCTTCAGAATACCTTTTGAGAACATCCTTCACCAGTGACACTTTCCAGTCAGTTCAGTGACCCATCAAGATCAAAAAGCTCGTGTCCTAGCACATCCTACTGAGGATGGAAGATTGTATGAAGATCTGTATGGGTGACATTGGCTTCTTGCCCTCATTGCCCTTTGATTTCTTGCCCTGGAGCCAGGCTGAGAGAGCTGGGCTGGGTCAGCCTGGAGAAGAGAAGACTTCTTAAGGGGAGACCTGGGAGCAGCTCCAGTGCCTAAAGGGGCTGCAGGAAACCTGGAGAGGGGCTTGGGACAAGGGCCTGTAGGGACAGGCCAAGGGGAATGGCTTGAACCTGCCCGAGGGGAGACTGAGCTGAGCTCTTAGGCAGAAGCTCTTCCCTGTGAGGGTGCTGAGGCGCTGGCACAGGGTGCCCAGAGAAGCTGTGGCTGCCCCATCCCTGGCAGTGCTCAAGGCCAGGTTGGACACAGGGGCTTGGAGCAAGCTGCTCCAGTGGAAGGGGTCCCTGCCCGGGGCAGGGGTTGGAGCTGGAGGAGCCTTAAGCTCCCTTCAACCCAAACCAGGCTGGGGTTCCATGATGACTTTATGCTTTCAGGTGTAGCTCTGTGTTGTCTCATAGAGCGCAGGGCACATGGTGCCCCTGTGGCTCAGTCGTCTGGGTCTGAAGGTGACTGCACACACAAAATGTACTTTTGTCCATGAGCAACATAAGCGAACACGGGCTGTCTGTCAGGAGAGCAGGTTATAATGGAAATCATAGTGTTAGAGTGCCTTTGGGAATTAGCTGAAGGATAAAATTCCTTCCCTCTTCTGCGTCACAGGATGGGGGAATTTCTCCTTTAACGAGAGATATTTTGGTGGTTCGGGATTCGCACAGGCCTAGTATGGAAGAGCTTTAGGACTGCTGCTCAGGGCAGAGAGCGCAGGCTTATCTGAGGACATGGAATGTCCTGGCAAGAGCCTCTTTGAATTGGGAAGAAAACACTTGAGTTTCTCAGCAGATCCGTCAATTGGAACTGGGCCTTTTCCAAGAGAAGAGACAATGTGATGGCAGAGAGAGCCCAGCCTGTGCACGCTCTTCCAACTGGCCCAGGAGGAGCCCGAGGAAGAGGAGTCCTTGCCGGGGCAGTCAGGGTCTTCACTCTTGGCCCCAAAGGCAACGATGGGTCCCTGCTGCCCATGCGTACCCAAGAGCACACCCAAGTGATGCCCTTCACCACCAGGCTGGTTACCTTGGTGCGTGCTGCAGGGAGCAGCAGCTGAGGAGCACTGTTTCCCTTTTCTGGGCTGGGATGAGCAGGAGCTGCTCAGTCCCCTCTCCCGATGTGATCTTGGTCAGGTCCAGCTCACTAAGTGCCACTGTCCCTCTCCTGTGTCACAGGACACATCGCTCCACTGGTTTGCTTTCCTGTTTGGATGTTGATCTTGAGGGGAGAAGATTTTATGACCTTGAAATACTCATTTCTGGTGGAGATGATTCCACTGGGGGCTTTTTCTTTTCATTTTATGGATAGTTTTACATGGTCACTAAGAGAGCTGGGCTGGTCCAGCCTGGAGAAGAGAAGACTCCTTAAGGGGAGACCTGAGAGCAGCTCCAGTGCCTAAAGGGGCTGCAGGAAAGCTGGAGAGGGGCTTGGGACAAGGGCCTGTAGGGCCAGGCCAAGGGGAATGGCTTGAACCTGCCCGAGGGGAGACTGAGATGAGCTCTTAGGCAGAAGCTCTTCCATGTGAGGGTGCTGAGGCGCTGGCACAGGGTGCCCAGAGAAGCTGTGGCTGCCCCATCCCTGGCAGTGCTCAAGGCCAGGTTGGACACAGGGGCTTGGAGCAAGCTGCTCCAGTGGAAGGGGTCCCTGCCCGGGGCAGGGGTTGGGGCTGGAGGAGCTTTAAGGTCCCTTCAAGCCAAACCAGGCTGGGATTCTGGTTCCATGAAAAACACCAAAACCATCCAAACATCACTGAAACCCTGAAGCATCTCATTGTGGTTGTGGTGGTGTCTCCTGCAAAGGGCTGAAGCTTTCCAGCCTCAGTGGTTGAGCCTTGCTGCATGGCTACAAGGACTATGTTAGAACTTCTTGTTGCCATATATATAATTCCTACTGAATTCATTCTACTAGGAAGAAAAAGAATAACTTCCAGGCAAGATTAAGACATGTCTCTGAATGCTCCTGCAAGGAGAACATCCCATCTGGCTGGTTAGACCTGCTGAGGCAGATCTTCCTTCTCCTTTCTTGATTCATTAAAGCACAGGTTTTCAGTTTGTAAAAACACTGAAGATTGAAGTTAATTTGAGGCTTATTGATGGGAATCTTGGAAACGCTTTGGAAAACTAAGACAATTCCTGCCGAGTGTCTAATGAATGAGTTTGTTAGTGCTGAGTGTTTAATAAATGAAGCTGTGACTCTGGAGGTGATTTAGTTGCTCCCTGGCCATGGGGAGCTTTCTCCTTGGCTTTCCCCACAGAGACCCCTGTGAGCAGAACCCGGGGTCCGTCAGTGCAGGGCTGGGCAGGGGGTGGCCGGCAGCCCTCGCGCGGTGGTCTCCTGCGCCTGTGCCACCAGCGCGGCACACCCAGCACGGGGCCCTCCTGTCTTGCAGGCTGCAGAAGGCTCAGGAGGAGCATCGCTCCGTGGAGGTGGAGAAGGTGCACCTGGAGAAGAAGCTGCAGGACGAGATCAGCATCGCCAAGCAGGAGGCCCATCGGCTGCGGGAGCTGCGGGAGGGCACCGAGAACGAGCTCAGCCGGCAGAAGTACGCTGAGCAGGAGCTGGAGCAGGTAAGGGAGGCAGCGCGAGCGGCTCCTCACCCTGCCTCATCCCCTGAGGAGCCGGGGCTGCTCTGCTTACCCTGCTGTGCCCCTTCGCTTTGCCACTGCCCTGTGTGGAGGGAGGGATCTGAGGGTTTCTTCCACTCCCCTGTACTCTGTAACGCGCTGCTGTGCGATGCGAGCAGGGACCGTGCCGGCGGGGTCTTGCGCAATGGGCTGCGGCCACACAGCATCCCATCTTGCCCCACACAAAGGGTGTTGAACTTGACCCATAGCTGCACCCTCTGGTGACTTCTAACTCCCACTCCCTTTCTTTCGTATCTCTTCATGGGTCTAGGAGAGATCTGTGGTGACTTTGGTTGTGTTTAACGTGTTTTCTGATGGATCCGAGAGGTGTGAGAGGGAGATTTGCTTCCAAGGAAAGTCAGCAGTAGATGAGAATCTCTAGAGCAAACTTAGAGTTGGGATGCAGTTCTCAAATCCACTAGTTTCATGTTCAGATGAGCAGGAAAAACATGTCCCCAGGTTATACATCCTAATGTAGGTCTGGATTATTGTGTCTAAGGCTGCTGCTGGGCACAATGAAACACGTTTTGTCCAGAAGGATGCACAGAGCATTTGTGAAATAGTTCATTGTAGGTTCCCAGTCCTACAGCTTCAAACCCCGAGACCTTCAGCAAAGGCTATAGGGGAATAACTGAAATCCAGGATGATGCTCATGGCATCTGCAGTAACAGAGGGCAGAGAGTGAGCATCTGGGAATGCCCTTTGCCCAAAGCCACAAATCCAGTGGCTGCTTCCTGCTCCCCTGAGGGACAGTTCTGGCCTGACTGCCATTTCTAGATCAGTTCAACCTGAGCTGGTGTGAGCTGGAATTGCGTGAGCCAAGCAAGTGCCTTGGGAATTCTGAGGCCATCAGCACATCCCCAGCCTGACCACATCCAGTCTTTCATTGCCGCCATGGAGGATGGGGAGGAAAGCAAGACAGGAATTGAGGGGCTGCACTGACAAGGGAGGAAGAAGTGTCCTGGGCCATCAGGTCACCAGGAACCACGGGGCAGTGTGGCCCAGGTATGCACAGTCAGCAAACAGAAAGTTCCCTTCCTGCGTGGAATATCAGCAGCCCAGAGATCCGCAGGTGCCTGTGACCAGCTTTGCTCTGGTGAACATAGGATCTTGGAATGGTTTAGGGTTGAAGAGACCTTAAAGTTCCTCCAGCCCCAACCCCTGCCCCAGGCAGGGACCCCTTCCACTGGAGCAGCTTGCTCCAAGCCCCTGTGTCCAACCTGGCCTTGAGCACTGCCAGGGATGGGGCATCCTCCGAACTGCTCATCCAGCCTCCCCCCAAAGTCCCTGAGCCCCGTTTCAGGACACACGCTGGGATATCCATGCTCACACAAATGGAAATCCAGGCACTTTGGTTTGGGCCACTAAAGAGGGGTGTGTAGCCTTCCCCTTGTAACCCCAGGCCCTCGTACCCAGTCTGCTCCTCAGCCATCCCACCTCCCCTCCTTTTACATTTGGCGAGAAACCCGGAGAGCCGGAGGTGACTCAACTGCTCTGTTGTTTCTTAGAGGCCTCCAGGAGGGATGCATTGCCAGGGTGAGTATTGGTTTTACCCACCTGACCCACACTGTGTGCCTATAACCTGATCACCATCCCAGTGAGCTGTAGACCACCAACATTAACCAGTCACTCCCACTGACCAGAAACCTCATCCCATTTAAGATATTCTTGGGTCCCAGGGAGTATTAAACCAAGACCTTCTTTTGCAGCAGTTCTGGTGTCCTCAACATAAAAAGGACATGGAACTGTTGGAACAAGCCCAGAGGAGGCCACGAGGATGAGCAGGGGCTGGAGCAGCTCCTGTATGGAGCCAGGCTGAGAAAGCTGGGGCTGTTGAGCCTGGAGAAGAGAAGCTGCGTGGAGACCTCAGAGCAGCTTCCAGTGTCTGAAGGGGGCCTATAGGGATGCTGGGGAGGGACTCTTCATCGGGGACTGCAGTGACAGGACAAGGGGTAACGGGTTCAAACTGAAACAGGGGAAGTTTAGATTGGATCTAAGGAGGAAATTCTTTCCTGTGAGGGTGCTGAGGCACTGGAATGGGTTGCCCAGGGAAGCTGTGAGTGCTCCATCCCTGGCAGTGTTCAAGGCCAGGCTGGATGAAGCCTTGGGTGGGATGGTTTAGTGTGAGGTGTCCCTGCCCATGGCAGGGGGTTGGAACTGGATGATCTTGAGGTCCTTTCCAACCCGAACTATTCTGTGATTCTATGACTCTTATCACTGAAGTGATACTGGGGGGTTGGGAGCTCCTGCTGGAGCTGGGGGGGGTGGGCTGGAGCTGCAGGGTGTTTCTGGGATGGGACTGTCCCGTAGCGGGTTGTTCATACCAGTCCTCTCTCCTCACTAGGTCATCCTCCCCCAGACCATGGCCCCAGCCAGGGCAGCAGCCCCAGAGATCATTCCTTGCCCTGTAAAGTGTTCTGGTCAAAATGGGATCTTGGGAATCTTCACAGGAGAATGTGGCCTCACAAAGGAACTCCTGCCTGCGTTGGTTCCCTGCAGGACCACAGGGGTTGGTTTGGCCACTGCTCATCTCTGCCACTGGTCCTTGGCTGTTGTTCTGCACCACTTCCCTTTTCCACCAGTCCCTAGAAACATTCCTGACAGTGTCTGAGCACTCCTCTACCCCACATCCCTCGTGTCCCATTTCCTGGTTCTCCCTACTCCTAAATGCCAGATGCGTGTGAATTGTGGTCACTTCTGCCTGAGGTGACAGAGGGATAAAACCAGAGCTGCGTGGGGTCGGGCATTCTGTGCCGGTGATTTAGGCCATGATATGCTCAGCGAGACTCAATCACACATAAGGGATATAAGCAGTTGACCTCTCCTGTGTGGTGCCTCCTTGCTTCTCCTTGATGGATCTTGCAAATATCCTCCAGGATCTAGAAAGGGACTTCACAGGATCTGTGTGTAAGCCGCTGCCTTTGGCTCCCTGGAATTTACATCCGCAGGGCTTGTGTCGGGCTGCTGAAGTCTCTCCACATCTGTGCAATGGCAGAGATGTGTTAGTTTGTGCTGGGTGCTAGCACTGAATGCTCTGTGTAAGGTCTGGGTCTCTCACACTTGCTTGTCACCCACTTCTGATGTTGTAATCACTCCTTTCTCCAGCAAGATGGAGTAAGTGTGTGGAGGAGACTGAGCCGGGATGGAGCGGAGTTACAGAAACATGGAAGGGCTTGGAAGGGATCTTAAAGCTCCTCCAGCTCCAACCCCTGCCCCGGGCAGGGACCCCTTCCACTGGAGCAGCTTGCTCCAAGCCCCTGTGTCCAACCTGGCCTTGAGCACTGCCAGGGATGGGGCAGCCACAGCTTCTCTGGGCACCCTGTGCCAGCGCCTCAGCACCCTCACAGGGAAGAGCTTCTGCCTAAGAGCTCAGCTCAGTCTCCCCTCGGGCAGGTTCAAGCCATTCCCCTTGGCCTGGCCCTACAGGCCCTTGTCCCGAGCCCCTCTCCAGGTTCCCTGCAGCCCCTTCAGGTACCAGGAGGCTGTTGTCTGTCAATGGCTGCGCTGCCGCGCTCCCTCTCCCTTGCCCACCGCCTCTCAAAGCAACTTCTGCTTCTGTGCTGAGCGAGATGAAGCCATGCGGAGCCTTCCTCTTTCTGCTGTTTGACACGGGCGGTGTCGCCCGCGGCGCTGGGGGTGACGCTGCCAGGGCAGGGGTGCCCTCCGCTGCTGCGGTACAGGGGTGCTTGTCCCGCAGGTCCGCATGGCGCTCAAGAACGCCGAGAAGGAGCTGGAGTCGCACTGCAGCTGGGCTGCGCCCGAGGCCCTGCAGAAGTGGCTGCAGCTGACGCACGAGGTGGAGGTGCAGTACTACAACATCAAGAAGCAGAACGCCGAGAAGCAGCTGCTGGTGGCCAAGGAAGGGGTGAGAACATCAATGTCCACACCGCGGGTGCTCCCGTGGGTTTGGGGCGTGCAGCTGGCACAGTTGGCTGCTCTGCACCTTCTTCATTGCCATTTTAATCATAGAATCCCAGACTGGTTTGGGTTGGAAGGGACCTTAAGGGCATCCAGTTCCCACCCCCTGCCATGGGCAGGGACACCTCACACTAGGCTGTGTTGTCCAGCCTGGCCTTGAACGCTGCCAGGATGGTGCTGAGCGATGGCCTGACCAGGGCATGCCCATGAGCTGCGTTACCACGTCCTCAGTGTGCTGCAGCCCAGGGAAGGTGCAAAAGAGGGATCTCTGCCCATGTGACAGCCCTGGGGGTCATTAGTAAGCAGAAGGGTTTGCACCTATTAAGCATAATCCCTGCTTTAGGTCATTTACGTGCCCAGGCAGCACCATGTTGAACATGGGTAGGATCTGTAGAGATGAATCATTTCTGCCTTCCCAGTTGGTTCAAATGTGCTGTGGCAACCAGAAAGCTCTGAGGTGCAGGGATGCTGTTGTAGCATGTTTGTGTCTGTGGCCACACACAGCACCCAGGGCTGGCAGAGTGTAAAAACCCTTCCTTGGTGTGTGCTTATTACAAGCACTTTAACTTCCCAGTGCTTTTCCCTCTGCTGTCCCAGTGCTCCTGTCCATGCCCTTGGTCTGTCTGAGTTTCAGGATAAGGCCATCAGATCTGTGAAGCTAAATTCCACTCCGCTTTGATTTCACACTGCTTTAAAGGGGAGACTTTTCCACAAAGGGGAAGAAAACCAACCGCAAGCTAAAAACTGCTTCCCCAGACCAACAGCCCCAGAGCATTGACTGTGTTTGGTCCTGTGGTCCTGGGAAGGCCAGAACAAGCTTCCTCAGAGCCCTTCGCTGTAGGAACTGAACTGCTTCAGTTCCTCTGAGTGCTGGGAAATCAGAAGGACCAGGAGGAGCAGGAGCCCCCCAGCTGCTTCCTGGCTGCTGGCAGTCCCTCACCGGCTGCGCGAGGAGGGATAACATCCCTCAGTGAACCACAATTCACACTATTCACACGTGTGCAGACAGCTGCGGGGCCTATTTCTGGCTCCCCCATCCAGGACGTTCTTGGCCTGGAGGCCACCCGAGGTCCTCTTCTCCCTGTGACCTTCTTCTGTTGATGTTCCAGGCTGAAAAAATCAAGAAGAAGCGAAACACCCTGTTTGGAACGTTCCACGTTGCTCACAGCTCCTCTCTGGATGATGTCGACCATAAAATCCTGACTGCGAAGTGAGTATCTGCTGAATCCCTGCTCCCCTCTCCCCCCTCTCCTCTCACAGATGTGAGCGTGCTGTAGCCTCAAGTGCTCTTGCTCTCATTTTGCTGCACTTGTGTCCTGTTGACTGAGCTGGGGTTGGACTTGCTCCTTTTAACCAATAACCTCTAAATTCTGTGTCAAAGCAGCAATCACAGTTAGGAAGAGTAACTCAAAACCCTGTCAGAAGGATTCGGGATGTGGGGGGATTCTTGACCCATTACCCTGGGATGGCTGCCCTGTTGTGTGTAGAGTCCTGGAAGCGGAATGAGAGCTGTCTCAAGCACAGGGATCCAAAGCCGAACCTCTGGATTCCCTGGTTTAGGCACTCGAGGTGTGCTTTTCTTTCATTGCCCACATTTCCCTGTTTGACCCCTGCTTCCAGGCAAGCGCTGAGCGAGGTGACGGCGGCGCTGCGGGAGCGCCTGCATCGCTGGCAGCAGATCGAGCTGCTCTGTGGCTTCCAGATCGTCAACAACCCGGGGATCCACAGCCTGGCGTCAGCCCTCAACATCGACCCCAGCTGGATGGGCACCCCCCGGCCCAACCCCTCGCACTTCATCATGACCGATGACGTGGATGACCTGGACGAAGAGATCGTGTCTCCCATGTCCATCCAATGTACGTAGTCCCTGTGCGCTCGGCGTGGGGCTCTGCAGGTGCTGGGTGCTGCAGCGTGGGGCAGGCCTGGAACAGCAGTTCATGTGTGCTAGGAGGAACTGAGGTATCCGAGATGGATTTTGAATGACCCAGGCCCAATTGTTAGTGGTTAAGGGTCAGGAATCAGAATAACAGAAGGGTTTGGGTTGAAGGGAGCTTAAAGCTCCTCCAGTTCCACCCCCTGCCCCGGGCAGGGACCCCTTCCACTGGAGCAGCTTGCTCCAAGCCCCTGTGTCCAACCTGGCCTTGAGCACTGCCAGGGATGGGGCAGCCACAGCTTCTCTGGGCACCCTGGGCCAGCGCCTCAGCACCCTCACAGGGAAGAGCTTCTGCCTAAGAGCTCAGCTCAGTCTCCCCTCGGACAGGTTCAAGCCATTCCCCTTGGCCTGGCCCTACAGGCCCTTGTCCCAAGCCCCTCTCCAGGTTTCTTGTAGCCTATTTAGACAAAAGAAGGCTTCTTCCAGACTTGATCAAAACCAGGTCTGTGTAACTGGGTAGAAGTTGGGGGGAGGAACTGAAGAGTCTTGGGGTTGGCATCTGTGCTGCAGGCCATGTCTGTACATGCCATTAGGCTCTGGGTAGATGCTCTGAAGGTCTGGAGGTGAATGCCATGGTTTGCTCAGGGTGACGGGGGGATGAACCAGAGCTCTGAGAATCTGGAGTGTCTGCAGAATGTTAAGGCAGGAGGAACAGAGGTATCTGTGTGTTCCAGAGCGCAGCAAACATGAGGGGTTGGGGATTTGTGGGGTTGGGTGTGCACAGGGCATGTTTAAAGCCTCAGACACAGAATTGTATCCTGTTAGTCCCTGTGATTGTCACTTGCCATTAGAAACCAAGGTGGGCAGCTCTCTGAAACACTTGCAAGGTGCAGATGAGGGAGGGATGTCTGAAGGAACGTCCTGAGGAGCACCCAAAGCACAGAGGATGGGAGCTGCACGAGGCACGAGGCTGCCTCCAAGGTTTGAAGCCTCAGCTTCTTCATGCTGTGCTCAAGACACCTCAAGCGAGACCTTTGCAGCAGCACCTGCAGTCCTGTCAGTGCAGGGATTGGCAGCCTGGCTGCTGCCTGCATCCTGCCTCCCTTCCACAGTGCCCACCCACATCCCTGCAGGGATAACTGTGTGGAGCCAGCGCTGGGCATCACATTCCCAAAGCGAGGGAGCGGTGGCCTTTCCCTGGAGGGTTTTTCTCTCTTGTGGTACACAGACTGGTTCAGGATGGAAGGGGGGGGGTCTCTCCTGCCCAGCCCTGTCAGGGTGCTGCTCACTGCCCGTGGTGGTTCTCCTGGTAAATCACTCTTCTCTCTCCTGCTGGCCCATCCCAGATGCAGCCTGGCTTTTCGGGCGCAGGTTCAGTGACCGCTCGTCTCTGTCCTCGGAGGAACAGTCCCTCTGGAAATACCCTGGTTTGGTTCTCTTCAGTTATATCTTCCTTGGGTTTTGTTCTGCCCTTTTTCTGGACTAAAATACATACACCAGTTTTCCAACTTTCTGGCACGGCTGGACTAATGGCTGTACCTCTCTTCACTGAGCCCTCAGCATCTTGACTAACCCTGGGAAGAGTCTGGTGGGATGAAGAAGAATCACAGTTCGCTGTAGTTCTCACGTGCTCTTGGGTTTGCTGTTAAACACAATCCAGTAGGAAATCCGGAGCCTTGCTTTTCCTTGGTTTTAGCCCTGAGGTGGAGATGAAGGATACAGGCTGGGCTGGGAGGAGGTGGTAGTGTTCCCTTTCCCATCCCACCTCCTTCTCTGGCTGCTCCGCTGCCAGCCAAGGCTGATCCTGATCCCTCCCATGGGGCTGCTGTGGATCACGGTGCCTTTCTTCCCTCAGGATCCTTAAATTAATTGAGCAATGCCACCTCTGTGCTAGTTTGTCCCCCTGTGCCCCATGCTGGGCCATGGGGATGACATGCTCAGCTCTGAGACCCTGAGCCTCCTGGTTTTGGCTGGAAGCCTCCCCTTCATGGAGCAATGCCAAATGCTGACCATTGTGGATGGAGGAGGATGAGCACATGCAGCAGCAGGGCAGGTCATGCTCTTCCTCACGATGATGAGCAGGGTGTTTGGCTAATGTGGATAAAACCTCCAGTGCCTGGAGGAAAGTGGTGCTTGAGGGAAGTGAGGGGCTGCTGTGGCTTCGGTCCTGAGCTTATCACAGGGTACGTGGTAAAAAGGAGAGCTCGAAGGGGTGAGGTGTTGAGTTGGTAGACGAGGAATGAACAGCAGGGAACAAACAAACCCTCTACAGGGAAAAGCATGGCCCAAGAGACGGAGAAACCTGGAGCAGAAACCCCCAGTTAGTTATTCTGCAAAGCTGGATCCCCGTCAGCGCCCGTTGCTGCTGCACAGGCACAGCAGGAGCTGGAACAGCCTCTGGTTTCCATAGAATGGGTTGGAAGGGACCTTAAAGCTCCTCCAGCCCCAACCCCTGCCACGGGCAGGGACCCCTTCCACTGGAGCAGCTTGCTCCAAGCCCCTGTGTCCAACCTGGCCTTGAGCACTGCCAGGGATGGGGCAGCCACAGCTTCTCTGGGCACCCTGTGCCAGCGCCTCAGCACCCTCACAGGGAAGAGCTTCTGCCTAAGAGCTCAGCTCAGTCTCCCCTCGGGCAGGTTCAAGCCATTCCCCTTGGCATGGCCCTACAGGCCCTTGTCCCAAGCCCCTCTCCAGGTTCCCTGCAGCCCCTTCAGGCACTGGAGCTGCTCTCAGGTCTCCCCTTCAGGAGCCTTCTCTTGTCCAGGCTGCCCCAGCCCAGCTCTCTCAGCCTGGCTCCAGAGCAGAGCTGCTCCAGCCCTCGCAGCAGCTCCGTGGCCTCCTCTGGCCTCGCTCCAACAGCCCCAGGTCCCTGCCCATCCCCAGGAGCAGTTTCCTGCAGTCCCCACCGGAGCAGGGGGTTTGTTCCCACCTTGACTCCGTGTAACTTGATTTTACTTAGTTCAGCTCTGCAGCTCTTAAGAGAAAACTCTGGAACTGTACCGTGGATGGTGTCGAGCTCCAGGGAAAGGTTCCCCATGCGCAGTGCAGTGAAGTGAGAAGCAGCAAACCTGGGCGGTGGGACCTCGTGAGGGGAACTGTGATTCAGCCCAGGGATGTGCCAGCAGCAAAGCTGCCTGAGTTATTCCTGCTCATCCCTTCTTCCACTTGAAATACAGCCCAGCTGGGATCGCTCAGTGTGACTGTTGAGGTCAGCTGAGCTGCAGGAGATGTGTGCTCCAGCTCTCGGGGTTTACAGCAGTGATTTGCTGGTTCTTTGATTCCCAAAGGATCTCTCTTTCCACTCCATTCTCAGCTTTCCTCTCTTCACCTTTTTAACCCATTTGTACATCCATTTGTTATGTATATAAGAAATCCTGAACCAACCTGAACACCTTATCTCCTGCCAAGGAAGGAATGTCTTGTATGGAAATCACAGCTAATGGGTTAAATACAACCCCCCTGGTTGTGTGCAGGGTGGAGATGCAGCCCCTTGGATCCTTGGTTTTCCATCTGCAATGCTCTGCTGATGGAGATGAGTAGCAGAAATGGCCATGCAGGGAAGGATCCTCCCTCTGCCTCTCTGCAGGCAGAACCTGGCTCCAGCTCGGTGTGTAGGTGCTGTGCAGAGGTGGGGTAGGGAACAGGCTCAGGTCCCTGACCTCTGTTACTGGGCAGGTAGGACTGGGTGGCCTGAAAGATCATTATGGTCAGAGCATCGCAGAAGGGTTTAGGTTGCAGGAGCCTTAAAGCTCCTCCAGCCCCAACCCCTGCCCCGGGCAGGGACCCCTTCCACTGGAGCAGCTTGCTCCAAGCCCCTGTGTCCAACCTGGCCTTGAGCACTGCCAGGGATGGGGCAGCCACAGCTTCTCCGGGCACTACCAAAGCACGAAGCATCCAAAGGGTTTCAATGTCTGTATTTGGGTGGAATGAATCATGCCCTGAAAGTACCAACCTCACATGTGCTCCGAAGGGAGCCTGGGTGGTAGCTCTGATGTCAGCTTGGGCAGGATGAATCACGCAGCCACTTTCTGCTTGGAGCAAGATGATCAGATAAGGTGTTCAGCAAGCACCTACATCAGGAGTGTCAGAGTTTTCCATGGGCTGGGCATTAATCCAGCATGTGAAGCAGTAGCACCACCTTAATGCTTCTTCTGCATCAAAGCACTGTAACTTGTAGCACAAGGTGGGGTGGCCGCCGTGGCGCGTAGCCCTGGCCGCGGGTGGCAGCTGATGTGATGCGCGGTCTCTTTGCAGCTCCTTCAGCGTTGTCCCCTTTGTCTCCTGCAGCTCCTGCCTTGCCCAGCACAGTTCGCCAGCGCCTGGTGGACCCCCAGCACGCCCATGGATCGCAGAGGTTGGTAGAGAGTTACGTGCAAGGCCAGAATGAGCCGGGGCAGCCGGCCCAGTACCGGGCGGGCAGAGTCTCCCTCCGCCGAGTGCACAGCCTCTCCTCTGGACAGTCCTTGAGTTCCGACCTGCCCGGCACCAGCCCATCACCTGCCGCCGCCACCTCCTCCACCTCTTGCTCCTCCTCATCCACCTCCACTGCATCTGCTCCTGCTTGCCATGTCCACCCTCTCTATTACCATCACACCACCTCCTCTTACTTCCTCCAGACGGACTCCATCCCTGATCTACCCCCTCCTGATGTCACCTCTGGAGTTCGCTGTCGCACTGAGAGCTCTGGGTATACTGCTCTTTCTTTTCTAGCTCCCTCTTGCCTGCTGTGTCTCAGAGCTGGTGCTTGCTCGGGTGCTCTCCCCCCCCCTCATTCCTTCTACCCTTTCCTTTTGGGCCTTCATTTCATGATTTACCCACATGTTTGTTTCTCCAACCGCTCTCCCGTGCCAGTGGACCCTCTAAGGAGTGCTCCATGGTCCATCCCCTCGTAGCTGGGAGCTGAGTGGGTGCACAGCCCATGAGGAGTGCCTGTTTAACCGTAGCAAAGCCAAAGAGAGCTCCTGGGCACTTGGTACCACTCAATCAGTCGGTCTTTCCCTTGGGGGATGCTCCTGTGAGAACGAAGGTAACAACTAAGCAAGCAAACGCTGACCTTATTTGAAGCCTTGACTCCCTTGGGGTCTTCACAAGCGAATTGCAAAGGAAAGACGATGGGTGGCTCCCAGGAGGTAGGAGGTGGTGCTGAGGGAGGGGTTGAAGTTTGTGCTGTGTTCAGGAGGTGGCAGAAAACATCCAGGAGTTTTGTGGTTTGGGGTGACTGTTGGCAGGGCACGAGTCATGGTCGTGGTTGGGCTGAGGAGCTACTGAGGAGGGAGCTGAGCTTCTTACTGCTGGATCGCTGGTTTAACTTGGTCCTTTTCAGTAGTAACAGCCAAGCGATGGCTCTTTGGAGACCTGTGTACAGTAGGGACCGTTCACATCCCTAAATCCCTGATCTCTCCTGATTCACCCGCTGGCACTGCAGAGGTGGTTGAAAGGAAGAAGGCAGAGAGTTGTGGTCAATGGCGCAGAATCTAGCTGGAGGTCTGTGACTAGTGGAGTTCCTCAGGGGTCGGTGCTGGGACCGGTGCTGTTTAATATTTTCATCAATGACCTGGATGAGGGAACTGAGTGCACCCTCAGCAAGTTTGCTGATGACACAAAACTGGGAGGAGTGGCTGACACACCAGAGGACTGTGCTGCCATTCAGCGAGACCTGGACAGGCTGGAGAGTTGGGCGGGGAGAAACTTGATGAAATTTAACAAGGGCAAGTGTAGAGTCTTGCATCTGGGGAAGAACAACCCCATGTACCAGTACAGGTTGGGGGTTGACCTGCTGGAAAGTAGTGAAGGGGAAAGGGACCTGGGGGTCCTGGTGGATAGGAGGATGACCATGAGCCAGCAATGTGCTCTTGTGGCCAAGAAGGCAAATGGCATCTTAGGGTGCATTAGAAAGGGAGTGGTTAGTAGGTCAAGAGAGGTTCTCCTCCCCCTCTACTCAGCCTTGGTGAGGCCGCATCTGGAATATTGTGTCCAGTTCTGGGCCCCTCAATTCAAGAAGGACAGGGAATTGCTTGAAGGAGTCCAGCGCAGAGCCACAAAGATGATTAAGGGAGTGGAACATCTCCCTTATGAGGAGAGGCTGAGGGAGCTGGGTCTCTTTAGCTTGGAGAAGAGGAGACTGAGGGGTGACCTCATCAATGTTTACAAATATGTAAAGGGTAGGTGTCAGGATGATGGAGCTAGGCTTTTTTCAGTGATATCCAGTGATAGGACAAGGGGCAATGGGTGTAAACTGGAGCATAGGAAGTTCCACGTTAACATCAGGAAGAACTTCTTTACTGTAAGAGTGACAGAGCACTGGAACAGGTTGCCCAGGGGGGTTGTGGAGTCTCCTACACTGGAGATATTCAAGGCCCGCCTGGACAAGTTCCTGTGTGATGTACTGTAGGTTACCCTGCTCTTGCAGGGGGGTTGGACTAGATGATCTTTTTAGGTCCCTTCCAACCCTTGGGATTCTGTGATTCTGTGATTGGGTGGGCCATGGATGGGGGACTCCTGTCTGGTCTAACCGGGGTGCAGTGAGGTGGCCTCCAGCAGCCATCCCACGCTCTGATGTTCTGCACCGCAAGCAGAGGATCACCTTCCCTGGGCAGCTCTGGGGGCTTTCTTCTGAATGAGGTCCACAGGCAGCAGTATTGGAGGTGCTCCCCAACGTGGGGCATGGATGCGTCCAGCTCCAGAGCGCTGTGTGAGCCTGAGTCCAGGCAGGAGCTTCACTTGAACCCTTGGGGTGTGGGGTTTGTGTGGTTGGAGACCACAGGGTTCAGGGTGTTGCGGGTGCTCAGTGTGGTGTCAGTGCTGAAGCAGACAGTGGAAGGGCTGTGATGGCCTTCAGGGAGCCATAGAATGGGTTGGGATGAAGGGAGCTTAAAGCTCCTCCAGCCCCAACCCCTGCACGGGCAGGGACCCCTTCCACTGGAGCAGCTTGCTCCAAGCCCCTGTGTCCAACCTGGCCTTGAGCACTGCCAGGGATGGGGCAGCCACAGCTTCTCTGGGCACCCTGGGCCAGCGCCCCACCACCATCCTCCCGGGAGCTGCCTGTGACCGTGGCTCAGTTGTTCCGTCTCTGCTCCGTGCTTTCTCCATGGTGAAACTCAAAGTGCCCTCCTTATCCTCAGAGTTAGGGAACAGGCTCTGGGAAAGGGCTGGAAGTCCCTCAGTGAGGAAGCTGAGAGGGGCAACGTCCTTTCGTGTTTATTTATCCAGGCAGGACAACATTCCCGGTCACCACTTCTTCATTCATCCCAGCACGCTGTGCCATTATTCCTTCTATCCATAGGGACCTCTGCCCGTGGCTGTAGGTGTCTCCTGGTGTCTCTGTTGTGGATGTCTCACCCCTTGGTAATCTGTGGGTCTTGAAGCTGAGCTCCTGTTTGAACCAGAGCATCCCCCAGCTCCAGGCATTGGGATTCTGGAATACTGAGACAGGGGAATTCCTGCACTTCCCCACAATGAGCAGTTAAAGAGCAGCGTCTGGGTTAATTCAGTGATGTTTGGTTTGGGGTGAAGAGGAGGAGTGCAATTAGAACTGAAAGGAATCACTGCCTACTTGAGCACAGCTGCCCCAGTTTGACTGATGAAGCTGGGAATGCTTCTGGTACCATCACACATTCCCTGTTTGTCATCGACCTTCCCGGCTCGGTGGGGAGGAGGCTCATCCCGGCAGGGCAGCGCGAGGGCCGGGAACTGCTTCAGGAATAGCTGGATAAACATCCTTTCTCTTTGCAGCGAGGCTGTGACACTTGATTGCTGAGCAGGGTAAAGTCTCAGTCCCCTGAGAGTGGCAGAGGGAAATGTGGGATGACTTCGGGATCCCCTTTGACAAGGCAAATGGTGCTGGGAGGTCATTAGGAGACAATTAACGGGTCATCTCCTTGTTCCCCACGGGCACTTAGTAGCCTCAGTGGAGGGTAGGACTGGTTTCTCTCTCTTCCCATAGCAAAGACCGCCTGGTGGTGCAGGATTATTGCTTTAGCAGCAGAGTTTTGCAGAGAACTTTCCCCTGTAGATGCGATGTGCTTCAGCTCCACAATAACAGACGGCTCCAAACCCATCCTCATCCATTCTGCGTTCATTTCAGGGAGCAGAAATGAAGAACTGGGTGCCCAAATGTCTTCTTACTTTGTTGCTTTTGGTTTTTTGTCCAACTGCATCAGCAGCAGAGCCCGCTCAGATGCTTCCTCAGAAGCAGCGCCGCGGAGGCGTGCCGCCGCACGAGCCGATGGCTCGCTCTTTCATATAACCACTCTTGGAGGCCCTTCCATGCATCCCTCAAGCTCCAAGGCCTCCCAAAGAGGCCGGCAGAACAGATGGGGAAGCTGAGGCTGAGAGAGGCTTCCAGGGAGTCGTTGGCAAGGATGAGAGCGGAACCCCCCATCCTGGCTCCCGTTAGCAGGGGAGCGCTGCCCTGGGCGGCTGCATCGCTTCAGCCTCTCTCGTACCCAGCAGATGCCGGTGTTGCTGGGACCCCAGGAGAGAAATCACCTCAGCCAAGCTGATCCCCCCCGCTCCCAGCTCGGGGTCGCTCCTGCCTTGCGAGCTCTGTGGGGCTCACCGGGCAGGGAGCTGCGCTCCAGGCAAGGCCATCGCGTGGCCGCGAGTTGCTTTCCTGAACTCCTCACTCTTTGCTTCTCTTTTGCAATTGGCTTCAGAGGATCCGGTGCAAATAAGGTCAGAGCTGTTCCCATTTCCAGGGCTGGTGTGTGGCTGTTAATGTTCATGCTGGGGACTGGGTGTCCCTGGGAGGGGGAGAGGGGTTGGAGGCTGCTGCGTGCACAGAGGTTTCTGCTGCCAGAGCCTGCTTCATGGGGATAAACCTGATGGAGATGGGAGTGTAGGACCAAATCCCCATGCCGGTGGCCCTATTCCAGCAGGGATGGGAGCTGGCAGCCAAAGCAAAAGGAGAGTGTCAGTAAGCATAGAATAATGGAATGGTTTGGGATGAAGGGACCTTAAAGCTCCTCCAGCTCCAACCCCTGCCCCGGGCAGGGACCCCTTCCACTGGAGCAGCTTGCTCCAAGCCCCTGTGTCCAACCTGGCCTTGAGCACTGCCAGGGATGGGGCAGCCACAGCTTCTCTGGGCACCCTGTGCCAGCGCCTCAGCACCCTCACAGGGAAGAGCTTCTGCCTAAGAGCTCAGCTCAGTCTCCCCTCGGGCAGGTTCAAGCCATTCCCCTTGGCCTGGCCCTACAGGCCCTTGTCCCAAGCCCCTCTCCAGGTTTCCTGCAGCCCCTTTACCGGTGACTCCAGCAGAAGGCATCTTTCACAGTTGTACAGAGCGGAATCTTGGATTTGCAATGTCAAAGCCCTTTCTAAAGCCTCAGACTGTGGCAGAGTGAGCACAATGGAGTAACAGCCATATGGCAGATCTGATTCTGCCATAGGGGAAGCCTCTGCTGTCCTAGTGCCTACATATGTCTATATACAGATAGGCTGTAGCTGTGCAGCTGTGGGTGTTGCTGGTGAAGGGCGGGCGATGGTACGTGCAGCAAGGTCTGCCTGAGGCTGATGGACCAAGCCCAGCTTTCGTGTCAGTCACCCTGGGCTTTCCTGCAGCCCATGTCTGGGGGTGCAGAGAGGAGCCACCAGGAGAAGCCACGCACTGAGCTGCAGAGTTGAGGCACAATGTGTGTTGATGCTGTCACTCCCTCATCTTCCTGCCCTGTCCTCTCTTCCTCCACCACTGCCAGTCTTTCCTTACTCCATGCTTTGCTCTCTGCTTCTTTCCTGCACCAAGTCAGCCCATTCCCATTTCCTCACCCTCTCACCAGTGGGTTCAGGTTCCCGGAGCAGCACAGTAGGAAGCGCAGGTGGAAGCGGGTAGAACAGCAGCAGCACGAGCATCCTGCCTTCACGCAGGTGAACACGTTGGCTTTGGGCTCAGTGTCCCCAGCTATGTCACACAGAAAGCCATGAGCACTGCGGCAGCGCGGCTGGGATTGAGGAACGTGCCGACGTGAGGCTCAGCAGTATTTCCATGTTCAGCTGGCCTGAGCTTTCCAGGAGGGGTGAGAGTTCGGTAGCTCCTGCTGCACCACAGAAGTGCTTCCTCTGAAGGCACCTTCCCGTGGTCCCATCGAGGCTGGCTCTGTCCTGGACCACCGTTTCCTCCTGAGCCTGTGCCACACGATTCGGGAGCATCAGCCTTGTGAAAATCAGCGGGATAGAATCCTAGGATAGTTTGGGTTGGAAGAGACCTTCAAGCAGAGGCCATCCAGTCCAACGCAGAAACCAGCCCTTTTTGGCTGAGCCTCTCCCAGAACGACTGCCATTATCCTGGTGATGTTCTCCCCTCTTGTCCCAGCGCTGGGCTCAGGAGTATCCCCTTCTCCTTGCTCTCCAGCAAAGCCAGTGAGCACCAGGGAGTCGTGTCCCCATGGATTCACACCTGCCCTAGCACAGAATCCCAGCCTGGTTTGGGATGAAGGGACCTTAAAGCTCCTCCAGTTCCTGGAGTGTTCCAAGGGACACCTTGCACTAGAGCAGCTTGCTCCAAGGCCATCTCCACTCCTGGGCTCTCTCAGTGGATCCTGCGCTGGATCCTGCCCACCCACGAGGGTTTTCAGGCCCCCTTTTCTCCATGTATCCCCATGGAGCAGTTCAGCGAGGACCCGGGTGTGTTCAGTTGGTTTAGTTAAAACCCACCCTTGTTCCCATCCCAGGGGTGATGATCTGAGGAGAATCTTTCCTGCCCCTCACCACACGCTGTGCTGTGCAGTTGCATTGGGTGACGTTGCGCTGCTGTCACCTCCTGAGCATCCTCCCTGCCCTGCCTGGGAGCCTCCTCTGCAGTGAGAGCTGCTTCTCCCATCTTGCCTCTTTTGCTCCTCCAAACCCTGATGTTACTGGAGGTGGTGATGCGGTAGAAAAGGATCCAGGGGCTCCTCACGCTGTGCTGGGTGGGTTTGGGGCTGAGGCAGGACGCAGTGAAACACGTCCCAGGGCTTGGCCACATGGGGGGCTCTGTGCTGGGAACAGCCAGGGCCAAGGAACCACTGAGCACCTCCCTTCCCTTCTCACCCCCTTCTGCTTCTCCTCGATTCTCTTCTCTCCATTCCCCTTTCCCATTCCATGCTCCTTGCCTCTGGCCCAGCACAGGCTGTGGGTGAAGCAGAGGACAGGTCCCCCGTTACCCCTCAGTGCCAGGGCTGGTGGCCTTGTGGCACCCAGGCCTTGAGGCCAGCGTTAGGGTAGGTGGCAGCCAGAGCTCTTGGTCCAGCTCCACGTTTCAGCAGGGACCATGGGGATGTCGGGTCCAGCAGCCATGTGGGAATCCCCATTTCTCCCTTCTCCTACCTCCCACTCTCCGCTTCCAAAAGGGCCTGGGAGCCCCTCAGGCTGGGCAATGCTCTTAAGCACCGTTCGCAACCCCAAGTGGCACCAGGCTTGGGGGGCACAAACCACTGTGCAGCAGAGGGTCTGCAGGCAACGGCTCAGGCATGGCATGGGGAGCAATGGACCTCTAATTCCTGCCGCCGGGATTAGAGGTTTGTGCCCGGCTCACCCAGGATAACGGAGGCAGCGGCTCCGGGGCAGGGCAGCAGCGCACACGTGGGTGTGAGCTGAGAAGCGCAGAGGAACCCCCTGAGGAAGGTGCCCCCACTCCTGCTGCTGGAAGAGCAGCGGGGTCGGGGTTCTGCAATGCTGGGTGCTGCAGGGCCCGGCTCCACCAGGATCCAGAGTGGTTGCAGGGAATGGGAGGGATCTGCTGGCTCAGCACAGCCCAGGAGCATCCAACCAGCCCTGGGTGAGGTTCCCCAATGGCTGCAGCCACAGCCGCTGCCTTTGGACCCATGAGCTCAGGGCTGGGCGCTTGCTGCTGCTTCATGGATCAGCCTCCATCCCTCTGGTTCTGCCTCCCTGTCCAAGTGCTTCCTTCCAGCTTCCCCATGGGATGAGCAAGGGTCAGTGCAGGCAGCGAGCAGCCCTATGCGCTGGGGGGTCCCTTTGCCCCATGTCCAGGGCTGGATGAGTCCCCCCATCCCCAGGGCTGCCCAGTGCAGTGTCCGGGCACTGGGACAGCAGCAGAACCATGGATGAGGCAGTGGGAGCAATGGGCTGCCCTGATCCTGCTCCCATGGCTCACTGCAAGCCACCAGCACAGGATGGGGCTGCCTTCAGGAGGGTTCCCTGCACTGCCCATGGGCCAGGGCTGCCCCGAGGGGTGTCCCTGCACTGCCCATGGGCCGGGGCTGCCCCGAGGGGTGTCCCTGCACTGCCCATGGGCCGGGGCTGCCTCGAGGGGTGTCCCTGCACTGCCCATGGGCCGGGGCTGCCCCAAGGGGTGTCCCTGCACTGCCCATGGGCCGGGGCTGCCTCGAGGGGTGTCCCTGCACTGCCCATGGGCCGGGGCTGCCCCGAGGGGTGTCCCTGCACTGCCCATGGCTGCCGCATCCGCGTGTGCAGGGGTCGGGACCTCGCCCCCGGCTCCGTGGCTCTGACCTCCTTTCCCTTCACCTTCTTCTGCCGCAGAGACTTGACTCGCTGCGACTCCGAGTCCTCCATCCCGCACCTGAGCGAGCACCAGCGCATCCCCAGCTCGGCGCCCAAGCTGCTGGCCGCCCGGCCCAACCTGCTGACCCGCTCCATCGAGGAGGCTGTCCCCGGCCACCCTGCCAGCGCCGCGGCCACCCCCAACGGCGGCAGCCGGCAGGGGGCCGATGCCTGCGGCCCGGAGCGGCTGCCCGAGAGCCCGCTGGTGCTGAAGAAGATGCTGATGGTGAACCACGGCCCGGAGAAGCCGTGCTCCGAGGGGAGCCACCCGGCCCCCGCCAGGCTCAGCCCCCCGGAGGGCTCCCGCTCGCACAGCCCCAGCTCCACCGAGCCCGACACCCCCTCCCCCAGCTCTGACTGCCGCGCCGGCAGCGCCAAGAGCACCCGCATCCCGCAGCTGGCTGCCAAGAAGAGCGCGGGGGACGAGGACAGCAGCGCCACGGGCGACGAGGCCGAGCTGGGCCCGAGCAGGAAGAAGTTCCCGCTGAAGATCTTCAAGAAGCCCCGGAAGTAGGAGCAGGGCACGGGGCCGCGAGGAGCCCGCACGGAGCGGCGCTGGGGCGGCCGCGCACCGGGAGCGGGAGCGCAGCGATCCCGGCCCCCCCGCGGGAGCCGCCGCTCTTTATTTATTTCCTCACCTTGGAGACGGAGACCGAGGACGAAGCCGCCGCCCCCCCCCCCCCCCCCGGCCGCTGCCGCCCCTCGGCTTTGCTGTGCATGGCTTCAGCCCCCGCCTCAGCCCGGGTCTCGTCCTCCCCATCGGGTTCCTCGGTCCTTCCGCCGCTGCCACCCCTGCCCGCGCCGGGGGGGCCCGGGGGGGGAGCGGCCCCGCTCGGGACCTGCCTGCGGCCGTCGCGACGGTTCTCGTGTCCCGGCTCCTTCCCCGGCCCGGCCCCGTCGCTGCGGCGTGGCCGGGAGGGGCGGTCCCCTGGGTGCGCCCTCGGTAAGCGGGAGCAGTCGGACGCCCTCCGGGGGGGCTCTGCCCTCGCTGGTACTTGCGCACCCGGGGCTCTGCCTGCAGCGCGTCCCCGACCCGCGCCCCGCGTCCCCCATCCCGGGGCGGTCGCAGCCCCGCGGGGTCCGCGCTGGAGCGCTGCGTGCGGGGGGAGCCGCGGCCCCATCTTCACTCGCAAAGGGGAACTGAGGAGCTCCTCCGGGCCGGGCACGTCCTGGGGGCACCCTGGGGATGGGGAGCGCCCGGGGAGGGCTGTCCTCGGGTGCAGAGCCGGGTGCAGCCACACAAATGGAGGGGGTCCCAGGTGCAGGAGCATTCCCTCGTCCCCGTGTCCCCGTTTGGCAGGGCTGGAGAGAGGGAATGGGGGTCTCTGGCTGGGGACGGGCCCCATCCAGACACGGGGTCAGCCGGGGGCCCTGCTGCTCCTGGGCGCTGGCACAGCCCATGGTGGGTCGTGTGGTCCATGCCAAGCTGTTCCCCAGGGCTCAGCAGCTTCCGTCCTCCCTCTGCGGGTCACATCCTGCTGGTCCGAGCCCTTCTCTCAGCACATGTCCCCCATCGCGGGTCTGATGCTGTGGGGAGTACCCAGGTCTGGACAGAAACTGTGGCCAGGTCCAGCTCCATCGCAGGGGTGAACCTGTCCCTAGGGATGAGCCTCAGCCCTGCTCCATCCCCAGGGCTGCTCCCATCACTGGGTCCGAATCCTGCTCCATCCCCAGGAAGGAGTGCTTCTCCATCCATAGAGCCGATCCCATCCTGAGGGATGAGTCCTGCTCCATCCCAGGGCCGGGGCTGCCAGCGGAGCCTCCTGCACTCCTCATGGTTGCTGCCCGGCACGATGTGACCGCCTGAGCTCTGCACCAGGCCGGGGGTCCCTGTCCCTCCATCCCAACCCCTGCACCGCCATCCCACACATCCCGAGCTGTGCTGCTTCCGGAGGAGGATGCAGGAGGAGGAGGAGGAGGAGGCGGGCGGGATGCTGGGGCCTGCTTTGCACAGTGACACGAGTCTGTCCCCGCGGGGGGCTCGCGCGTGTCCCGGTTCCATAGCTGGTCGGTGACAATCCCACTGTTGCTTTGAGACGTGGACAATTCCTCTCCATGACTAAGTGCCTGATTCCCGCGCACGGGAAGGGAGGGATGCCCGGGGGGGGGGGGGGGGGGACCCGCGGGTACCCCGGGATGAGGGGGGCCCAGGCTGGAGCTGCGGGTGGTGGCGGAGACCTGGAGCAGGGGGTTGGGGACCCGGCGCACGGCGACTGTTGCTGCATCTGCCAAGTCCTGAGGATGGATTTTAGGTTATTTTATTGGGGGTCATTTCATAAAACTTTTGAATCCAATAAAGCATGTAGTCTATTTTACGAGCCCGCGGCTGCTGCGCCTGCTTCCAGCCCTGCCCTGATGGGCTCCTTTTGGTGCTTACCCATGGTGGGGATCTCCCTGAGGGCTGTGCCCCCACAGCAGCCACAGCCTGGTGCCATCCTCTCCATGGGGTCTGAATCACACCCGGCTGCTCAGCACCAAAACCGATCCCGTGCTGCCTGGGTTGGTCGTAAATCACCCGTACATAAGAGTCGTGGAATAGGTTGGGATGAAGGGAGCTTAAAGCCCCTCCAGCTCCAACCCCTGCCCCGGGCAGGGACCCCTTCCACTGGAGCAGCTTGCTCCAAGCCCCTGTGTCCAACCTGGCCTTGAGCACTGCCAGGGATGGGGCAGCCACAGCTTCTCTGGGCACCCTGTGCCAGCGCCTCAGCACCCTCCCAGGGAAGAGCTTCTGCCTAAGAGCTCAGCTCAGTCTCCCCTCGGGCAGGTTCAAGCCATTCCCCTTGGCCGGTCCCTACAGGCCTTGATGAAGGCGCTTTGAACTCTTCCAGCACCTCTCCCTGTGGTCCTCTCAGTGTGATTAAAGTGTCCGGGTGGGCAACACAAGATCCCAGACCCCACCAGCACCCATTTGCTGTCCTGAGGGCGCTGTCCCACCCCAGGCCCCTGGCCCCCTCCCCGGGGCATGAGCAGCACCGGGGCTCCCCACCTCCTCCATTGCGGCAGCACAGGCAGGGGACGCGACAGCCGTTGCCCAGCCCAGGCAGCAGCCAGGCAGGACAGCAGAACTGGTGCTGCCCGGCCCATGTCTCCCGGGGGGCGCTGGGGGCCGGGATGCCGGGCTGAGGGGATGGTCCTGGCCGGCGCTGGGTGGTGGGGGCGGTGGTTGGAGCCTCCGTACGGAAGATGTTGACCTGCTACAGCCCCCAGACCCCACAAGGCTCCTCGCCAGGGCTGGGCATGGCCAAGCTCTCCCTCAGAAAGGACAGGCCAAGGGGAATGGCTTGAACCTGCCCGAGGGGAGCCTGAGCTGAGCTCTTAGGCACAAGCTCTTCCCTGTGAGGGTGCTGAGGCGCTGGCACAGGGTGCCCAGAGAAGCTGTGGCTGCCCCATCCCTGGCAGTGCTCAAGGCCAGGTTGGACACAGGGGCTTGGAGCAAGCTGCTCCAGTGGAAGGGGTCCCTGCCCGGGGCAGGGGTTGGGACTGAAGGAACTTTAAGGTCCCTTCATCCCAAACCATCCTGTGAGTCTATGGTTGTACCTCCAGCTCCCGCTTTTGCTGGGATCGTGCCCACGCACTGGGCCAGGGGACCCATGGCCAAGGGCTGGAGCCGTCACCTCACGCTGCACCAAGGCAAAGTGGTGCTGGATGCAGGGAAGAGTCGTGGTGCTGTGCACACTGTGCGGGCCATTGCGTGGCATGGGAGAGGTGGAGGACCAGCAGGACACCTCCCGCTAGCCCCAGAGCTGCCCCCCGGCCCTGGGGCACCTCTGCTGAAGGGGGGATGAGCACGGTGGGTAGCGGGATGGGGACATTCGTGCCTCAGCTGCTATCGTATCGCAGGCTGGCAGGGCTCTGGGACCCGGCGAGGCTGCAGCACGGCTGCCCTGCTCCCGGGGCTGCACAGGGAGCTGCGAGCCCACAGCAGGCTTGGGGCTCGGATCCTTCCACCAGAACCAGCTCCTTGGGCACTGGTCCTGCCCCCCTGCGAGGCTCACAGGATCCCCAGAGCATCTGTACCGGTGCCCCAGCAGATCAAACAGTTCTCAGCCCAGCTGTGTGCTCAGCCCGCAGGGGATGGAGAACGGGGCCTCGGCACTGCGGGGTTCTCGCCCCAGCTCTGCCTCCAGCAAGTCCAGGGCTGCTGTGGCTCGGTTTCCGCCACCCGCCGGTCCCCAGCACCGGGACCAGGGGCTCCTGCACCCCGCGGCTCTGAGCGGGCACGGTCCTACCGTGGGCTGCGCTGGCGGGGCGGGGGCCGGGGGTCCGGCGCGTCGCGGTGCCCGGTGCCCGGTGCCCGGCGTTTCCAGCTCGGCAGCGAGGGACGGGGCAGGGACGGGCACGCTCCGCTTCGCTCCCCTGCAGCAGGCACAGCTCCGCCCCGGGCAGCCCGGCTCGGGGTGCAGCATCGGCTGCAGGAGTCCCCATCAGCCCCCCCGGAGCCAATAGCGCCCCGCAAACGGCTCTTCCCGCTTGCTGCTGCAGCCGAGAGGTGATCCGCTCGGCATCAAGCCTCTGCTGGGATGCGGTTTTGTACTGCGCTTCCCAGACACCCACGGATGAGCCACGATGCAGGAGCAGCCCGGTGCCTGCTCAAGGTGTGGGCTCACGCATAAGGGCACTGGGACATCAGGGTTGTGGCACTGCCAAGATCCCAGCCCTGCTGCGGGGCAGTGTGAGGAGGCAGACAGCGATGCCAGGCTTCCACCCAGTGCTGGAAGCCACCAGGCATGAAGGCGTGAGGAGGAGGTGGGCAGTGGTGTGAAGGGACACAAAAGGGGCTGCTGCCTCCCCAAGCTGAACAGCACCCAGGTGGAAGGGAGAAGCAGCTTTAGGAATGGCTCCATCTCCCTTTCCAGGTTATCATGGAACCACAGTGGTTTGGGTTGAAGGGACCTTAAAGCTCCTCCAGCTCCAGCCCCTGACCCAGGCAGGGACCCCTTCCACTGGAGCAGCTTGCTCCAAGCCCCTGTGTCCAACCTGGCCTTGAGCACTGCCAGGGATGGGGCAGCCACAGCTTCTCTGGGCACCCTGTGCCAGCGCCTCAGCACCCTCCCAGGGAAGAGCTTCTGCCTAAGAGCTCAGCTCAGTCTCCCCTCGGGCAGGTTCAAGCCATTCCCCTTGGCCTGGCCCTACAGGCCCTTGTCCCAAGCCCCTCTCCAGGTTCCCTGCAGCCCCTTTAGGCACTGGAGCTGCTCTCAGGTCTCCCCTTCAGGAGCCTTCTCTTGTCCAGGCTGCCCCAGCCCAGCTCTCTCAGCCTGGCTCCAGAGCAGAGCTGCTCCAGCCCTCGCAGCTCCATGGCCTCCTCTGGCCTCACTCCAACAGCTCCACGTCCCTCTTGTGCTGCTGCCCCAGGGCTGGCTGCAGGATGCAGGGGGGCTCTCCCCAGAGCGGAATCACCCCCAGACACCCATCACTGTCACCCTGGCTTCCAGTGTCTGTGCTCTGCTGTCCCGTTTGCGGGGAAACGCTGGCAGCCAAACAGGGATCAGTGCAGGTTTCCTGGGGTCGGACCGCTGCTGCCTGCACACGGGCTCAGGGCCAGCAGCAGCAGCAGCTGCTGGGAGGAATTTGTGATCTACCCGTGAGAGTCGGCGCTCGCCCTGCAGCTCCCCCGCTCCAGCCACTGGGCCACCGGCTGCCCCGGTCGGCATTGCCGTCGCCTTCCCTCTGCGTTTGCACGGGATGCTGGGGGAGATCCCTGGTCCCCCGCTGCCTCTGCCTGTCTCGCACCCCTGCATTCACTCTCCACACACCTGAGGCACTGGCCCTGCCTCTCGTTGGCCATTGCCAGCACCCTGCGGCTGCAGCCAGCTCCTCCTAACCTTTGACTGGAGGAGGAAGTGGCCCTCGGACCAGAACTGTGCCCGGCTCTGCGGCAGGGAAGGGGGATTTCAGCGCTTCAGCAGAATCAACCCTTTCCAACCAAGAACCTTTTGCAGGGTCGGAGCAGAGGGTGAATTATGGTGCAGTGACGCACTAAGCTGGCGACCGCTCCGAGAGGCTGTGTAAGGTCTTTGTGGGGTGCCTTCAATCTAATCTAAGTCAGGAGCAGAAAGGAAGCTCATCATGGGGGGAAACCAAAGGAGAGTCCCTCCGCTCAGGCATCAGCCGCAGCGCTGCTGTACTGGGGAGTGCAAAAGCCGAGACCTGGGGGAGAGACAGAATCAAGCAGCCTCTTCTAACGAGCAGCATTTGTACGCAACCTTCCGGGTCAAGGGATTAACTGTAACTCGCCCCAAAGAGGGAGTGGAGGAAGGGTTTTAACCTGGGAAAGTTTGGTGGTCTTGTTTACCACCGAACCCCAGCCTGGTTTGGATTGCGGGGACCCTAAAGCTCCTCCAGCTCCAACCCCTGCACGGGCAGGGACCCCTTCCACTGGAGCAGCTTGCTCCAAGCCCCTGTGTCCAACCTGGCCTTGAGCACTGCCAGGGATGGGGCAGCCACAGCTTCTCCGGGCACCCTGTGCCAGTGTTTTACCCCGCTCATTTTAAGGAATGTCTTCCTCGTACCACAGGCAAGACAGGAGCGTGTGGGCAAGAGGTGGGAGCCACGTCCGCCTGCTCCACGGCAGGGTCACATCCTCTGGGTTTTGACTTCACTCCGCATGCGTCTGAGGTTCTGAAGCAACCTTGGTTTGGTTTTGGTGCTGTTCCAGCTCAGCGCTTGTTTCCTGGCTGGGAAAAGCTCAGTGCCCTTGTGCTGGCCACGCGGGCTGTGCTCTGAGTTTGAATGAAGCGGCCTGTCCAGGGCCTGTCCGAGGCACCGCGACAGCAGGAACCGGTTAGCACGGCCACCGCACCGCGGCCACCGCCGGCTCCGGGCTGGGGCGGTGAAGCCTGCGCGGGCTCAGGAAGTTTGGGGTTCGTTGCTCCGTTCCCTTCCAAACCTCACCCCTCTGGGGGCCGGGTTTGCTTGGTCATTGCTCTCCCCAGGCCGTGCTGGCGGGGAGCAGGCTGTTTGCTGCAGCTGAGCCCACCACCCACAGCCGCAGCCTCGCCAAGTGGAACAAGTGCTCTGCCTGCTGCTGCCTTGTCAGAGGAGTGAGTGAAACACCGAGGGCTTGAGCAGGAGGATCCGCGAGGGAGAACAGCTCAAACGGATCCAAACGCCATGGTTCGTCCTTCCATAGCCTTATTTGCAATCAGAGAGAGGAACAACCCCAAACTGGTTCCCATTTCCTGATCAGCCCCAGAGTGTCCCTGTGGCACGTCTTTGAGATGGGAGCTCTTCGAGCTCTCACTGTCGGCGCAGTGTTTGTCTTGCTCAAGCTGAGCAGGACCAGGTTGCGATGCTGGTGCGCTCAAAGCAAACGTGGGTGCTGAGGAACCACTAACTGCCAGTTTTGCTCTGGGGCCGAACGGAACCAACGTCTTCATGGGGGCAGTGCCGGGGCTCACAGAATCACGGAACCCCAGACTGGGCTGGGCTGAAGGGAGCTTGTAAAGCTCATCCAGTTCCAACCCCCTGGCCCGGGCAGGGACCAGGCTGCTCCAAGCCCCTTCCAGTGCGGCCCTCAGAGCAGCTCCGCCGAGGAACTGCTGCCGGTTTGGGCTGGTTTATGCACGTGAAGCTGGGGGTGCTCTGGGTGCCGCTGCCCGTGAGCCCTGCCCGCACCCCAGACGTGCCCCTGCCCCTGCAAGGAGCAGGCGCTGCAGAGGGACCCGATGTCAGCCCGCGGGGCACGGAGGGGCTCGCCCGCGGGATGTGCAGGGAGGGGGCGGCCACGGGCTTCTCTTCGGAGGGGCGCTGGGGCTCGACGGGGAGGAGCGCCCGGCCCGGCATCGGCACCGCGAGGACCCCGCGGAACGCTCCAGGCCTGGGCAAGAGCGGCTGGAAACGGCCCGCGGGAGGGGGCCGGGGGGCGCTGGGCGGCGGAGCCGTGCGGGCCCGGCCCCGTTCGCCGGAGCGCACCAGAGGCAACGCCAGCGCCGCGCTCGGCAGCGCTTACAGCGGGGGACCGCCGGCCATGCCGCTTACCGCGGGACGGCGGCGGTTGGGCCCTCCGCGGCCCCCGTACGCCGCGCCCTCTCGCCGGCCTGCCCCGCCCCTTCCCGGCCCGCCGCCATCTTGGAAGCGGGCAAGCGGCGGGTGCCGGCGGCGGAGCGGCGGCTCCGGGGGGGGGGCGCGGGGCCGCGGGGCGGGGGCCGGAACCGGAACCGGAACCGGAGCCGGAACCGGAGCCGGAGCCTCCGCGGGCGGCGGGAGGCCGCGCTCCGCCGCGGCGGGAGGAGGCGGTGCCCGGCCGCAAGATGTCGGCCGCAGCCTCGGCCCGGGGGCGGGGCGCTCCGGCGGGGTCAGCGCGCTTGGCGGGAGCGGGGGAGCCGTTGGGACGCCGGCCGCCGCCATGCACGTCGTGAAGCGCGGTGAGGGGGCCGTGCGCTGGTGCGAGGGGACGGGGCCCTCTGCTTGAGGGGGCTCCTTCCGTGGCACCTGGTGCCGGGGACGGGCCCCCCTCTCCTAGTACCGGGTCTGAGGGAGCGGGACCCGCCGTGCTTTGGGGGACCCCTCGCATGGGCGCTGGTGAGCGGGGTGGGACCCCTCTCATCTGGGGGTTCTTATCCCGATCCCTAAAGCGAGCAGATGGGGCTCCCCCCTCTTCTGCGGGAGGAAGGCGGAAGGATGGGGTCCCGTCTGCTTTGTGCACAGCCTCCAGGGCGCCGAGCGTTAGGGCCCGCACTGCGGGGACCCTAGGGTGAGAGAGCCCCCGCCGCGAGCCCGGAGCGAGGGACGAGGCCCCTCGGTGTGCTGCGGGAGCCCTGCCGCTTCCCACCATGGCAGTGAGCGCTGGGCCTGCGCCTCACAGCCTCGGCCACAGGAGGGGTCCCCGGCCCTTGGGGGTGGCGGTGGCCCTCGGCTGGGTTCCTCCTGCCTGCAGGGGTGCTCCTGGCCTCTCCTTGGGCCTGGACGTTGGACCGGAACAGGGTGTCCTTGCTGCACCCACCCCAGCTTCCCCCCAGAGAGGGCTGGCTCCTCCTCGAGGCGCTGGGCAGGAGCACCCTGGGCTTAACTGGCTCCTGGCTAACGGGACCTGTTGTGCTGCCCCCTCTTCTCCCCAGATGGACGCCAGGAGCGTGTCATGTTTGACAAGATCACGTCGCGCATCCAGAAGCTCTGCTACGGGCTCAATGCCGACTTCGTCGATCCTGTGAGTCTGTTCTGGATCCTGTGCTCTGCCCCTTGTGGTGATCCCCCCTAAAAACCAAGTGTTCCCCAGTTACACTTCCTTGGCCAAAGCCACGCACAGCGGCCTGTGCAGGGGCTCCTGGCAAATGCATCCGTGATGTGCTGCTTCTCGTTGCGTTCTGAGGTTTTTTGCTTCACAGATACAGAGTCTGAGACTGTGGTGGGGGAAAAATCACTTTACCTATTATTGTAAACTGCTTTTATTTCAGACGTTCTTGAAGTGATTGAGCTTCTTGTCCTTAAAGAAGAGTTGTTTGTTGCTCCAATTCACAGGTTTTGGGAGATTGCTCTCAATTTTGATCTGCAAAGCTTGAGCAATGCTATATGGGAAGTAGCTCCTGATCATCTCAATAAAAGAAGGTGTTCTTTCTGTCTGAGAGAGCCCTTCTTGTCACTATAATTTCCTTGCTTTGCTTTTTTTGAGCTGCGTAGGCTGCTGAGCCCACTCCTGTAAGCTTCTTCTTCCAAAGCCTGGGAAGAGATGACTCCCTCCAGATCCACTGACCTCTGTGAGGTGTTCATGCAGCTCTGCAGACCGAGTCTGTTCTTTTGGAGTTGCCAGGTTAAGGCTCTTCGCATCTCAAAGACCTGATGATCCGTTTCTGTGTCTTAAATTGCGTCTGTGAAATATTTGCCATTCATCCTGTGGCAAGAAGTGCTCTGCAGCCACAAGGAGCCGGAGGAGCTTTAGGGACTCTGTCACTGGAACACAAACAATGCTGGCTTGATCTCAGTGATGTTGGTGGTAGATGAGGACAGAGGCAGGATTCCTGGGCCTCCTGAATCTTAATTGCTTCTCTCTCAATAATCTGATATAAGCACTGCATTCTTATTTATTCCACAGTAGCGTGTGACATCTCTCTTCCTGGAATTGAATTTCTCCTTTTCAACTTGGATCTTCTTGTGCCAGATGCTTTACAACCAGTGCTAAAACCCCTTAACCTGACGTCCTTACAGTCAAAGAGTGAGGTTTGAAAGTGCATGTCCTGCTTCTGGGAGGCTGTTGGCACTTCCAGTGTGTTTGGCAGTTACTTTCTTAGATCAAGCTTCTCTTCTCCAGTGCAGAATGCGCCCTTTCTTGTAGGGATCAGTGCTAAATGCATGACAGAAAAGCAGAAAATACTTTAGAGTAGATGAAAAAGTCTTTTCCCATAAAAGGTCCCAAATGGGAGGTGAGGCTTGGAGTAAGCTCTGAAGCAAAAGCCACTGTGTTCCTTCCAGGGTTGGAGTTTTTTTTTTCTCTTGTCATGAAATGATTTTAAGAGCAACACTTCCATGTCCCTTCAGGCATTTCTAAAGTCAAGCTTCATTTGGAGTTTCAAACCTCCCAAGCAAATACTGTTTCTATATGACTTTTCTGAACTTTGAACTTTGGTGCTACTCTGCCTTGAGGAAAGTACCTGCAGGGAAGAAGCTGGTGATGATTCTGGACTGACAGTTCCTGTTTTCTGCACTCTTCCCTTGCTCTCCCTTCTGCCTTAGTATTTAACATTTTAGGAGTCAGTACTTCACCAAGAAGGTTTGGCATCTTAATTTGCTTTCCTGCTCACTCATAATGCTTATAGTGAAGCAGATTTGACATCTTAAATGGTTGAAGCATCATGTCACGACTCGTTTTTTCCCCATCAACAGGTAGCTAACCTCCAGGGTTTTCGTCTTACAGGCCCAGATCACCATGAAAGTGATTCAGGGGCTCTACAGTGGTGTCACAACAGTGGAACTGGATACGTTGGCTGCTGAAACGGCTGCAACCCTGACCACCAAACACCCTGACTATGCCATCCTGGCAGCAAGGATTGCAGTGTCCAACTTGCACAAGGAAACCAAGAAGGTGTTCAGTGGTACGTCTCTGCGGGACTTGGGTAGAATCATGGAATGGTTTGGGATGAAGGGACCTTAAAGCTCTTCCAGGTCCAGCCCCCTGCCACGGGCAGGGACCCCTTCCACTGGAGCAGCTTGCTCCAAGCCCCTGTGTCCCACCTGGCCTTGAGCACTGCCAGGGATGGGGCAGCCACAGCTTCTCTGGGCACCCTGTGCCAGCGCCTCAGCACCCTCCCAGGGAAGAGCTTCTGCCTAAGAGCTCATCTCAGTCTCCCCTCGGGCAGGTTAAAGCCATTCCCCTTGTCCTTTCGCTACATGCCCTTGTATAGCAATAGTCAGAAAGAGAGTAGGAGGTTTAGAGGATATAAATATGGAAATCTCTTTCTTAAGCAGGAGTTACTCAGTACCCAGGCTAACTAAAAATGCCATGGAAATGAAAAAACATGAGTTTTAGGGATGTGACACAAAATGAAATTGCCTAGTTTGTGAAAAGTATCTGTATAAATAGATTGATGAAAAATGCAACTGATAGAAATGAGATTGCACCCCCTTTCTTTCCGATCTATTATGTGTTATAAACTATAAAAAACCCTTCTAAGAGAAGTACATTTTATAAGGTTAACAGTAGCGAGCAGGTAGAAGCGAAGTTGTGTGTTTATAGAGCTGGAGGGAATTATTTTAGAGGATGGTTACTCCTGCCCTTGAAACAAGATGACAGCTGATGTATGTGCAGGTCTGTGGATGTCCCTCTCTTTAATCCTCTTTCTGTTGCAGATGTGATGGATGATCTCTACAACTACATAAACCCTCACAATGGGAAGCACTCGCCAATGATCTCCAAAGAAACTCTGGACATAGTCTTGGCCAACAAAGATGTATGTAACTTCTTATTTCACTTCTGAGTTTTAAACATTCAGTGAAGTGATTCAGATAATTGATTTCTCGTATTTTTAAGAAAGCCATGTTTGGTCCAGGACAAAACGCCAATGCAGAAACCAGTTCAGGGAGAGCTGCCCCATCCTGGAGAGTTTACAAGAGAGGATGTAGGAATTTCTTCATGTAAGGATGTTTCTGCAGCAGATTCTATTTTCTCAGATGTAATAGAATCCCATACAGGTTTGGATTGAAGGCACCTTAAGATCATTCAGTCCCAGCTCCCTGCCATGGGCAGGGACACCTTCCACTAGAGCAGGTTTCTCCAAGCCCCATCCAACCTGGCCCTGAGCACTGCCAGGGATGGGGCAGCCACAGCTTCTCAGGGCACCCTGTGCCAGCACCTCAGCACCCTCACAGGGAAGAATTTCCTTATATTCAACCTGAACTTCCCCTGTTTCAGTTTGAACCCGTTACCCTTTGTCCTGTCACTGCAGTCCCTGATGAAGAGTCCCTCTCCAACATCCGTGTAGCCCCCTTCAGATACTGGAAGCTGCTCTGAGGTCTCCATGCAGCTTCTCTGCTCCAGGCTGAACAGCCCCAATGTTCTCAGCCTGTCTTTATACAGGAGCTGCTCCAGCCCCTGATCATCCTCATGGCCTCCTCTGGACTTGCTCCAGCAGCTCCGTGTCCTTTTTATGTTGAGGACCCCAGAACTGCGCACGGTGCTGCAAGTGGAGTCTCACCAGAGCAGAGTCCTCATAGTCATGATCAGCACAACTGAAGAATTTGACAAAAAGCACCTTTTGCTATAGCAGCCTCTCCTGGGAGCATGGAATGGAGACCTGAGCTGTGGGCTCTGATTTCAGGTTGTTCAGATGGGGAGGTCACTCTTGTTTGTCTGTATGTGTATAGACAAACAATTCCTTGGACTTTGATTCTGTGTTGCATTTCTTGGTGTCTAGTTAGACTTCAGCAAATGGAGCCAACAATTGTGCATTGTACTTGGAAATAACCCTGTTAAAACTATGCAGTTGTTGTTTCAAGCTTTCCCCTCCTATATTCCTCTGAGCTGCTATCAGTTTCACTAGAGCTGTGAGGCCAGGAATGCCCAACAATGACAGTGTTGTTACACCCTAAAGTGAGGTACAACAACCCTGATTGTAAACCTAACTTTTTCTCTGTTTTATTTCTTCTCAGCGCCTGAATTCTGCCATTATCTATGACAGAGACTTCTCCTACAACTACTTTGGGTTTAAGGTAAGAAGTGTGTTATTCATGATAACAAAGAGTGCTGTTTTGATGTTGTTCTGGAGCTGAGTCCTTTGGGAAGGATGGAAGCAGCTAGATCTGGGCAAGCAGGGCACTGGATTAAGTAGGACATCAGTGGGTTTGATAAAAACCAAGAGTACCTGCACAGAACAGTTGCTCTCTGGATGAAACATGTTGGCTTCACTGTGTGCCCTTGGCTGCTGTAATGTAACTGCTGGGCTCTTAACTGTGCAGCCAGCACTGAAAGTTGGTGAAAGCTTCCCAGCTCATGCCATTCCTCATGGGAATAATGTGATTCTGAAGAAACCAAAAAAGGGATTTTTTTGCTTCCCCCATTGTGTTGTGGAACAGTTTTGTCAGTGCGTCATCCCCCACTCAGCCTCTGTCATCTTCCACCCTGCTGGAAACTCTCCCCCAGGCTGCTGTGCCCCCACTGTCTGCTCCTCCTGCTCTCTCAGACAGCCTGTGCTTTGCTGAGTTGCTTTAGGGGTGACATGGTGGGGTCTCTGCAGAGCATGTCTCCATTCCACAGCACTGCCTGCTTCAGATGGTTCGGGTAGATCTCTGCAGGAGCTGGGGGGCTTTGCCAGGACTTGCCACCAATGCGCCTGACATGGTGCCTTCTGGCTAGGAGAAGTAGTTTGCAATGAGGAAACAACTAGAGGGTGTTAAGAGCAGAGCAGCTGCAGAAGCAGCATAGGCAAGGGTGGAAAGAGGGGACCTTGAAGGGGATGTGTTTTATATGTGTATAGACAAACAATTCCTGACATTCCCTCCTGTAATTACTGCTGTAATCCATTGGGAACAAGCTTCAGAGGCAGCTGCTGTAGTTGTAGTCTTGCCGTGTTTGTCGTTTGGGTGTTCAACCCCCAGTCTGTGATGTGGTTGTCTGGAAAGCATTATCGTGGTGGAGCTCCCATGCTTGGGGTTGTGGGGAGCAAGCACTCCCTTGTCTTTGAGCTTTCACTCACTGTGGGTTGAGAGACAGTGCTGAGCCCTGTGCCTGGGTGCTCCACTGCTGCTCCAGAATCCAAAGTAGAGAATTGGGAATCCTACAGTGGACCTCTGGCTTATTTTAGTCGTTAGTCACCTCATCTGCCGTGCCATTGGCAAGGAGTGGAGGGCAGGGTTGGTGCTTCTGTTGAAGCCTGGGATAAGGAGCATGAAGATGCTCAAGTTTGGGGTTAATTAATAGGATTTTTATCAAACTGCATGTCTCCTAAATGCATTCTCTCTTTTTAAAGACTCTAGAACGTTCTTACTTGCTGAAAATCAACTCAAAAGGTAAGAACTGTTTCTGTCAATTTCAAGTATTATCCAACTTAGAATCATAGAATATTTAGGGACCTTAAGATGATCCAGTTCCAACTCCTGCCGTGGGCAGGGACACCTCACACTAAACCATGTCATCCAAGGCTCAGTCCAGGCTGGCCTTGAACACCGCCAGGGGTGAAGGATTCACAGCTTCCCTGGCAACCCATTCCAGTGCCTCAGCACCCTCACAGTAAAGAACTTCTTCCTTAGATCCAATCTAAACTTCCCCTGTTTCAGTTTGAACCTGTTACCCTTTGTCCTGTCACTACAGTCCCTGATGAAGAGTCCCTCCCCAGCATTCTTGTAAGCCCCCTTCAGACACTAGAAGCTGCTCTGAGGTCTCCACGCAGCTTCTCTTCTCCAGGCTGAACAACCCCAGCTTTCTCAGCCTATCTTCATATGGGAGCTGCTCCAGCCCCTGATCATCCTCGTGGCCTCCTCTGGACTTGTTCCAGCAGTTCCATGTCCTTTTTATGTTGAGGACACCAGAACTGCACACAATGCTCCAGGTGAGGTCTCATGAGAGCAGAGTAGAGGGGCCGAATCACCTCCTTCGACCTGCTGGTCACGCTGCTTTTGCTGCAGCCCAGAATACAGTTGGCTCTCTGGGCTGCGAGTGTGCACGGAAGCCGGTCATGTTCATTTTCTCATTGATCAGCACCCCCAAGTCCTTTTCCACGGGACTGCTTGGAATCTCTTCTCTGCCTCGGCTGGACAGGGTGCTCTTCTTGCTTCATCTCTTCTTGGCTGGACAGGGTGCTGGGCCATGTAGTCTAGGTCATGCTTTGCCTAGAAAGCTTGGACCGGATGATCATTGAGGTCCCTTCCAATGGGATTCTGTGATTTAAAAGTCAAGACCACAGCTCAGAGCAGGGTTTGAGGGGATAAAAAGGAAACCTCAGAGGTTTCCATAAATCATTCCAGTGGAAACTCTGCTTTAAAAAGCAGCCAAATGTTTACAGTAGGTGTTCTCTGGGCATGTGCAACTTCTTTTCTTAGGCCAGGACTCTGGGGGGGTTTGGTGGCAGTGCTGTGCTTGCATGAAGAGCAGCTGATCGATAAAGAGCAGCACTGAGGTGTGTTTGGGTGTTCCAAATGATGGCAGTGTGACCTGGCCCACTGTGCTTCACTTTCTGTATTAAGGACCCTGGTGCTTTGGAAACTGCCTGTAGCCAAGGATTTAGAAGATGAAGGAGTTCCTGTCCATCTGATAACATGTTTCATAATGCTAAGCACTTCATAACAAATTTAAAGTTAAATAAGCTACGGTGCTGTCAGCACCAGCTGTTGCAGGCCCTAGTGTGAAAGGGACACCAGGAGGGTGAGAGATAATTGTAATATCATAGAATCCCATGGGCAGGGACACCTTCCACTAGAGCAGGTTGCTCCAAGCCCCTGTGTCCAGCCTGGCCTTGAACACTGCCAGGGATGGGGCATTTATCACTTATTGGGCACCCTGTGCCAGGGCCTCACCACACCCAGGGAAGAATTCTCTCCTAATATCTAATCTAAATCTCCTGTCAGCTTAACATAATAAACCTGGAGAGCAATTGGATGCTGGATTGGGCATTTGATTGGATTCTAACTGTTAATACAGTTAGAATTAGGTGGGTTTTGTTTCTGCTCCCATGAGCATTGATGCAGATTGTTGAGAGGGGTTACCCAGTCCCCATCCTTGGGAGTTCTTCAGAACCTGACTGGCTCAAGCCCTGAGCAAACTGCTCTGATTCTCTCAGCTGACTGTTCTTTGAGCAGGAGCTTGGACTGGAGACCTCCTGAAGTTCCTTCCAACCTAAATTACTCTGGTTCTATGAAAGCCACGGCTCTCAAGTGGCCCATTGCACACTGTTTGTAGCTCATTGCTACAACCTCCACGTCTGTACTAATAGTAAATGTCACACTGACGTTCTTTTTTCTCCTCTGTCTTTAGTTGCTGAGCGTCCTCAACATATGCTGATGAGGGTGTCAGTGGGGATCCACAAGAATGACATAGAAGCTGCAATAGAAACGTACAACCTGCTCTCTGAGAGGTGGTTTACTCATGCTTCCCCCACGCTGTTCAATGCAGGCACCAACCGGCCCCAGCTTTCCAGGTACCATGGGCTTCCAGGTTTGCTTCATGCATAACAGGATGAAGAGAAAGTTCTGCAGATTGGGTCTGGTCAATGAAATGCTTTCATAAATAGCAGCTGTGCTTCTGTGGTTGGTTACTGAAGGTTTGAGAAGCTGCTGTCAAACTTAACGTGATACTTAGTGTTGTCTTTGGGGAAGACTGCACAGGTTTCTGTAAGCTTCTAAAGCTAATGGGAATGTTTCCATGTAAAAGTTACTTACATGCCTAGTCTTTTGTAGATGACCAAATGAATCCTGGTAATTGTTTTGTAACACATGCTAAGAGTAGCAAGCGTAACTGATATGATTTAAAATTGTTTTGCTTTGATAACAGATACCGGTATTACAACTATTGCTCAGGATGTTATCTAAACCGGTTCTTTATTCCACTTTGCAGTCTGTGGTTTTGCTTCATCTATTTGCTTTGTGTAGCATGATAAAGAATCAGTGTTCACCCTTGGTTTTCTGCAGCCCTCATGAAGTACTTCTTGACTTCTTTCTGGTTTAACCTTTGTATGCTAAAGCTGTTTGTTTTTATCAGTTGTTTCCTGCTATGCATGAAGGATGACAGCATTGAGGGGATCTACGACACTCTGAAGCAGTGTGCACTGATCTCGAAGTCTGCTGGTGGGATTGGCCTTGCTGTGAGCTGTATCCGAGCCACCGGCAGCTATATTGCTGGGGTAGGTGTGCAGATGGTGCTCCCAGCAGAGGTTAACCTTCTGCTTTCATTACATGTCTGCACTTCAGTTGCCAGATCAATGCAGCTTCTACTGACTGAGCTGAACACAGCAGTTAGTCTTCTCTTTTCGGTATGTTCTAAGGCAAAAAGGTTGGATTTCTGTGGCGTTCTGGCTGTGTAACAGAAGTCCTTCCAAAAAGAGGATCTTAGTCCACTGTTTGATCAAAGAATTACCACTTTCTTATGTATTAGCAACCTGGGAGTGTGCTCAGAGATTGTGCATTAGCCCTTTACCTTTTTTTATATCTGAGTACTTGAGATCATCAGTGAAGCTGTGGCTGCCCCATCCCTGGCAGTGCTCAAGGCCAGGTTGGACACCAGCTTGGAGCAAGCTGCTCTAGTGGAAGGTGTCCCTGCCCATGGCAGGGGCTTGGAACTGGAGGAGCTTTAAGTTCCCTTCATCCCAAACCCTTCTGTGGTTCTGAGATCTGTGGATATGTGTTTGGTGTTTCTGTTACAGCGTATGTAACCTCTGCGTGGCTTTACATTACCTAATGCAGAGGAAAGAGCTTAGGAGCTACATTTGATTAACTCTTAAGACCAGTAGCAAATATTCCAGTTTTGTCTCTTTAAAAACAGGGAAGGGACTACCAAGTAACTGATTGGGGTGGTGTGTTCCTGGCTTTCAGTGTAGGAGCTTTGCAGACTGCTGAGAGACAGCAAGGCAATGTAGGCTCATCTGTTCAGGTAGATGCTTTTTAGTATTGATGGTTTTCCTGTGCCTCTGCAGACAAATGGGAATTCTAATGGGCTTGTTCCAATGCTGAGAGTCTACAACAACACTGCTCGCTACGTGGATCAGGGAGGAAACAAGGTACTGTCATTGCATCAGGGTCAAGAAGGGAGCCTTGGGTCAAAGGGGGAAGATGCTCACCTGTGAAAGATTGACCCAGTAACATCAGTGAGCTGGTGAAGTGGTTGTAGATGACACATCAAAATAGGGTATTTCACCCCTTCATAATTTAGTGTTCCCCTTTCACTATGCATTTTGTCATGCAGGTTTGTCTCTTGCTGCATGATGGGCACATGTTAGATCAGCCTCTTGCGCTGGGTATTAGTCACTCCTTGAACACCTTCTAGTGAATTAAGGGACAAGACTGTAGGAAGCTTCTTGATCCTTTGTCTCCACACAGTCCAGAGGTCAGTGGAGGCATGACACAGTAAATCCGTGATTGTCGAGCTCCTGTTTACACAGAGGAAATACAGTTGTGGTACTAAATCACTTTTATTGAGAGTCTGGAACTGGTGACATGGCCCAGTTCCAATAGTGAGAGCAACTGTGGGGCAAAACAGCATTCTTGAAACAGCGTTATTGACACTATAAAGCTCCAGTTAGTTCAGGCTGTTGGGTGCACTCAGGGGCAGTGCAGGACATTTTATCTTCAAGGCAGTTTGTCCTGATTTTGATCACATTTTACCTCTCAGAGACCTGGGGCTTTTGCCATCTACCTGGAGCCCTGGCATTTGGACATCTTTGAGTTTCTGGACTTGAAGAAGAACACTGGGAAAGAAGAGCAACGAGCCAGAGACCTTTTCTTTGCACTTTGGATTCCTGATCTCTTCATGAAGCGAGTTGAAACCAACCAGGTAAGAAGCTTCGTTGGTGCAGAATAGGTCCTGTTACTGGAGAAACGGGACCAGCCTTGGGATGGGCTTCATGCAGAGCTGCAGCTCCATCTTCCTAACAGCAGAGGAGCTGCCCAAAAGAGCTGCTTCACCTTATTTAAGAGCTAGGCTGTGCAGGTAGAGAGTGGAGTTGGAGAACTCCAGTGGGATGCTTTGCTTCAGTGCTTGATCTTCCAGCCCATGTGTTGTTACACTTTTACACTGAATTTACTGTGGACTTTCATTATATCTTCAAATCTTCTCAGGCTTCACATGACTGCTTGTATTTACTTTACACTGGGTTGCATCTCGAGAACCAGACATTTCAGGACTGAAAGTGCAGTTTGGTCACCAATATCCATATAATGACTTTTTAAATATACTGGCTCATCTGGTAAATCCCTTCCCCATGTCTGCTGGTAGAGTTGATTCCAGGTTTTTGGGTTCGGAAGTTGGCATGTTCCACTTTGCAGCAAGGTCTGCTGATGAAGTTCAGTGCTTTTAATAAACAGGATGCCTAAAGACTTTCTCTTACTGTTCTTCCTTCTTACAGGACTGGTCCTTAATGTGTCCAAATGAGTGCCCGGGCCTAGATGAAGTTTGGGGAGAGGAATTTGAGAAGCTGTATGAGAGGTAAAAAGCAGGAATAGACCTTGAAGCAGTGGCCGCCCATTCAAAAAGTTGCCCCTGGTGTGTGGTGTCTGAGAGCCAAAGCATGGGTTTTTGGTGTTGGTCAGTGAGTTCTGTTATCGGATTGATAAATGGACAAAGATGGGGAATGTCTGCTCACTGTTTGCTCCAAACTGGGGCCTGCTCAAGGTAGAACTGTGTGTGAATGATTGTTTTAGCTTCTTAGAAGGAAATTCTGAAGTGTTCCCCATTTACAACAGTCAATAGCTTTGCTTTGAACTAGTTGTAATGAAAGATTTGTTCCCTTTAGACAAGGACAGTCTTGCTACCCTGCTGTTAACACTCCTGGCTAGTTCACGAGTGAATGGGGTCTTGCCTGCTTGAGAACCTGATGTTGAGTTGATGATTGTCTTTCACTCCTGTTTTGGAGAGCCTGAGAATTATTAAGCAGCATGTGCCCTACAACTAATCGAAAGAAGGATGGAGCCAGGAGGTGATGCTGGGGAGGGACTCTTCATTAGGGACTGTAGTGGTAGGACAAGGGGTAACGGGTTCAAGCTTAAACAGGGGAAGTTTAGATTAGATTTAAGGGAGAAGTTCTTTCCTGTGAGGGTGCTGAGGCACTGGAATGGGTTGCCCAGGGAGGTTGTGAATGCTCCATCCCTGGCGGTGTTCAAGGCCAGGTTGGACAGATCCTTGGGTGACATGATTTAGTGTGAGGTGTCCCTGCCCATGGCAGGGAGGCTGGAACTAGATGATGTTAAGGTCCTTTCTAACCCTGACTATTCTGTGATTCTGTGATTCTATGACTGGTCTCTGCTCCCAAGGAACAAGGGATAAGACAAGAGGAAAAGACAAGAGGAAATCGCCTCAAGCTGTACCAGGGCAGGTTTAGATAGAGCTGAGGAACAATTCCTGCCCCAAAGGGTGCTCAGGCATTGAAACAGGCTGCCCAGGGCAGGGCTGCAGTCACCATCCCTGCAAGTGTTCACACACCATAGAGACGAGGCCCTCACTGCCATGGGTTAGTGGTGGCCTTAGGGTAAGAGTTGAAGTTGGTGATCCTGAAGGTCTTTTCCAGCCTCGTTGATTCCATGATTCCATGGTTCTGTTGCAGCTATGAGAAGCAGGGCCGTGTGCGCAGGGTGGTGAAGGCCCAGCAGCTCTGGTACGCCATCATTGAGTCACAGACTGAGACTGGCACACCCTACATGCTCTACAAGGACTCCTGCAACAGGAAGAGCAATCAGCAGAACCTGGGCACCATCAAATGCAGCAACCTGTGTACAGAAATCGTGGAGTATACCAGCAAAGAGGAGGTAGGTGGAGAACAGCAGCTTGTGTTTAGGAAAGCTGTGACTGCTGCTGTTGCAGCTTTCTAGAGTAAGTCTGACTTGGTTGGGGAAGGGAGCAGGTAGCAAATTCTGGGGATGCATTGACTTGAGTACTTGCAGCTTCTCCATTGCCTCTGAGTGGGTTTCTCCTCCCTTCCAACTCCCATGGAGGTTTTGGTATAACACAAGAGATCCCATCAATGAAAACCTGTGAGAGTCTGAGGGAGAAGTGAGCTCTGTGCCTTGCTGGTGGCTAGTGTAAGCATCTCCTCGGCTAACGTTTTAGTAAAACCAGGCCTCCCTTAGTCCCAGACTTACATTGCAGTAGCAATTCCCCTTGAGCTCCCTGTGCACTACCCTAATCTTGGTGCTTCACTGATGTGCTGTGTTTGGACCCCAGCATTGCTAACAAAGGGGAAGGTAGGACATAGAACAGGGAATTTCTAGTGCAGTAAAGCTCTTGAGGCTGTTGTAACTGCAAGTATCTGTCTTAGCCACAAGCTACCTGAGCCACAAGTTTCTACTGCCTGAGCCCTGACAGTTCTCTAGCGCACATTCCTTGGCATGTTCATAAAGTCCTAAAGTGCCTAGAAGAGGTGGAGATCTATCCTGCTGCCTCTGCAATAGAAATCTTAGCTGACTTCCTTCACAGAATCATGAAATCATTTAGGTTGGAAAAGACCTTTAAGGTCATCGAGTCCAACTGTTAACCTAACACTGCCAGGGCTACCACTAAATCATATTCCTAAAAGTCAGATCTGCATGACTTCTAAATACTTCCAGGCATGGTGACTAAACTGCTTCCCTTCCAATTCTCCTGAGGCTGGAATGAATGTTGGTGTTAAAAATGACCAAGAAAATACCCTAAAGCAGTCTGGACTTCATTGAGATCCTGTTGGTTCCGTAAGACAAGAAATGCTGAGGCTTAGTTTGTGTGAGGATGGCTTGCAGGCAATAGGATTGACCAGGCCAGAGGACTGATTTTTTATGGTGATAACTAACTAAACCTTTCTGAGTTGTTGTTACCCTTTTCACAATTCCGAAGATAGCAGAGAAATGAGGAGTGCATTTCCCAGCCTTGTAAGCTGCTTGCTTCTTTGTCTCCATGTATTTTGGATAGAGAGCATGCTTTGGAAGGAGGATGGTGTGGGTTTTGCATGGGGTTTTGGCCGTGGTTCCTGTTTTCACTGTCTTCTCCACAGGTTGCAGTTTGTAACTTGGCCTCCATAGCCCTGAACATGTACGTCACTCCCGAGCACAGCTATGATTTCAAGAAGCTCGCTGAAGTCACCAAAGTTATCGTCCGAAACCTGAACAAAATCATTGATATCAATTACTACCCCGTGCCAGAGGTGAGCACTGAGCTGCTGCAGGGCTGGAGTGTGCTGGGGGCCAGGGGGCAGAGCGTCTTGTTCTGGAGCAACCCCAGTCAGTCTGGAGCAGTTTGGGTTGGAAGGGAGCTCCTCTGGACTCACTCCAACAGCTTTGTGCCCCTCTTGTGCTGTTGCCTCAGAGCTGGATCAGGACTGCAGGGGGGTCTCCCAGAACACAGCAGAGGGGGAGAATTCTCTCCCTGAGTTGCTGCTCCTGCGCTGGGGGTACAGCCCAGGACATGGCTGGTTTCTGGGCTGCAGGTACGCACAGCTAAGTCATGTTGAGCTCTTGTTGACTCTTGGGCAGAAGAAATAAAGGAGAGATTTTATAAACCTGTTTTAGCAAATAGTTGGGAGTTCCATTAACAACCTGGTTACAGACATGACCCATTGTTGGTGCTGCCTTAATCTTCAATCCAAGACAATTCCTTAGTGAAGCAGTTGCAGAAAACCCCTCTCCTTGAGATGGTTCTGCAGCTGGAATTTTTTCATGTATGATGATTTCCTTGAAGCATAGGACAGCACAAGGAATAGAGCAGGAAGTGGAACAGAGAGGAGGATTCTGGAAGGGTCCCAGGAATGTGTAACTCAGCCTCATTGGTTTTATCCATTTTTTTGGGGGGGTGCATAGACTGATTTCTGGGAAGGAAAGTGGGGAAAGTGTTTGGTATTGCTGAAGAGGAATGGGAGCTGGGTTTGTGGCATTGCAGAACATAGGGAGTCAAGCAAGAGCAGGCTGTTGGAGGAGGAAATAACCAAATACTCAAAAGTATGAAGTCAAACCTGCTGAGGGATCAGGTCTTTCTAGCACGTGCAATTTGAATGCAGGACTTAAAATGTCTTCACGGGGCTGTGTTTCAGAGTGTGCTTGGTGTCCACTTCTGAATCACTGCTTCTTCTGTCAGGTTGAGCAGTTCTAACAAACTGAGTCTGGGTCCTCACTCCTGCCCCAGCAGACAGTGGGGACTGGGCAGAATTGAAACGGGGGTTGTTGCAGCAGAACAAAAGGCCCATGAAACTTAAGGCAGTGGATGACAGTTCCTCTGAGAGGTCCTTTCCAGCCTTATCTACCCATCCTGTGCCTCTCTTGCTGTGCTGAAGGTAATGTTCTCTTTGCTAATGCCATGCAGGCGGAACGCTCCAACAGGCGCCACCGTCCCATTGGCATCGGGGTGCAGGGCCTGGCAGATGCCTTCATTCTGATGAGGTTCCCCTTTGAGAGTCCTGAGGCCCAGCGCTTGAACCAGCAGATTTTTGAGACCATCTATTACGGTGCTTTGGAAGCCAGCTGTGAGCTTGCCAAGGAGCAAGGACCCTATGAGACATACGAGGGTTCTCCTGTCAGCAAAGGAGTAAGTACCAGAATGTGTGCTGTGTCAGAGCCAAAGCTACGGAAAGCGAACATGACTGTGCCTGGTCTTTTAACACAGGAAGAGAGGTATAATTGGAGCTCTTTAGCTGATAACACTGCAACTACAAATGGTGCTTGAGTTTTCCTTCATCATTTCCTCCATCATTCTGAAGTGCAGTATGAAATGCAGAACTTAAACTGAAGTGGAGAGAGCACTAAAAGAAAAACAAGACTCAGCCTGTGCTGCTGTCCCTTCAGTGCAGTTAAAATAGTGTGAGATTCTGATACAGGAGCTGAATTGAGGGGAATAGTTAATAGGAATCACAGGTCAATTTACAGTGTGTTAAAGCATGGAGAAGAGGGTGCCTTGTCTAATCTGAACTACCCCTGTGCTCTTCAGATTCTTCAGTATGACATGTGGAATGTTACCCCCTCGGATCTTTGGGACTGGAAGGCTTTAAAGGAGAAGATTGCTAAGTGAGTAGCCCTGCACATGTAGTGTTGGATGTAAAATACTTTCACTATGTTCTGACTGATAGGGTGCAAGTGCAAAAATGGTCCTGGATGTTTCCCTCTGCCCCAGTTTCTTCAAAGCTGTTTCGTGGATGGCTTTCATTTATTTTTGTCCTTGCAAGAGGGAGAGCTCATCCCGAGACTCTGATTTAGCTGAGCTCTTATTTCACCTTGAGTACATCTGTGGAATGGTTTATGTTCCTGTTTAATGTAGTGATGAGTGAGACAGTGTCAGCTGGGCTCCTGCTGACTGGGAACTGAGCCTTGAACATCCTGAAGGCAGAATTGTTAAAGCCTGAAGTGCCTGTAATGAATTTCTTCAATTTGTGTGGGTGTGAGTTTTAGCTTTCGTTCCTGTCTGTTGTCTTCTCTGGACAGGTCTCAGGCTCTTCATGAGCTGCTCGGTTTGGTTTCCCTGAGTGCTGTGGGCTTGTGGGGTGTCTGACAGATTGGGGGTTTTTCTCTACACCCTTTCTCATGACTGAATAATTTGGGAAAGCCTCGTGGTGAGTCCAGAGGAAGCCACGGAGCTGCTGCGAGGGCTGGAGCAGCTCTGCTCTGGAGCCAGGCTGAGAGAGCTGGGCTGGGGCAGCCTCGAGAAGAGAAGGCTCCTGAAGGGGAGACCTGAGAGCAGCTCCAGTGCCTAAAGGAGCTGCAGGAAAGCTGGAGAGGGGCTTTGAACAAGGGCCTGTAGGGACAGGACAAGGAGAATGGCTTGGAAGGGGCTTGGAGCAAGCTGCTCCAGTGGAAGGGGTCCCTGCCCGTGGCAGAGGTTGGAACTGAAGGAACTTTAAGGGCCCTTTAACCCAGACCATTCCAGTATTCCACAGTTACAGATGAAAATAGCAAAGGCTTTAGTTCTGCTTCCATGTTGACCCACATTACAAGTTTAGTGGAGCTTCCCTATTTTCCTGCAGGTAAGCTGAGGTTCGTAGGGTACCCTGAGGGGCTGTTGATTTCTGAGTGTGACCTGAGTGTTCCGTGTACCTTAATACAAGGCCCTTTTAGCTCTTTGCAGACAAGTTTTTTAACTGTGCTTGTCTCGGATCTCTTCTGTCTTTTATCTCACTTGCTTGAAGCTTTCTAACTCTTGCCTGTTGTTACTAGGTATGGTGTCAGGAACAGCCTTCTCCTTTCTCCAATGCCAACTGCTTCCACTGCTCAGATCCTGGGCAACAATGAATCCATCGAGCCCTACACCAGTAACATCTACACACGCAGAGTCCTCTCAGGAGAGTTCCAGGTAAGAAAGCAAAAGAGCTTTTCTCTTTTCATGTCTTTCATGACTTTCACTGCTAGGAAAGACAAGGTGGAGACCACACGCTTGGTAACTCAGTTGGTCAGATGTCTGTGTCAAAGTCCAAAAGCACCAAGGGGAGTATGTAGATTGTTCTATATTCTGTGTTCTATGTGCTAGTAGTGCACTTGTGCGTATTCCACAACACGCGTGGTGGAATGTGCAGAATTGTACAGAAGTGCTGCTGCTTTTGTCTGTGTAAAACCTTTATGAGGCTTCTAAATGGCCTGCAGGAGTAATTGCTAAGGGAATGATGAAAAGTTATGTTATTGAAGGCATGTGTGTGCTATGGGAAGAGTAACTGAGATGTTATCGCTCTCCACAACTACCTGACAGGAGGATGGAGCCAGAAAGTGGCTGGTCTCCCAAGGCATAGAACAAGAAGAAACAGCCTAAAGCTGTGCCAGGGAGGTTTAGATGGAGCTGAGGAACAATTCCTGCCCCAGAGGGTGCTCAGGCATTGGAACAGGCTGCCCAGGGCAGGGCTGCAGGCACCGGCCCTGCAAGTGTTCACGCACTGTGGAGACGAGGCCTCAGTGCCATGGGTTAGTGGTGGCCTTGGCAGTGCTGGGGAGCGCTTGAACTGGATGAGCTTAAAGGTCTTGTCCAACCTGGTTGATTCTACGATTCTGTTTTATTCTTTCCCATTCTGACCCCAGTCTTGCTGATTGTTTACACCTTTACTTAGTAATTCAGTTTGTGGTCAGTGGCTTTGTTAAACCCAGATCTCTCCATTTCCCATCTTTTGGCGTTCCTCACGCAGGGAAGTTGCATACACTCCCCTTTCTTATTTGTGAGGTCCAGGAACTTCTCCTGGTACTGTCCTACTAGTTGGTGTCAGCCAGGCCTTGCAGACAGGCTTGTGTTGCCTGCAGTGTCCAGCAGCATCTCATGTTTGTCACGCTGTTGTTTTAACCTTGTCCCTCCTCTGGTGTCTGTGTGCACAGCTCAGTGCTGACTGAAGAGAGAGTTTGTCAGTACATGTTTAACCATTTAAAAACTTGTGCACATTAGGGTGCATTTGCTTCCTCTTGGAAGCTGTCTCTGTGCCATAAGGCAGGCCTAGAGCTTAGCAGAACGTGCAGTGCTTTCCTTCTTTGCCTTTGCCTGTTCCAGGTTGTGAATCCACACTTGCTAAAGGATCTCACAGAGAGGGGCCTGTGGAACGAGGAGATGAAGAACCAAATCATTGCCCACAACGGCTCTATCCAGGTAAGTGTGAGAGACCAGGAGAAGGCTCATGAGTTCCTGTGCGTCTGTGAAGTGTTGGGGCTGTTCTGCCACATTGTGCTTTTGGGGTGTGCTATATTTGAGTGAGTCAGGCAGGCTGGGGTGAAAAGCTGTTTAAGGTAAGAGGGGATGTGTCTGATCTCAGTAGTAGTTTGCTCTTGCTGGAGTCTGCTCTGTAACAGAAAAGCCCAGTGGAAATGTACCACTGAATACTGCTGGAAACACAGAGCTGGGCTGCTCCACTGCAGACTGATCCTGCAAATGTTTGGATTCCCATTTATCATAAAGCTGAGAGAGGGAATTTCACAGCAGGGAGTAGGCTTGAGACAGGAGCTGAGTTTGAGATCCAGAGAAGTCTGTGTTGGATGAATGGTTTATACTGTGGAGTTTGAAATGCTGCTGTGCCTGTTGTGTTTGGAGTCAAGCTGACAAAGTGCATACCACTGGTCATGGAGTTCTGGTCTGGATTGCTTTTTGTGAGACCTCACAACTATTTAGGGCAGATGGTCTGTTTGCAAACAGCTTTTTCTCTCCAGTTCCCCAGAAGAAGCTGTTCTGTTGAAGGGAGCAAGGTTTCTTTAAGCTTGGTGCTTTTAGGTACAGGGCGCTTGGATTCAGTGCTGGAGTTGAAAAGCCTTATTTTGGTCAGGGTTGCTGAAGTCTCAGAATTTCAGTACATCGAGGGAGCTGACAAGAAAGCTGGAGAGAGGGGCTTTGGTCAAAGGCCTGTAGGGACAGGCCAAGGGGAATGGCTTTAACCTGCCAGAGGGGAGACTGAGCTGAGCTCTTAGGCAGAAGTTCTGTGAATCTATGAACTTGATTTTATAAATATGAACATTTGGGCATTGGAAAACTCTTCCTGTTCCTTTTAGAACATCCCTGAGATTCCGGATGACCTGAAGCAGCTCTACAAGACCGTGTGGGAGATCTCCCAGAAAACTATCCTCAAGATGGCAGCAGACAGAGGCGCTTTCATCGATCAGAGCCAGTCCCTCAACATCCACATTGCAGAGCCCAACTACGGCAAGCTCACCAGCATGCACTTCTATGGCTGGAAGCAGGTACCTGGGCTGGTGGGAGGAGCCTTGTCCGGAGTCGAGAGTACATGGGGCTGGTCAGTTCTGTCAGGAAAGGTTGCTCTGTCTGATTCTCAAAAGGGTGAATGGCTGCTTCCTTCCTAGAATGTAGTGTTACCAGTGGAGTATCTCTAGAGCAGTGAAGCTGTGGGTGCTCTTAGCATTGTTCCTGTTAATCCTGGCTGGTGCTGGACATGACTGTGGGGCTGGTGCAGTGGCAGGGCTGAGGGAGACTGCCCTCAGCAGCTCAGTTTGGCTGTTACTTGCCTCACCTCCAGCTCTGAGACTCAGGTTTTCCTCTGCAGGGCCTGAAGACGGGCATGTACTACCTGAGGACTAAACCAGCTGCTAACCCCATCCAGTTCACTCTCAACAAAGAGAAGCTCCGGGAGCGGGAGAAGATTTCCAGGGAAGAGGAAGAGAAGGAGAGAAATAAAGCAGCCATGGTGTGCTCCCTGGAGAACCGGGATGAGTGTCTCATGTGTGGCTCCTAATGGATCCACCCTGCAATGCCAGCAAAGCCATTCTGCCTGGAGCCCATCTTGGATAGAAGCATTTAGTATAACGTCAGGACATGGAGGCTTGCTGGAGCTGTGGCAGGAGGGTGGGGTCACAGTAGTGTGTTGTAGCTTCCCCTCCATTGGCGGTGTATGGGGATGGAGAAGGGTGCATGAGAAGTTTTTATATTGCTTTAGTAGTTGGGAAACATAAGTGCTCTTTCATGGTGTTACATTGAACCCTGGAGGCAGGGCAAGTGCTAATGCCGTCTACCTTAGAGACCTGTCCTGAGGACTTCAGACATTCATTTGCTCAAGACTGTTACTGGTGGCTTCAGAGAAAGAAGCAGACCTCACTGTGCTTTCCTTTGCTGGGGGCAGCAGGAAAGCATCCCCAGGCCAAGTGTGCTGTGCGCTCACTGTGCCGTCTGTCACAGCCAAGCGGTGACTGGTGTTAAGCTTGAGGAGTTGGAGTGTGTGCACATCTGCCAGGGAGACTTTCTCCCGTCATTTCCTACCCCTTGTCCCCACCTCTTCTCTCTCTAGCAATCTTTGCAAAGGAGCAGGCTGGTGGTAGGTGCATATTCTCCAGAGTTGCACTTGGGAAATATTCCCTTCCATTTCTGGCCAGGAAATGGCAGAGCTGCTGCAGCACATTACATTCTGTGTTAAACCATTTATCAGTCAGATTTCTGGTAATGGGCTTCACTCTGGCCTTGGCCAGAAACCTTCTCAAGTGCACACACCATCCTTTCCTCCCCCCAGAGCTGCATTTCCCCCCCAGCTGGTTATTTGATCTTTGAAAGCTAATACATTTTTACTTGTCCATATACTCCCCCCCTGCTGCTCTGATGGGGCTCCAGCATCAGTTCTACAATATTTATTGAATTCATGTAGCACAAACCAGCCCTTTAACCCAGCCAAAGCCAATAAAGTATGGAATCTGGAAGGAATGAGCTGGTATCCCAGGGAAGCTTTTCTGTGATTGAAACTCAGCTGGAGCAGCTGGAGGCTGCAGCCGTGGTTATGAACCCTGAGCCTCCTGCACACAGCTCTGCCAGAGCACCGGCTGAAGGTTCCTGCGTGTGAGGTGAGGCTGAAGGCTCTGGTGTGAAGCGAGGCATGGCAGCACCGTGTTTGGTGTTTGCTGAGGCAGCTGTGCCTAACTCAGTTGGGTGTCTGTTACATTGTGTGTTTCGAAGATTTGGGCCTAAAGTAGACACAAAGGGATGAAGTAGTTTGGGGAATGTGCAGAGGAGGTTGGGTAGTTCATGGGATAGACCTGGGAGTCTGCTAGAGGAGAGGCTTCAGCCCTCATGTTCTGTTTTGCAGTCCAGCACTTGCCCTATTGCCTCTGCTACTGGTTTTTCTTACAGGGCACCACTGCAAGTCACAGAATCCCTGCCTGGTTTGGGTAGAAGGGAGCTTAAAGCTCCTCCAGCTCCAACCCCTGCCCCGGGCAGGGACCCCTTCCACTGGAGCAGCTTGCTCCAAGCCCCTGTGTCCAACCTGGCCTTGAGCACTGCCAGGGATGGGGCAGCCACAGCTTCTCTGGGCACCCTGTGCCAGCGCCTCAGCACCCTCACAGGGAAGAGCTTCTGCCTAAGAGCTCAGCTCAGGCTCCCCTCGGGCAGGTTCAAGCCCTTCCCCTTGGCCTGGCCCTACAGGCCCTTGTCCAAAGCCCCTCTCCAGCTTTCCTGCAGCCCCTTTAGGCACTGGAGCTGCTCTGAGGTCTCCCCTTAAGGGGTCTTCTCTTCTCCAGGCTGCCCCAGCCCAGCTCTCTCAGCCTGTCTTCATAGGAACAAGTCCAGAGGAGGCCATGAGGATGATCAGGGGACTGGAGCACCTCCTGTATGAAGACAGACTGAGGAAGCTGGGGCTGTTCAGCCTGGAGCAGAGAAGCTGCGTGGGGACCTCAGAGCAGCTTCCAGTATCTGAAGGGGGCCTATAGGGGTGCTGGGGAAGGGACTCTTCGTCAGGGACTGCAGTGACAGGACAAGGGGGAACGGGTTCAAACTGAAACAGGGGAAGTTTAGATTGGATCTAAGGAGGAAATTTCTTCCTGTTAGGGTGGTGAGACACTGGAATGGGTTGCCCAGGGAGGTTGTGAGTGCTCCATCCCTGGCAGTGTTCAAGGCCAGGTTGGATGAAGCCTTGGGTGGGATGGTTTAGTGTGAGGTGTCCCTGCCCATGGCAGGGGGGTTGGAACTGGATGATCTTGAGGTCCTTTCCAACCCTAACTATTCTATGATTCTATGACATGGGTGTCTGTTACCTCTGCTGTGGTTGAGCTATAGCAGCACTGCACAGGCTGTTTCTCTCTTGAACTCTCCCCACTTAACAGCAAGGTGCTGCTGTTCTCCAGGAAATAGCTCTGAGCTACAGAGGAAAACATGAAAGGAATTTACTACTGGAGACCCAGACTGGTGCTGGTGTGCTTAAAGCTGTAGTGGAGGTGGTGAAACCACCTACACATCTCTCCAAGAGGCTGGGATAGATGCCTGCCTCTGTTCAAACTGCCCCTGAGGAGCTGCTCTCCGTGGCTTTGGGGAGGCAGTAGGGAAGAGGAGCGAGTCTCTTGCTGGGGATGGGACTCTGCAGCCTGAAGGTTGGACCAGAGTCCAGCCTGAAGGACCGTGAGGAGCACACAAAGCAGCTGCCTGCAGGAGGTGGCCTGGGCTCTGCTCCTGCTCACTGTGGAACATCCCTTGAGCACTCAGCAGCTCTCCCTGTGCCTGCTGAACCCTAGACTGGCATCAGTGCTGGGCACAATGTTCCTCAGGCTTGGCTGAAGCTGATCTGTGTGCAGCTTGAGCAGTGGTCCAGCCCTGCATCAGGACAGCAGGAATTGTCCCCAAGGTGGGACACATCCATGGCAGGCGAAGGCTTGAACTTCATCACAAGGGCCTGTAGGGCCAGGCCAAGGGGAATGGCTTGAACCTGCCCGAGGGGAGACTGAGCTGAGCTCTTAGGCAGAAGCTCTTCCCTGTGAGGGTGCTGAGGCGCTGGCACAGGGTGCCCAGAGAAGCTGTGGCTGCCCCATCCCTGGCAGTGCTCAAGGCCAGGTTGGACACAGGGGCTTGGAGCAAGCTGCTCCAGTGGAAGGGGTCCCTGCCCGGGGCAGGGGTTGGGGCTGGACAGGCTTTGAGGTCCCTTCATCCCAACCCATTCCAGGATTCTGTTATGATGTCTGGGTGAGCGTTAAGTCCAAGACCTGCCTCCTCCATCCTGATTTCTGGACATGTCCGTCCATAGCAGCAGCACCTGTAACATGCTGAGCCTGTCCTGCAAGCAACAACAGAATCGGTGCTTCCCTGTCGCATTGGGTTGGGGGCTGAGAGCTCTTGATTTAGCAAAGTCTGGGCTTGTGCAGAACTTCCTTGGTAAGGAACTTACCAGGGAGCTTTGTTACTGACATTTAATCACTTGCAGTCCTGGAGGATGCGGGTTTGCAGCTGGATGGTGCTGATCCAGGAGCCCCTCCAGCCCCTGCGCTGTTGTGGCCATCATCCTGCTTGTCTGTCCAAGAAGGAGTCAGTGGTGTTGGCACGGACTGTGCCTTGTGCCCTGCTGGAGCGAAGCGACGGGAGGTGGAGGCTGGGAGCAGCTGAGGAGTGGAGCACGTGAGTCACAGCGGGATTTAGGATGGGCTTAAGTTGATTTTGGGTTGCACCCAGCGCCCTGCCCATGGTCATGTGTGAGGATGTGTGTGTGAGGATGTGTGTGTGAGGATGTGTGTGTGTGAGGATGTGTGTGTGTGAGGATGTGTGTGTGAGGATGTGTGTGTGAGGATGTGTGTGTGTGAGGATGTGTGTGTGTGAGGATGTGTGTGTGAGGATGTGTGTGTGAGGATGTGTGTGTGTGAGGATGTGTGTGTGTGAGGATGTGTGTGTGTGAGGAGGTGTGTGTGAGGATGTGTGTGTGAGGATGTGTGTGTGTGAGGATGTGTGTGTGTGAGGATGTGTGTGTGAGGATGTGTGTGTGAGGATGTGTGTGTGTGAGGATCTGTGTGTGAGGATGTGTGTGTGTGAGGATGTGTGTGTGAGGATGTGTGTGTGAGGATGTGTGTGTGAGGATGTGTGTGTGAGGATGTGTGTGTGAGGATGTGTGTGTGTGAGGATGTGTGTGTGAGGATGTGTGTGTGAGGATGTGTGTGTGAGGATGTGTGTGTGAGGATGTGTGTGTGAGGATGTGTGTGTGAGGATGTGTGTGTGTGAGGATGTGTGTGTGTGAGGATGTGTGTGTGTGAGGATGTGTGTGTGTGAGGATGTGTGTGTGTGAGGATGTGTGTGTGTGAGGATGTGTGTGTGTGAGGATGTGTGTGTGTGAGGATGTGTGTGTGAGGATGTGTGTGTGTGAGGATGTGTGTGTGTGAGGATGTGTGTGTGTGAGGATGTGTGTGTGTGAGGATGTGTGTGTGAGGATGTGTGTGTGTGAGGATGTGTGTGTGTGAGGATGTGTGTGTGTGAGGATGTGTGTGTGTGAGGATGTGTGTGTGAGGATGTGTGTGTGTGAGGATGTGTGTGTGTGAGGATGTGTGTGTGTGAGGATGTGTGTGTGAGGATGTGTGTGTGAGGATGTGTGTGTGAGGATGTGTGTGTGAGGATGTGTGTGTGTGAGGATGTGTGTGTGTGAGGATGTGTGTGTGAGGATGTGTGTGTGAGGATGTGTGTGTGTGAGGATGTGTGTGTGAGGATGTGTGTGTGAGGATGTGTGTGTGAGGATGTGTGTGTGAGGATGTGTGTGTGTGAGGATGTGTGTGTGAGGATGTGTGTGTGAGGATGTGTGTGTGTGAGGATGTGTGTGTGAGGATGTGTGTGTGAGGATGTGTGTGTGAGGATGTGTGTGTGAGGATGTGTGTGTGAGGGTGTGTGTGTGAGGATCTGTGCCAGAGCAGTGAGCTCTGGGGTGGAACTTCCCACTGGTTTTGGCTGCGTTTCACATTGAATCCCTCCTGTTCCTGGGGTGGGCACAGTCCTCGCCTGGCCCTCGGGGCAGGTTTTACTCCATCACTTGAGCTCCTTTGGGAATGCTTTAACAGCTCTGGCTCCGAGCTGGAAGGGCTCAGCCTGTTTCCCTTTTCTCCCTGCCTGTGTGTGTGTTGGAGCTGGTTGTTCCTAATTTATGGCAGTAAATTGTAACAGATCCTTAACTCTGCAGCCGCAATGCAGCAGGGAGAGAAGGAGCTTGACTTGGAGCAAGGCTTTGTTCTGTTTCCCATTTAAAACCCACAGGTTTTGGTGTTTCACTTCCTCGCTGTAGAAGGTGTCCCCTCAACTTTCTGTAGACACTTGAGGACCATCAGATGGCAAATACAGAGACGCGCTCACTGCCTCCCCCTGTCCCTGCCCGCAGCTTGTTTGTGCTCCTTTGAAACCGAGCCTCTTCTGCTGGGGGAGGATCGCAGAACCCCAGCCTGGTTTGGGTGGAAGGGAGCTTAAAGCTCCTCCAGCTCCAACCCCTGCCCCGGGCAGGGACCCCTTCCACTGGAGCAGCTTGCTCCAAGCCCCTATGTCCAACCTGGCCTTGAGCACTGCCAGGGATGGGGCAGCCACAGCTTCTCTGGGCACCCTGTGCCAGCGCCTCAGCACCCTCACAGGGAAGAGCTTCTGCCTTAGATCCAGCCTGAACTTCCCTGTTTCAGTCTGAACCCATCTGCCCTGTCCTGGCCCTACAGGCCCTGATGAAGTTGCTCATTCCCTGGAGCTCTCATTGTCTGGGATTTCAGACTCGGCATCAAGCAGAAAACGCTGCTGTGCACCTGGTTAATATTCATCCTGCAGCTCAGCCCTCTCCTGCTCTCTGCTGCTTTTTGTACAAGCCTCTCCCACAGTGCAGCAGCACCGTGTGGGTGATGAGACACCCAGCTCCTCTTCAGCTCCAGCCGGGTTTAGAGGCTTAGCAGGAATAAAATGATGGGAGACTTGAAGCAGCCTTTGGGACTGAGATAGTCCCAGTGGAGAAACAGGAGCCACCAGCGCGGTGTCCGTTCTTTGGGTTACTCCTGATCTTTGTGAGGATCTCGGCAAACCGTGGTGCAAATGAAATGGACACAAGAGGGGTCTGAGGTGCTTCGCTGAGAGAGAGCTTAAGGGTTTCCACACATCCTGTAGTGCATCCCAGTGTCCAGTTCAGCCTCTGAGCTGGTGAGGAGAGAACCAGGCAGCACCCAGGACAGACCAGTGTTGGTCCCACCACACATCAGAGCAGAGGCAAGTGCTGGAACATCCTTGTGGAAGCACGAGTTTTTCCCCATCCCAATTCCATGGATAACCACTGGGCACGTGTGGGCAAAGGAAGGAGGAATAGCAGAGTCTGAGGCTGCCAGAGCAAGGGATGAACCTGGTGCAGGGTCTCTGCCTGGCTTTGCAGCCCTGTGTCCTGGTGAGCAGCCAGGATTGCTGTGCTCAGCACCGAGCTGCCGGGGATGTGAGTCCCTCTTCAGGCAGGTCCTGTGGGACCAATCCTGGAGCATCCAAATCATGGAGCTACGAGTGTGAGCATGTGCTGGGAGCTGCTCTCCACTGCATGCTGCCCCACTGCGTGCTGCCCCACTGCGGTTGTGCCATGTCCTGGGCAGTGAGGGCGTCTGCTCACGGTCGTTCCGGTGTGTTGGCTCCGTCCAGTGCAGGATGCGTTGGGGGTGATGGGCTCTGATTTGGTCGGTTGGGTTTATTTTGGTTTCATTCCTTCATGGGTGGTTGTCCTGCTTGGATGCCCCATGGCCCTGAGGAGGTTCCTGCTGCTCCCTTGGCTCTTAGGCAGAAGCTCTTCCCTGTGAGGGTGCTGAGGCGCTGGCACAGGGTGCCCAGAGAAGCTATGGCTGCCCCATCCCTGGCAGTGCTCAAGGCCAGGTTGGACACAGGGGCTTGGAGCAAGCTGCTCCAGTGGAAGGGGTCCCTGCCCGGGGCAGGGGTTGGAGCTGGAGGAGCTTTAAGGTCCCTTCCAACACAAACCAGTCCGGGATTGCATGGCTGAGACCCTTACCAGAGGCTGCAGGGGCTGATGGAAGCTGCCGGCAGCCCGAGGCTGGAGGTGGCACCGGGGAGGATCGGGATCCATCAGAGGGACCCAGGGGAGGCGGTGGCAAGGCCTCTCGCTGACACCCGGGCTGCCAACAGAGCCTTGCTGGGGTGGAGGCAGGAGCAGATGCCAGGAGCCCGCGCTCAAGCAGCCTCCCAGTTAATAGCCCTGCCTCGAGCTCCGCGCGTGACTCATGAGCATCCTCCGCCGCTCCCACTCATCCCCCAGCGCTGGATGAGGCTCTTGCTGCGCTCCGTCAGAAACCGTGGAGAAACGCACCCGTGGGCAAGCCCACGCTTTGGTGCAGGAGCGTTTAATCCTGCAGGAAAACCCAGCCTCTTCCTTGCCAGAAACCAAGCCCGTGGGCACGAGCTGCCTCCAGCCCCTGGGTCTGTGCTGGCAGAGTAGAGATCTGCGCCCACAGCAGGAGGAGTGGTGCTTTCTCCTCCCAGGCCCAGGAAAGCTGAGCCCTTTGGCAGGTTGACCCCTGGGGTGGCCGATGGGGAGCAGACAGCACATCTCAGGCGCATCCCTCCCGCTGGGATTCCCTGGGGTCCAGCAGCACACACCGCTCCTCCTCACCCCTTTTGGTCTTCCTTCACCTGGTCATCACAGCGAGCTGCATCCTCACACGGGGGAGTGGAGAAAGAGCTTGGAGCAACCTGCTCTGGTTAAGGTGTCCTTGCCCACGGCAGGGGTTGGAACCTTAAAGAACTGCTAAGAGCTCATCTCAGTCTCCCCTCTGGCAGCTCTCAGCCTGCCAACGACCACCTCGAGCAAGCCCCAGGATGTCCACCGCCGAGCCCCTTGGGCTGCTGCGTCCCTCGTTGCTGCTGTCTGACGCCACCTCTCCTGCTTCGTGCTCCAGCGCTCCTTCCCTGCCAGGTCGACATCTCCTGAGCTGTCCTGGGGTCCCGGCTGGCCTGGCCCCATGGCCAGGGGTTACCCGGGTCAGTTGGCCTAAGAGACCCCTTCCCTTTGGGTCAGCCCTTGCTGTGGTTTCCCTCATTTCCGCTCGGGTCTGATTGGTCTCGTTCACTGCCTGAGTCACGGAGGAGCAAGACTGGGCCAAAACCAGACCCGGGTCTGGCCGGGGCTGTGGGTGCTCCCCCCCAGCTGTTGCCCACAGGAAGGTTGGGAGCAGCCTCTGTGGATGCTGATGTGCCGTGGATTCAATTGGGAAGGAAGAGCCAAAGTCCTCAGGGAAGGATCCTGACTCAGGGCCGGGGCTGCGGAAAAACCCAACGAACACGAGGCTTGGTGATTGCAAATGAACTGAAAGCAAAACAAAGTAAAGCAAAGCAAGGCACAGCACTGCACTGCACTGCACATCACAGCAGAGCACTGCACAGCACAACACAGCACAGCACAGCACTGAGCTGCACATCACTGCACTGCGCTGCACATCACTGCACTGCACAGCACTGCAACCACAGCACAGCACATCACAACACAGTGCCGCACAGCACTGCACATCACAGCACATCATTGCACAGCACTGCACATCATTACACATCACTGCAGTGCACAGCACAGCAGAGCACTGCACAGCACATCACAGCACAGCACATCACTGCACTGCACAGCACTGCACTGCACAGCAAAGTGTCCTCTCACTGAGTGATGGCTGCAGGGAGAAGGGAAGTGTTTGAGCACAGTGTCTGAGCCGCTGCCCTGAGCGCAGGCAGGCTAAGAAGCACCTTTAGATGCTCTGGGGACAAAGCGTCTGCTGCAGGGACTGGTCTCGAACCGACTGCTGGGCTTCTCGGCCTGCTTGAAACGGGTAAGAGGGACCTGGCCCGGACCGGGAAGCAGGGATGTGCTGGACGTGGGGCTGGGTTTCCCCCCCTGGCAAGAGAGTGACGTGAGGGGGATGCTGCAAGGACCAGGAGGTCAGACCGTGCGAGTGCTCACACCGCGTAGCCGAGGCCCGCAGTGCCACGGGTCAGGGGTGGCCTCGGCAGTGCTGAGCAGCAGTTGCACTGGAGAAACTTCGAGCTCTTTTGGTCTGATTCCATGGTTCCGTGGTTCCCTGGTGGATGCCGGTCGGTGCGGGTGTCTTGTGAGGTCCGTGTGTTAAACACAGTCCAGACCCAGGTAATGGGGGAGAGCTGCCTGTTTGTACCTCCCACTGTGAGCGTCCAACCCGCACAGGGACCTGCCGGTCGCTGCAGGCCCTGCGGGCTGGAACTGCAGGGGGGGCTGGCAGTGCAGGGGGGCAGTGCAGGGGGGGCAGTGCAGGGATGGGGCAGTGCGGGGGGAGCAGTGCAGGGGGGCAGTGCAGGGATGGGGCAGTGCAGGGGGGGGCAGTGCAGGGGGGCAGTGCAGGGGGGCAGTGCAGGGGGGCAGTGCAGGGGAGCAGTGCAGGGGGGCAGTGCAGGGGGGCAGTGCAGGGGAGCAGTGCAGGGGGGCAGTGCAGGGGGTGCAGTGCAGGGGGGCAGTGCAGGGGGGGGGCAGAGCAGGGGGGCAGTGCAAGGGGGCAGTGCAGGGGAGCAGTGCAGGGGGGCAGTGCAGGGGGGCAGTGCAGGGGGGGCAGTGCAGGGGGGCAGTGCAGGGGGGGCAGTGCAGGGGGGCAGTGCAGGGGGGCAGTGCAGGGGGGCAGTGCAGGGGCTTGGCAATGCCCTCCTCTGGCCAGGAGGTGCCTCCGTCGCTCCACGCCTGGTGCCACGCTCGGTGCGGCCGCGGTGCCCCCTTTGCCCCGGTGTCTGCTCGCCCGCAGCAGCGCGAGGTCTGGGCACGCTTGGGTTCATCCTGGTGCTCCTGTCCCGCGGAGCCCCGCAGCGCTGCAGCAGCCGCAGAGGGACGGGCTCCCCCCCCCCCAGCCCCGGGCTCTGTGGTCACAGCTCGGGGGGGCCACGTCTTAGCCGGGAGGTGCTGGAGATGTGGGAGCATCACCCGGGCACCCGCACCCCCTGCCCTGCCCTGCACCCGTGGGCACGCGGGGACAGAGCTGCAGGGTTTGGGCACCTCTCCCCTCACTGCCCCAGCCCTGGGTGCAAATGCCCTGCACTACAGAACCATGGAATGGTTTGGGATGAAGGGACCTTAAAGCTCCTCCAGCCCCAACCCCTGCCCCGGGCAGGGACCCCTTCCACTGGAGCAGCTTGCTCCAAGCCCCTGTGTCCAACCTGGCCTTGAGCACTGCCAGGGATGGGGCAGCCACAGCTTCTCTGGGCACCCTGTGCCAGCGCCTCAGCACCCTCACAGGGAAGAGCTTCTGCCTAAGAGCTCAGCTCAGTCTCCCCTCGGGCAGGTTCAAGCCATTCCCCTTGGCCTGGCCCTACAGGCCCTTGTCCCAAGCCCCTCTCCAGCTTTCCTGCAGCCCCAAGTGGGATGCAGCAGAACTGGAGTGTTCTGTGATCCAGACTCTCTTCCTGACCACTGGCAAACCAGTTCTGTTCCTTGGCCTCCCTTCAGCTGCCTGCACCCTCTGGGGTGTCCCAGTCCATCAGCTGGGATGGGGTCAGTGGCCGAGGGATGAGGAACCCTCCCTGGGCTGCTCCACGCTTGCTTTCTGCTGGGACCTGGCCTTGGCCCAGCTCAGCAGAGCCTGATGACACCGGACTCATGCAGGGGGGCTGCAGAGGCAGGCACAGCTCGTGGGGCTGCAAGAGCCCCCATCCCAGGGCAGGCCCGTTTGCTCCTGACTGTGCTCCTGAAGCAGCTGCAGGGCAGCAGCCTCAGCGTAAGCAGGGTACATGGTGCATGGCACAGGGTGCAGATTGCATGGGGAATGGTGCATGGGGAATGGTGCATGGTCAAGGTGCGGAGTGCAGGGTGCATGGTGCAGGGTGCATGGTGCAGGCAGGGCTCAGGGCGCAGGGTGCAAGGTGCAGGGTGCAGGCAGGGCTGAGGGTGCAGGGTGCAAGGTGCAGGCTGGTTTATGCACTGCAGGGATGCTGAGCTGGGTCTGTCCCCAGGGCCGTGCTGTCCTAAAGGGGAAGGACTTGGGTCTGGGGGGGCACAAGCTGAAGGGTTTGCTGGGAGCTGCTGTCAGGGGCCACAAGCACCCCTAAAATGAAGGTAGTAGGGACAAAGGTGAGGGCACCCCCAGCATTTCAGAACCATGGAATCATGGAATTAACCAGGTTGTTGGGAAAGAGCTTCAGGAGCATCCAGTGCAACCGCTCCCAGCACTGCCAAGGCCACCCCTGCCCCATGGCACCAAGGCCTCGTCTCCACGGGCTGTGAACCCTTGCAGGGCCGGTGCCTGCAGCCCTGCCCTGGGCAGCCTGTTCCAATGCCTGAGCACCCTCTGGGGCAGGAATTGTTCCTCAGCTCCATCTAAACCTGCCCTGGGGCAGCTTGAGGCCGGTTCCTCTTGTCCCATCCCTTGTTCCTTGGGAGCAGAGCCCAGCCCCTCCTGGCTCCATCCTCCTGTCAGGCGCTTGTAGGGAGCCATCAGGTCCCCCCTGAGCCTTCTCTTCTCCATCTGAACCCCCCAGGTCCCTCAGCCGTTCCCCATCACACTTGGGCTCCAGGCCCTGCCCCAGCTCCATTCCCTTCTCTGGCCCCGCTCCAGCCCCTCAATGTCTCTCTTGCAGTGAGGGGCCCAGAGCTGAGCACAGGATCCGAAGGGCGGCCTCACCAGTGCCCAGTGCAGGGGCACAATCCCTGCCCTGGCCCTGCTGCCGCACTGGTGCTGATCCAGGCCAGGATGCTGGGGGCTTCCCGGCTGCCTGGGCACGAGCTGCTCACGCTCAGCTCCGTCACCCAGCAGGTATTGCTGGGTGGTGGAAGCAGAGGCCGGACCACTCACATCTGACGCACTCTGCACGGTCCCAGGGGGATAACCAGGCTCCTGGCTTGGGGAAGAGCCATTCCCAGGCTCAGGACCCTCCAGCAGTGTTCAGTGTTGGAGCATCCCTGTGCTGGCAGCGAGCTGAGCACTCCTCACCCCAGGGACCAGCCTGATCCTGCAGCAGGATCCCAACCATCGGCCTCACCACGGTGCTGTGCACGCTCCACCCCTGTGCCCTGGGCAGACACCTTGGGCTGTGTGGCGGGGCCATGGAGCAGGAGCATCCCTCAAGGTGCCCGGGCCTCTGACGTGTTTTCTCCCAGCAAGTGGAAGTTAAAAGCAACTGAACTTTGTGCTTTCCGTCCCGTCGGGTCCCTCCCTGGGGATAGCCCAGTTGGTGCTAATGAGTAATTGCAGCGCACAGCCGCAGGGGACCGATGGCTTCTGACGCTGCCCCCCCGGCCTGACTGCCCAGGGGCCAATTAGTGCGTGTGCAGCTGGTGACGCTCCGCTGGGGATCGCGCAGCAGTCTCTTGGCTGGAACCAGGGCTGGTGCTGCTGGGGATGCGTGTGCGTGTGTGTGTGTGCGCGAGTGTACGTATGTATGTATGTGTGTGTGTGTGTGTGTGTGTGTGTGTGAGTGTACGTATGTATGTATGTATGTGTGTGTGCGTGAGTGTGTGTGTGTGTGTGTGTGTGTGTATGTGCGAGTGTACGTATGTATGTATGTGTGTGTGTGTGTGTGTGTGAGTGTGTGTGTATGTGCGAGTGTACGTATGTATGTATGTGTGTGTGTGTGTGTGTGTGAGTGTGTGTGTATGTGCGAGTGTACGTATGTATGTATGTGTGTGTGTGTGTGTGTGTGAGTGTGTGTGTATGTGCGAGTGTACGTATGTATGTATGTGTGTGTGTGTGTGTGTGAGTGTGTGTGTATGTGCGAGTGTACGTATGTATGTATGTGTGTGTGTGTGTGTGTATGTGCGAGTGTACGTATGTATGTATGTGTGTGTGTGTGTGCGTGTGTGTGTGTATGTGCGAGTGTACGTATGTATGTATGTGTGTGTGTGTGTGTGTGTGTGTATGTGCGAGTGTACGTATGTATGTATGTGTGTGTGTGTGTGTGAGTGTGCGTGTGTGTGTGTGTGTGTGAGTGTGTGTGAGTGTGTGTGTGTGTGTGAGTGTACGTATGTATGTATGTATGTGTGTGTGTGTGTGAGTGTGCGTGTGTGTGTGTGTGTGTGAGTGTGTGTGAGTGTGTGTGTGTGTGTGTACGTATGTATGTATGTATGTGTGTGTGTGAGTGTGTGTGTACATATGTGTGTGTGTGTGTGTGTACGTATGTATGTATGTATGTGTGTGTGTGAGTGTGTGTGTGTGTGTACATATGTGTGTGTGTGTGTGAGTGTACGTATGTATGTATGTATGTGTGTGTGTGTGAGTGTGTGTGTGTGCGAGTGTACGTATGTATGTATGTATGTATGTGTGTGTGCATGTGTGTGCGTGTGTGTGTGTGTGTGTGTGAGAGTGTGCGTGTGAGTGTGGGTGTGCGTGTGTGTGTGTGTCTGTGTGTGTGAGACATCCCCACATCCCTCTGCCATCGCTCTGCAAACACAGACCTGGAGCAGGACCCCACTTTGACTTTCCAGCCCCAGCGCCCCCCCCAGTTATGAACTGCCCAGCTTGAACCTGCCCGAGGGGAGCCTGAGCTGAGCTCTTAGGCAGAAGCTCTTCCCTGGGAGGGTGCTGAGGCGCTGGCACAGGGTGCCCAGAGAAGCTGTGGCTGCCCCATCCCTGGCAGTGCTCAAGGCCAGGTTGGACACAGGGGCTTGGAGCAAGCTGCTCCAGTGGAAGGGGTCCCTGCCCGGGGCAGGGGTTGGGGCTGGAGGAGCTTTAAGGTCCCTTCATCCAACACAAACCAGTCTGGGATTCCATGATTGACGCAGAGAGCAGGAAGCAGACAGGATGGATCGCATTTCAGTTTTAGTCTTTCTCTCTCTCAGTGTCCCCATGACCAGAGTTCAGTGAAGCATCTCTTAGGGCATTGATGGCAGGAGCACTTTGTACCACACCAGCACCTACAGCAGTGCTGGTCCTGAGTGCTGATAACCCCCCTTTCACTTTGCTGACTGAGGAGATGCTAAGCACCATAACCCGAGTTTGTACGGACGGGTATGGAACGTTCTTCATCCGAGCTGCAAGCGCTCTGTGCTCCGTCCTCAGCACAGCAAAACGCTCCCAGCTTCAATCTCACACTGCACATGAACTCCTTGTGGGTTCATCTCATCCCTGTCAGTGCCTGGGGACGTGCCTGCCCCTTTCTCCTGCCCCACAGGAGGATGAGCAAGATGCTTGTCTAAGGCTCTCTGCTGGGGGATTGCCTCTGTTCTAGTGCTGGACACCTTCCTGGTAGACGTCTTTAACCATGTTTAACCTCAGGCTTCACAGCCAAGATGTTGTAAGTACAGCATACAATGGGCTGCCAGAATTTGAGGAGCATCTGGACAATGCTCGTAGCCATAGGGTTCGGTTTGGGGTTGTCCTGGGAGGAGCAGGGAGCTCTCATGATCCTTCCCTTCCAGCTTGAGATATTCTGTGATTCCTTGAAGTTTTCCAGCGGGTGCATGTCAGGATGGGTTGGGACTGGGTGATATTTATGGCTCCTTTCAGACCAAACCATATGACTTATGCCAGTGTTGAGAAAGCTTTGGATGAGGAGAAGGGAGAAGGAAACAAATATGGGCGGATGCATCACACTGTGCAGGGACCATCTGATTTCCCTTGTTCCGGAGCAGATCACCCCCTCTCCAAGTGGTGACAAATCTGCACCACTCGCTGCAGAATTATGAAGCAAGTCCCTTTCCTGGAGCAATCTGCGATCATTCCTGGCACTGGGAACCGTGGGATATGTCAGGAACAGGGAACAGCTCCCACTTCACATTTCTGGGTGATTTTCTGAGCTCGGTGTAGGCAGCAGCAATGCTTCTACTCAGAGCAATGTCCCCATCCTGGGTGTCTCCTTTCCAGCTGGTTCCTGCAGGGCTGGAACTTGGATCAGCTCATTCCTTGCGCTGGCCTTAGAACGATGGAGTCATCGAATCAACCAGGTTGGAAAGAGCTTTAAGATTGCCAATTCCAACCGCTCCCAGCACTGCCAAGGCACCACTAACCCACGGCACTGAGGGCCTCCTGTGCACAGGGTGTGAAGGCTTGCAGGGATGGTGACTCCACCAGTGCCAAGTGACAGCTGGGAAAACAGGAGTGCTTTGGTCAAAGGAACGGTTGCCCAGCACCCATCAGGACTGGCCCATTGCTTTCATTACCTTTTCTCTTTTAACCTCCCTACCCTTACCTCCACTGTGGAGAGGCTGAGAGAGCTGGGCTGGGGCAGCCTGGAGAGGAGAAGGCTCCTGAAGGGGGGACCTGAGAGCAGCTCCAGTGCCTAAAGGGGCTGCAGGGAACCTGGAGAGGGGCTTGGGACAAGGGCCTGTAGGGCCAGGCCAAGGGGAATGGCTTGAACCTGCCCGAGGGGAGACTGAGCTGAGCTCTTAGGCAGAAGCTCTTCCCTGTGAGGGTGCTGAGGCGCTGGCACAGGGTGCCCAGAGAAGCTGTGGCTGCCCCATCCCTGGCAGTGCTCAAGGCCAGGTTGGACACAGGGGCTTGGAGCAAGCTGCTCCAGTGGAAGGGGTCCCTGCCCGGGGCAGGGGGTGGAACTGGATGAGCTTTAAGGTCCCTTCAACCCAACCCAGCCTGGGGCTCTGGGAGCTGTCTCAAGGCTGGCAGCACGGTGTCCGGCCCTGCTGTGCCTTCCAGCCACTCTCAGTGGGCAGAATTGGGGCATAATGACCCCAGCCTGTTTGGTCTTTGCCCGCCCTTTGTGAGCAGTGCAATGGCAGGGCTTAAGGACTTGCTGCAGGGACTTACAAGTGTCCTCCCTCCCTCTGCCCGGCTCAGGATAAAGACTGAGCATATGGGTCCAGGTCACACAAGTTCCATCCTGTTGCTGCCTTGGGTCAGTGCAGAAGCTGCACCGAGACAACACGTCCATGGTGAAACTGGGCTGAGAGAAACTGCAGACAGACCGTGATGCTCCAGGCCGTCACCCAGCACTAAGGGGCCAGAAGCACCACTGACAGCCTGCAGCTGCTAGCTGCGGTCAGGAGGGTGCAATTAAAATGGTGCTACCCGTCCTCCATGGAGACTGAATGCCAAATGAAAGCAGAACAGTGTCCTGTCACAAACGGGAGTTTTACACCCATTTTTCCCTCTCTGGAGCGCAGTAACATGGGATTTGCTATCACATGCTTTGCTGGAAGAAACTGCAGTGGTGCAGGCTTGTGGGCATCCAGAGATGAGAACCTCCATCTCCTCACTTTTGCCTCAAGTGCTACTTGTCCTCACGGTTGTAACCATGTGGTTTTCTTCCCATTTGACATTACCTGTCTGCTCCTCCCAGCCACAGCATCCTCCTCTACCTCCCGTGCTTGGCCAGAGAGCCCTTTATGGCCCCTTCATTGCATTAAGGTACGCACTTCCCATGACCAAGGGGTTACTCTTGGTAAAGACCCAGAGCACTGCAAGGCAATTCCTTCGGAGGCCCCATCCTGTGCATCTCTCTAAGCTGCTCTGCATCAATAATGCTGGGGAAAGGTATTTTCCATTTGCTGGAGAAGGCAAATGGCATCTTAGGGTGCATTAGAAAGGGAGTGGTTAGTAGGTCAAGAGAGGTTCTCCTCCCCCTCTACTCAGCCTTGGTGAGGCCGCATCTGGAATATTGCGTCCAGTTCTGGGCCCCTCTGTTCAAGAAGGACAGGGAATTGCTTGAAGGAGTCCAGCGCAGAGCCACAAAGATGATGAAGGGAGTGGAACATCTCCCTTATGAGGAGAGGCTGAGGGAGCTGGGTCTCTTTAGCTTGGAGAAGAGGAGACTGAGGGGTGACCTCATCAATGTTTACAAATATGTAAAGGGTAGGTGTCAGGATGATGGAGCTAGGCTTTTTTCAGTGATATCCAGTGATAGGACAAGGGGCAATGGGTGTAAACTGGAGCATAGGAAGTTCCACGTTAACATCAGGAAGAACTTCTTTACTGTAAGAGTGACAGAGCACTGGAACAGGTTGCCCAGGGGGGTTGTGGAGTCTCCTACACTGGAGATATTCAAGGCCCGCCTGGACAAGTTCCTGTGTGATGTACTGTAGGTTACCCTGCTCTTGCGGGGGGGTTGGACTAGATGATCTTTTGAGGTCCCTTCCAACCCTTGGGATTCTGTGATTCTGTAAGCGAAGACACAATTTGTGCTGAATCTGGGGACAACTGCTGGAAGTCCCACAGAGTCACTGCTAGTCTGGGGCCAGCCACTGCAGCATGGCTGCAGAAACACAGGCTTTTCGTGATGATGCTTCTGAGGGCTTCATTTTGAGGGCTATTGATCACCCAGCTCTTCACGCCCTTTGCTGATGCTCCACAGACCTCGCGCTGTGTCAGCCCCTCACCTCGGAGCAGCGTGCTGGAGACACGCTGCTGTTAGCTAACTCTGTGATGATTAACTAAACTTGCTGTCCCATCAGCAAATGAAATCAGGTTTGTTTGACAGGGGCTGTTTCCTGCAAATCCACCTTGATTGCTTTAATTTAATTTGATTCCAATCCTTTAATTCTTTATTGAGCAAATCTCCTCTTAAGTTCTTGGGCGTTCTGCTGGGCATTGACGTCAGGCAGAGCAATCTGCAGCTAATCACATCATCGCTCCTTCTCGCTAAAGTAATGGCCTGAGGAAGCGTCTGCAGTGACCACGGCATGCCAGGACTCACAGAAGTTTGGCAGAAGAGGCCAAAGACCTCCTTGGCCAACTCAGGGATGCTTTTCCCTTGTGCAGACTACCCAGACCTGCTGCTTTATCTGCTTTCTGTTCCTAGCAGTGCATTCATTCTATTCAACATCCTTCTCAGCTACCAATCAGTCAAATTAATGTTACAGCCGGAGTTCTCTGACTGCCTTTCCCTCTGGTGGGCATGGACGTCTCTTCTCCATGCAGAGAGGCAGATGCTTTCATCTGCTTTTACGTGATTTCTCCACCTAACAGCTTCTAACTCCCATCACATCCTGACCAGCTCCCCCTTTTCACTGTATCCGTGGTGCTTTGGCAGTGACTCCTGGTGCTCCGTTCCCTTCCCTGACTACATCTGTCCTTCCCTGCAAGTTTGTCGTGGAGCTTGGCCATTAGCTGCGCTTGTTCAGGACACCTCCAAAGTGACTGGGCAGGTTCCTCGTCTAAATTCCCTCTGCCTTTAAGTTCCCCAGCTCTGGGAAATGGAACTTCAATGGAAAATCAGTACTGCGCGTTGAGCTCACACCACCGGCTCCGTGGTGCCACCAGCTTTCTTCCCTGCGGCTTAAACCATCTTCACTCCTCACAGTTAGTGCTGGATGCAGAACCCTCTGGCTGAAGGAGTGGTCCCTGCACTCTCCCACACTTGATGCCTCCTTTGTCACATCTTCCCATCTGAGCCCTCCCCATCTCAACCCCTGCATCCCTTCCCTCCCCATCGCAGACACCTCAGGGGCAGTGGGAATTGTCTACGGCAGCAGAGTGAAGCCTTCATAGAACTACAGAGCCCTGGAATGGTTTGGGTTGGAAATGACCTTAAAGCTCATCCAGTTCCAACCCTGCCGTGGCAGGGACCCCTTCCACTGGAGCAGCTTGCTCCAAGTGCCCAGCAAAAGAAGAATGTGGAGCTGCTGGAGCGAGGCCAGAGGAGGCCCCGGAGCTGCTGCGAGGGCTGGAGCAGCTCTGCTCTGGAGCCAGGCTGAGAGAGCTGGGCTGGGGCAGCCTGGACAAGAGAAGGCTCCTGAAGGGGAGACCTGAGAGCAGCTCCAGTGCCTAAAGGGGCTGCAGGGAACCTGGAGAGGGGCTTGGGACAAGGGCCTGTAGGGCCAGGCCAAGGGGAATGGCTTGAACCTGCCCGAGGGGAGACTGAGCTGAGCTCTTAGGCAGAAGCTCTTCCCTGTGAGGGTGCTGAGGCGCTGGCACAGGGTGCCCAGAGAAGCTGTGGCTGCCCCATCCCTGGCAGTGCTCAAGGCCAAGTAGGATGTTATAGACTCATCCATACAGACAAAACCAAGCTGACTCTTCTGCAGCAGTGTCTGGGTTTGGTTAAAAGGTTGGGATCTACTTGTTCACTTTCCTAACTCAAGTCCTACTTTTACCTGACAAATACCTACAAACCAGGCTCTGCAGCCCTGGATCTACAGTTTCAGTTGAGAAAAAACTTCAGAAGTTTAAAAAACGACTTTTAAAAATATTTCCCAGCAATTGCCTTTTCCCAACTGACTCACCCTGGGAATCAAACAGGGCGGATACCGGCGTCCCACCAACCTCCCGTCCTTTGGTACCCAGAGCTGTCTCCGTGCCCTCTCTGATGCCCGTCCTGCCACAGAGGCACTCACCTTGCTCTCTGCTTGCTGTCACCATTGGGGATGCTCACATCTAGAAGAGAGGCAGCATCTCCTGTGTGCAGGGGCATAAATCACCCCAGGCAATGCCAGCGGGAGCCTCCCGGATGGAGATCCCCAGGAGCACCCGGAGCCTATCCCAGGCACCCTCTGTAATGGCCTCAGCAGGGCAGCTGGAGGACAACAGCCTTAGCCCCAGCTCAGTTCTCTCTCTTCTCATTGCCTTTCCAAGCGGTGGGTGCCGGGGGCTGACCGAGTCAGGCAGGCCCCGGCTGCATGGGTTGTCTGCAGAGCAGTGAAAAACCTCCCCTGTGTTTCTGCCTGAGGCAGGGCATGGGCAGGTTCATTTCTGGCTGTGCTGAGCCAGGAGCTGTCGGTCGCTCAGTACAAAGAGCATGAACTGTCCTTGCCCCCCCCAGGCTCCCATTCCAACCAGCAGAAGGCTGAAATGTGCAATTTCTCTACACTAAAAAGCAGTTCCAAGGTCGCACAAGCATTCTGTCAAAGCTGTTCTCAAGATGCCAGGAAAAGTCCAGCACAAAGACAAATAAACATGAAAAAGGCAGGAAAAATGGTTTTGTAGCACGGAATGGCACATTCAAACCTGTTCTGAAGCTGAAGGTGTTTCACTGAGTTTAATTTTTAAACTGATGTAGAAATGAGGACTAAGCATGACATTTTGTGTGGGATTCACCCCAACAAACACGGGTGGGTGTTGTAGACCTGATGCCAGTCTGTGCCTGGAGCTGGCTCTCCAGATTGCCTTCATATCCATGGTGTCAGTGATTTTAGGGCAGTTTTCATCCCAGCCTGAAGCCGACACCTGAAATAGGACAGAGGAATGGTGCTGCACCAGCATCTTTCAATGCAATGATGGAAGGGAGATGATGGTGACCGTGTGGACATCTACTCTGAGTGCGTCTGAGGAGGATGGGGGCTGCCCCGCTCCCTTGCTGTGGGAGGAAACACGCCATCTCTGAGTGCTTTCCTCCTGATTCCTTGTGCTAATGGACACAGTCCCCCGAGTTGAACCCTCTGCTCTTCCACCACCCTCAGAGCCAAGCGAGGTCGTGGCTCCTCTCCTCGAGCAGAGGACCCTGAGCACCTCTGAGATGAGGCCATTCACTTCTGCTGAATTCTCATTTCTGTTTCATCACTGCCTTATCTTAAACATCCTAATGGGAGCTGCCACAGAACGCTGGCACAGCATCTGGGCAGTCACAGAGTCCCAGACTGGCTTGGGCTGAAGGGAGCTTAAAGCTCCTTCAGTTCCAACCCCTGCCCCGGGCAGGGACCCCTTCCACTGGAACAGGTTGCACCAGAGAAGTCTCAGCAGGGTTGGGTCCTGCAGCCCCTGAATGGAGCCTGTTGGACACAGGGGCTGGCTCTGAGGGCTCAGAGGTGTCTGCGGTGCAGCAAGAGCTCGCTGGGCTCGGGACACTCAGACCCATGGCCTGCTGCGCTCCGGGCCTCCAGGCAGCCTGGATTTTGCTGTTCAGGTACTTTTGCTCATCACCGCAAGCAGACACGGGACTGGTGAGTGTCTCCAAACAGACCCAGTGTTTATTTCCACACCTTCAAGCTGCGGCCAGCAGGACACGGAGCTAGACCCCCCTGAGCATCTCCCTGCTCCAGGCTCCTCACCCCACTGCTGTGAACTGCTGGGTGGGCAGAGCGCTTTGAAGAGCTCGGTTTTGGGGATGCTCGGTTTCCATCGTCACCCAGGAACGTGCAGAAGCTGCTCTGTGCTCAGTGAGGATGAGCCTTTGGTGCAAGAGAGGCCCAGGGAGGAGAAGCTCTGTGGCCACTGCATCTGCAGTGGTGACAGTTGCCCATTGCTGGCCCTGATAGCCCAGCAGGGACTAAAGAAGACAACACAGGAGGCATTCCCCCACTTGGAATGGAATCTGTGTATTGATACAATTATACCTGAGGCCCTGAAATGTCATTTAAATAATGACAGGGATGTTGATGGCATCAGGAACATCTCAGAGCTCAAAGGTGGCTCTCACTTCTCTGTATCACCTGGGAAGAGGGAAGGGAAATAGGATCTCATATTTGCTCATGCTCCCAGTCCCACATAACTCTCATCATTGGGTAGGGTCTCATCTGCTTGTGGAGGTTCTCCCTCCTCCTCTCATTGCTTCTGTTCACCACGTGCGCTTAACGGGAATGAAACCGGTGCTGTCTCTGCAGGGAAGGATACACCTGGAAAACCACTGACCCTGCGTCAGGCCTGAACCTTCCTGGAAAAGAGCATTTTGAGCAGAGCCCCACGGATCTGCTTGGTCCTCATGCTGTAAATGATGGGGTTGAGCATGGTGGGGAGGGTGAGGTAGAGATCAGCCAACAGAACCTGTGCAGGCACAGACATGGTGCTACCAAAATGCTGCACGTAGATGGAGACTATGCCAGGGATGTAATAGAGCAGCATCACGCAGATGTGGCACCCGCAGGTGCTCAGCGCCTTCCAGCACGATTGCTTCCCCAGGACAGTGTTAAGGATCATCCCATAGGAAGCAGCGATGAAAGCCACATCCATCCCCACTATGAGAGAGGACCCAGCCACGCTGTAAAGCCCGCTGGGTCTGGGGTCTGCACACGCCAGCTTGGCCACGGCCATTTGCTCACAGTAGGAATGGGGAATCACATGGGAATGGCAATAGGGGAGGCTGGTCACCATCCACGTCAAGGGGACCATGACGAGGAGACCTCTGAGCACAATAGCCAGGCCTATGCAGGCAATGGTTTGGTGACTCAGGATGGCTCGGTACCTGAGGGGCTGACAAATTGCCACGTAGCGGTCCAAAGCCATGGCCAGGAGCACTCCCGACTCCTCCGACGTGGTGGAGTGAACAAGGAACATCTGCACAAAGCAGGCCGTGCCACCGATCTCGGCGGAGTTGAGCCAGAGCACGCTCAGCATCTTGGGCACGACGGACGTCACCATCACCACGTCGACCACGGCCAGCATGGCCAGGAAGCAGTGGCTGGGCTCCCGCAGGGACGTGTCCAGCCCAATGACCAGCAGCACTACTCCGTTTCCCAGCAAGGCGATGATATAGGCTGAGCAGAAAAGGGTGCCCAGGCAGGCGGAGAACGCTTCCAGGCAGGGGACACCCACAAGGATGAAAGAGGAGGAGCTGCTGTTGGAGGGATCAGGAGCCATGCAGGTGGATGTGGCTTTGTGCTTAAACCAAGGGAGCCCACTTGTGAGCGCTGCGATGTGCACAGCTACAGGGGGAAATGAGGGATCTCTGCACTGGTGCAAGAGCCAAGTCAGGATTCCAAACCGTTAGTCCCTTGCATGCTACAGGAGTGCCACAGCAGAACATGGGTGGCTGGGGGAATGGATCAGAAATGGAGAATAAATGGGATGTTATGGCTCAAAGAGCCTGTAAGGTGGAGAAGTTCATATTTCAGGTGGTGCCACCAGGAACAACCAAGGGGCTGTCACAGTCTGGTGCTTGCGAAGGGCTCAGTTCCTCGTTGGTTGCTCAGCTGGTGCTTTGAAATGAGCTGCAAGAGGAGAGAATCAGGTCAGCATCCAGCTTCCCTCAGACAGTGCTTGCACCTGAGCAGCCGGGTTCCTGCAATGGGCACAGCATAGGGAGTTTCTCCAGATCTGTAAAGCAAAAAGTGGCCTCAGAAAGTGCTCTGGAATGATAAATGTGACCATGGAAAGGCCTTTTGCTGCTCTGGCTTCATTCTGTCCTTCGGCCACGAGAGAAACCTGCAAAACGGGGCGGCAGCAAGAGGAAAAGATGAATTCCTGAGGTCACATTCTGCTGGGAGAAGCTTGAAGTCAACAGAGGAACTCCAGGGAACAGCCTGGGCAGACCAGGAGAGGGGTCCGAGCACGCTGGGCAGCAGCCTCTGCCCTGTCATTTGTGACCAGACTGGGCCCCTGCTTCTGCTGCTTCTCTCCACGTGGTGGCCAGGACCAGGCAAGTGGTGACCACCCCGGACCCCTGCCCTTGCCTGCAGGATGCTGCACCAGGGGCTTCATAGCGAGCAGCAAAGGGGGGGGCCCTGGCTGACAGTTCCCCTGCTGGGGACAGTATGGAGCAAATGCACATGTGCAGAGCCCCACAGGAGGGTCATTCAGGCTGAAACTAGCACACGACATGGCCAGGGTGGCAGCAGCAGGGAGAGAGGTTCCAGGTGGGAGTCAAGGAGATTTGGGAGGCAACTGAGGAAACAGCATCTGAAGGTTTCAAACAGGGCATCAGGATCTGTAGGCTTTGAACCCCCATTGCGCTGCAGCTCAGCCCCAGGACTGGGGTTGCTGCAGGAGCTGCTGGCTGGAAAGCCTGGTCAGGACAGGAGCACTCACCTGAGCTAAATGGGAGTGAATCGGGACCATGGTGATGGTCTGCATCTCCCACACGGATGCCTCAGGTACCGGGGAGCATCCCAAGTGGCTCTGGACATCCAGGTAAGAGTCAGTGGAGCGAGGGGAACCTTCTAGTGCCTAAAGGGGCTGCAGGAAAGCTGGAGAGGGGCTTTGGACAAGGGACTGCAGGGCCAGGCCAAGGGGAATGGCTTGAACCTGCCCGAGGGGAGACTGAGCTGAGCTCTTAGGCAGAAGCTCTTCCCTGTGAGGGTGCTGAGGCGCTGGCCCAGGGTGCCCAGAGAAGCTGTGGCTCAGACATGAAGCACTCATGCACAGGAGCGTCCGTGGCCTCCTACCTGCAGGCACCGATGTGTGTCCGAATCCAGAGCCCCGGGTGCCCACAGCCAAGGCAAGAGGGAAGTTGCTTCCAGAAGCTCTGTTCCACACCAGGGCCTGGCACAGGAGGGTTTCGGTGCGGCAGCAGCAGTGAAGAGCCCTGATTGTGGGACGTGGTGGCCTGGGAGAGAAAAGCAGCACAGGGGAGCTCTGCAGCCGAAGCGCAGGTTCTGCTCCTGGCCGGAGCAGAAGGACGAGCGCAGGTACCTATCTCACCCGTAGGGCTGTCACCTGCAGCAGTACATCTCCATGGGCAGCAGCGTGGGTATTAACCCAGCCTCTGGGAATTCCCTAAGGGACAGCAGACGCAAGAGGCAGAGATCAGGCTGTGCCCTCTGAGGAGATGGAGATTGTCAGCACTGCTTCCTCCTCTGTCATTACCTCTCCCCTTCAGCATCATCCCGCTGGGTCTCAGGGTGCTGGTGCTCTCCAGAGCCTGGTGGTGCCCGTGAGACCAATGCACAGAATGTAAACTGGAGACGTCCGTCTCAAGTGGAGAAAAAGCCCTTTGGTTGTGCCAGAGAGAGCAAAATACTCAGGGAGGGGGGATCTCACTGCAAGTCCTGAGCCTCGGCTGCATCAGGCAGTTCATAGGGAAGGAAGGATGCCTACTGACCATGGAATCCCAGCCTGGTTTGGGTTGAAGGGACCTTAAAGCCCATCCAGCTCTAGCCCCTGCCACGGGCAGGGACCCCTTCCACTGGAGCAGCTTGCTCCAAGCCCCTGTGTCCAACCTGGCCTTGAGCACTGCCAGGGATGGGGCAGCCACAGCTTCTCTGGGCACCCTGTGCCAGCGCCTCAGCACCCTCACAGGGAAGAGCTTCTGCCTAAGAGCTCAGCTCAGTCTCGCCTCGGGCAGGTTCAAGCCATTCCCCTTGGCCTGGTCCTACAGGCCCTTGTCCAAAGCCCCTCTCTGGCTTTCCTGCAGCCCCTTTAGGCACTGGAAGCTTTTAGGTCTCTTCCAACCTAAACCATTCTATAATTCTATGAGAAAAAAGCATTGTTGTGCTTCCCTGAAGGGGATGGGAAGCTCTGCAGGAAGCCTGGCTGCGTGCAGGGCACGGTTGTGTGATACTGGGAGCAGTGCATCTTACCTGGTCAGCATCAGGCAATTACAGTGCAGGCAAACCCTGTAGCTGGAGAACAGATCCCCTGCCGGGCAGGCTCCACGCAGGGCACCTACCACTGATGCTTCCCAGCCCCAGCGTAGACCAGGACCGTGAGGCTTGGGTTGGAAGGGTCTGGTACCCAAGCCGGGCAGGAGGAGCTGCGCTGTACTGTAAATCCGCTGGCAGTGTGTAGATTGTACTGTTGTCAAGGGGGGTGTTACTGGGGGCTGTACATGGTTCAGAAGGCACTCAAGGGCAGCAGAGTCAGGAGACACTGGAAGAACTGAGTCTATACCCACCAGCTTGATTTGGTGTTCACCGCAGCTCCTTCTAAGCCCCCCCTTTCCCCTCTGGCTCAGTGCAGGACACAGCAGGACCTCAGAATTCCCTCAGAGAGCAGACTCCCATGCCTTGATTTCACGGGCTGAAGGCACAAGGAGAGCTGGGTCCGTGTGCGGTGTCAGGAGATGAGTTTTCATCATAGCTAAGTTCAGGTACAGCTTTGCTGAGGAGAACAAGAGGAGCTCAGTCCCTGTTCTCTGCTCCCCATCTTTAATCCACACTCCTGCTCCTCACCTCCAGGCTGGAGCTTCCCAAAATCTCATTACACGTGCTTGCATGCTTAGGGGAAAGAGACAACACAGAACATTAGGGAATCTCATTAAAATGCTGGGGAAAAGAAAGCTGTAGAACAATGTTTCACAGCTGACGCTCTTTTGGTGTTTCTAAGGAGACAGAAACAAAACCTCATGCGACTGCAGGGCTTCCGTGTGACCTGGAGACCCTGTTCTCAAGTGAGCTGGTTTTTGTGACTGCTGCAGATGCTTCAGGAAGGCTTCAAGACAGGGCTGGGAGGAAAACACTGGTTCAAGGTCTGGATGAGTGTGTGTAAGTGTGCACATCGCACACTTCCCCCTCACAGCCAGGCACCAAGGTCAGGCAGCTGCTGGAGACTAATGAATAAATCTGAATGAAGTGGATAAAAGGAGGTGAAAAGGGTACGTGTGGAGGATGAACGCTACTGGCTACTAAGAAGAAGAAAAATGACTGCTACTGCTGAACCCAGGACAACAAGGAACCCAAAGTGGAAACAGTCTTTTACGAAGAGCTGAGATGGAGAGTCAAGCGGTGAGACGGGACTGAGGTGATACAGAACAGTTAGACACAATTTATCTTTCCATTATGAACAGGAATGTAGAATTCACTTGCTAAAAAGAAAGTTTCACCAGTCAAACTTCCTGTGTTGCCTCTAGCTGTGAGAGTTTGGCCAAGATGAGGAAGGGACCATCCTGTTGCCATAGTTCCCTGCTCTAAACGCCATTCCTTGTCACCTGGAATTAGCGATGGGCTGAGGTCAGGACCTGGGCTGGAGGCTGGATCCCTGTCTGCCAGAGCAGGCTCAGCACCAGCTCCTGGATCAGCCTGGTCCTCATCCCAGTGAAAGGGTTGATCACAGGAGACACCATCAGGTACAGATCAGCTGCCAGGATGTGGAGGTGCTCAGGGATGCTCTGGCCTCAGCGCTGAGTGTAGAAGAAGAGCCCGGGCAGGCAGAAGAGCTAGATTACTCCAGTGTAGGAGCCACAGGTGCCAAAGGACTTGAGACAAGCCTCCATGGAGGACAGCCCTGTGACCACCCTCAGGATCAGCACGTAGGAGACAGCGATGAGGATGGAGTCTGCGCCCATGATGGTGGTGGCAGCCGTGATCCCGTAGATGCTGCTGGGCTGGATGTCCCCATAGACCAGCTTCACCACCAATATGTGCTTGCAGTAGGAGTGGGGAATGATGTGGGGACCACAGTAGGACAGGGTGGTCGCCATGCACATCAGAGGGGTGATGACCAAGGTGCTGCGTACACAACGGCCAGACCCAGCTTGGCAATGGCCAGGCCATTCAGGATGGCAGAGTAGTGCAGGGGCTTGCACATGGTCAGGTATTGGTCCAAGGCCATGGCGAGCAGGACCCCCGACTCTGCCGTGGAGAAGCTGTGGATGAAGAACATCTGGGCCATGCAGCCCTTAAAGCTGATGTCATTGGAGAGGAACCAGAAGATGCTCAGGAGCTTGGGCATGGTGGAAGTGATGAGCAAGAAGTCAATGGCGGCCAGCATGGAGAGGAAGTAAAACATGGGCAAGTGCAGGTTTGGGCCCATCCTAATCACTAGGAAGAGCGTGATGTTCCCCAGCACTGTCATAAAGCACATGGTGCAGAATGGGGAGGCGATCCAGAACTGAGCATCCTCCAGCCCAGGGATGCCTGTCAGGATGAAGAACGAGGGACTGGAGTGATTTGGGTAGAACACTAGCCAGTGTTGCAGAGCTGGGAAGGGAAGACACAGGGAAAGTTGGTATAGACAATGCCAGTAGAGAAAGGAATGAGCTTTAACAAGCCCTGCTGTGGACTCCAGCGACAGACAGAACACCCCTGCCTGTCTTCTCAGGCACACAGACCTGGTGATCCTTATGGGCCCCTTCCAGTTTGAGATGTTCTATGGTATGACACTCCTGTCTCTTATCCAGGTACACTCAGTCCCATCGTTGTCTTCACCCGAACATTTGGGGTTATCTTACCTCTCCTCCCATGCTGGCCTCTGGCTGTTATCTCCAGCCCTCCGCTCCATAGCCTGGGAGTTACGAGGTAGAAGTTGAGCACATTTAGTTGCCATCAGTACAAAAATCAAAGGTGGGAGAAAGGGGAAGATCCAGAACACTTTGGGGATGCAGCTCAGCAGGACTCTGGTCATCAACACACCTCTCCGATACAAACCAGATCTTCTAGTGCAAGATGTCCCTGCCCGTGTCAAGGGGTTGGAGCTGGATGATCTTAGGGTCCTTTCCAACCCGAAGCAGCCCCTGGTTCTGTGGCTGTCCTTGTTTTACAGGGGAAACAAGGTTAAATCAGCTGCTGGCAGTGCAGGAATTGGCTGCACGTTTCTCAGGCACTTGTACCCTGCTTTCCTCAGTGCACTGAAGAGCCAGACCTCATTTCCTCGGCTTTCCAGACATTTGACTTCTTTGACCCCTAAATAGTTTAATCTCTTCCAAACTGCTTCGAGTCCTCCAGATGACAAACCAAGAGGCATTTTAGTCAGTGCTATTTGCAAGGTAAGGGCAAACACCGCAAAGCCAATACTGAAAGTGCTGCCAAGACTCGTTATTCATAATAGGTCATTGCAAAGAGGACTGTCTGTGGCCAGAGACCTTGGCTGTGAAGTCAGGGAGGCAGAAGCCAGTCCATCAGGAAATGTGTCTTGTGGCAGGGTTATTTATGTGGAAAGGCCAAACACATCTGAGATCCTGTAATCCTGTGCTTGGAAAGAAAGCAGATCCTCCTTCCTTCCTCCCTGTCACAGGCAGCTGATCTCCAGTCCCACGTGCTGTTCTGGGCAGTGGTACCTGTACTACATCAGGTATAATAAAGCTACCAGCTTATTAAATAATGCTGCTCAACCACCTTCAGACTCAGCTCTTAGAACCATAGAACAGTTAGGGTTGGAAAGGACCTTGACATCATCCAGTTCCAGCCCCACTGCCATGGGCAGGGACACCTCACACTAAACCATCCCACCCAAGGCTCTGTCCAGCCTGGCCTTGAACACTGCCAGGGATGGGGCAGCCACAGCTTCCCTGGGCAACCCATTCCAGTGCCTCAGCACCCTCACAGGAAAGAATTTCCTCCTTATATCCAATCTAAACTTCCCCTGTTTCAGTTTGAACCCGTTACCCCTTGTCCTGTCACTGCAGTCCCTGACAAAGAGTCCCTCCCCAGCATCCCTATAGGTCCCCTTCAGGTACTGGAAGGCTGCTATGAGGTCTCCACGCAGCCTTCTCTTCTCCAGGCTCAACAGCCCCAACTTCCTCAGCCTGTCTTCATACGGGAGGTGCTCCAGCCCCTGCTCATCCTCGTGGCCTCCTCTGGACTTGTTCCAGCAGCTCCATGTCCTTTTTATGTTGAGGACACCAGAACTGCACACAGTGCTCCAGGTGAGGTCTCACAAGAGCAGAGCAGAGGGGCAGGATCACCTCCTTCGCCCTGCTGGTCACGCTCCTTTTGATGCAGCCCAGGATCCGGTTGGTTTCTGGGCTGCGAGCGCACACTGCAGCCGGCTCATGTTCATTTTCTCATCGACCAGCAAGGATGTTGTGTGGGACAGAGAAGGAGGGGCTGGCCGCTTGGGAGGAATATAGGACAGTTGTTAGAGGATGTAGGGAGGCAATTAGGACAGCTAAGGCCTCCTTGGAACTCAATCTTGCTAGTCGGGTTAAAGACAATAGAAAGGGCTTCTTCAAATACATAGCAAATAAAACTAACACAAGAGGCAATATAGGCCCACTGCTGAACGAAGTGGGTACCCTGGAGACAGAGGATATAAAGAAGGCAGAGGTGCTGAATGCCTTCTTTGCCTCTGTCTTTACTCCTGCAGACTCTCCCCGAGGGCCCCGGATTTCTATAGCCCCAGAAGGAGTCAGGACAAAGGAGGAGTTTGCTTTGGTAGATGAGGATTGGGTTAGGGATCAGCTATGCAATCTGGACATCTGTAAATCGATGGGTCCGGATGGAATGCACCCACGGGTGCTGAGGGAGCTGGCGGAGGTCATTGCTAGGCCACTTTCCATCATCTTTGGTAAGTCGTGGGAAACGGGCGAGGTGCCTGAGGATTGGCGGATGGCAAAGGTCACACCAATCTATAAGAAGGGCAAGAAGGAGGACCCGGGTAATTATAGACCGGTCAGCCTTACCTCCATCCCTGGAAAGGTGATGGAACAACTTATTCTTGACTCCATCACTAGGCATATCAAGGATGAGGGGGTCATTAAGAACAGCCAACATGGTTTTATGAGGGGGAAGTCATGTATGACCAACCTTATAGCCTTCTATGAGGAAGTGACTAGGTGGAGGGATGATGGTAGAGCGGTAGATGTAGTTTTTCTTGATTTCAGTAAGGCATTTGATACTGTCTCCCACAGCATCCTCACAGATAAGCTAAGGAAGTGTGGGCTTGACGATCAAGTAGTGAGGTGGATCGAGAACTGGTTGAAAGGAAGAAGGCAGAGAGTTGTGGTCAATGGCGCAGAATCTAGCTGGAGGTCTGTGACTAGTGGAGTTCCTCAGGGGTCGGTGCTGGGACCGGTGCTGTTTAATATTTTCATCAATGACCTGGATGAGGGAACTGAGTGCACCCTCAGCAAGTTTGCTGATGACACAAAACTGGGAGGAGTGGCTGACACACCAGAGGACTGTGCTGCCATTCAGTGAGACCTGGACAGGCTGGAGAGTTGGGCGGGGAGAAACTTGATGAAATTTAACAAGGGCAAGTGTAGAGTCTTGCATCTGGGGAAGAACAACCCCATGTACCAGTACAGGTTGGGGGTTGACCTGCTGGAAAGTAGTGAACGAGAAAGGGACCTGGGGGTCCTGGTGGATAGGAGGATGACCATGAGCCAGCAATGTGCTCTTGTGGCCAAGAAGGCAAATGGCATCTTAGGGTGCATTAGAAAGGGAGTGGTTAGTAGGTCAAGAGAGGTTCTCCTCCCCCTCTACTCAGCCTTGGTGAGGCCGCATCTGGAATATTGTGTCCAGTTCTGGGCCCCTCAATTCAAGAAGGACAGGGAATTGCTTGAAGGAGTCCAGCGCAGAGCCACAAAGATGATTAAGGGAGTGGAACATCTCCCTTATGAGGAGAGGCTGAGGGAGCTGGGTCTCTTTAGCTTGGAGAAGAGGAGACTGAGGGGTGACCTCATCAATGTTTACAAATATGTGAAGGGTAGGTGTCAGGATGATGGAGCTAGGCTTTTTTCAGTGATATCCAGTGATAGGACAAGGGGCAATGGGTGTAAACTGGAACATAGGAAGTTCCACGTTAACATCAGGAAGAACTTCTTTACTGTAAGAGTGACAGAGCACTGGAACAGGTTGCCCAGGGGGGTTGTGGAGTCTCCTACACTGGAGATATTCAAGGCCCGCCTGGACAAGTTCCTGTGTGATGTACTGTAGGTTACCCTGCTCTTGCAGGGGGGTTGGACTAGATGATCTTTTTAGGTCCCTTCCAACCCTTGGGATTCTGTGATTCTGTGACAGTGTCGAACGCTTTACCCAAGTCCAGGCAGATGACATCAACTGCTCTACCCCTGTCCATCGGTTCTGTAGCCCCATCATAGAAGGCCACCAAATTGGTCAGGCAGGATTTCCCCTTAGTGAAGCCATGCTGGCTGTCACCAAGCACCTTGTTGTTATTCATGTGCCTTAGCATGCCTTCCAGGAGAATGTGCTCCAAGATTTCACCAGGCACAGAGGTGAGACTGACTGCTCTGTAATTCCCTGGGTCTTCCATCTTCCCCTTCTTGAAAATGGGGGTTATATTTCCCTTTTTCCAGTCGTCGGGAACTTCCCCTGACTGCCATGAGTTTTCAAATACGATGGCCAGTGGCTTAGCAACTTCATTTGCCAGCTCCTTCAGGACTCGCAGATGGATTTCATCTGGTCCCACGGACTTGTGCGCGTTCAGGTTCTTAGATGGTCTTGAACCAGATCCTGTCCTACAGTGGGCCTAAGTTCTTCATTCTCACAGTCCCTGCGTCTGCCCTCCAAGACTTGGGTGGGGTGGGCAGAGCATTTGCCATTCTTACCGGATTCTTTCATGTATGTTCATCGAATGCTATACCAGTCCCGTTCCTTCAGCAGGGTCTGCTTTCTTGGGTGCGCTTCAACACAAGAAATGCCAAGGAATCAACCTGGCTGGTTCAGTCTCTGACCAGCCCATTTGGGCCATGCAAAGAAGCTGTTCCCACTGCACTTGTTTCATCCACCTTACACCATCTCTACACTCCCTGCATCCTTCTCTTGACATGCCCTGTGCAAGCAAAGGTAGCCCCAGATCCTGCACACACACACACACGATGACAGGCACCTAGTGCCGCATCCTGTACAGAGCATCACACCTTGAGATCTTCTCTTTCATCTCCTCAAACTCAATCAGCCTTGCATGGACCTCTCCTACCACCAGCCCAGAACAGCAGCAGTTGCATTCTACATGCAAATGCCATGTTAGGAAGATGCTGCTGTTATTTTGCCCGGCACGTGGAACAGCAGGGATGGGAGCAGCACTTTCAGACTCGCTGCTGCTCCAGTGGGCCTGTTGGCACATTCCTGAGCATTTTCTTTCTGCTTCATTGGCACGAAAAGCTGATGGAGTTTTATTTGTGCAGTCAAGTAGCAGTAACCGGTAAAGTCACAAGTTTTGCTCATTGCAGTAGCCAAATCCAGAAGAGTTTTTGAGACGAGGCTCCTTGACCTCAGCTTCCCATTAGATTTGCTGCAAACTTGTTGTGATGTATTTACAAACAGTGAAACAGGTTAAAATCCCCTCAGAGCATGAGATGCTCAGGATTGAACACAGTGCGCGCTGAGCTGAAATCTTTAATTGCTTCCATACTGGCAAAGCTTCCCCTGACTTTGTAAGGAGTGAGGAGAGGCTGGTGCTTGAAGTTGAGACGTTAACTCTTTTCTCTCTCAGCTTTGCCAGATCTGCCTCTGCTGCTAAGCAACAACCATTGAATTTACCAGATATGATACACTTAACATTGCGTGTGATTCTTAGACACTCTAAATCTCCCAGCCATGCAGCTTGAGCCCTCAAAACCATACGGACAACTCCTTTTGCAGCCACATGTTGATGCAATGGTGCTAAAAGCCGCCCAGCGCTCCTGCTCAGTGCACAGCTGCCACAAAACAAAGCTCCCCTGGGTTTGGGGGTTTAATAGAGCTAGATTCTACAATTCCATGATTCCAGAGTAATCGTCCAGTGCATATCCCTGCCCCAGTATAACCACAGAATGGTTTGGGTTGAAGGGACCTTAAAGCTCCTCCAGCTCCAACCCCTGCCCCTTCCACTGGAGCAGCTTGCTCCAAGCCCCTGTGTCCAACCTGGCCTTGAGCACTGCCAGGGATGGGGCAGCCACAGCTTCATTCAGAAGTGATCTCCGGTAAGAAACATGCACAACCCATTGCAAAGCCTCCACCCTTTCCCCAGATCATCTATTTCAGAGCATTTCCCTAGTGTCAAGCCTGTGTCTCACTGGAGCTCATGACTTATGTCCTTTCCATAAGGGAGAAGAACAAATTATTACCTTCCTCGTGGTGTCTGCCATCCTCTTCAGGTTTGCACAGGCAAGAAGGACAGTGCCAGAGCTATGGTCAGGTAAGCGCAGGTCTCTGCAGGCGATTGGGTTAGCACATGCCACACCTGTGTGATAACAGCTTGTTTGAATCCGTTTCGCCAAGGAACAGACTGCAGCCCAATAACTAACCCTGCTGTACCTAACCTGCGCAGGAAGCAGAGCCAGGTTACGGCTCTACCACAGGAGCCACTGAATGCGGGATATGTAGAATGAATAAAGTAGCTCATAACTCAGGAAGAGCTGAATCCCCCTTTGATGCATTGAGATATTCGCATAGAGGCTTTCTGGATGGATTGCTTTATATAGCAGCTCAATTGGCTGAAGCTTGAGCTTGACTCAGAGCTGAGCACCATGCTTCAAAATCCTGCTCTAACACCAGACTGAACCAACAAAACGACCTACCCCTCTCACCTGGGCAATGGGACCATCTTGTACCCACATCACCTTCAAGCACTGCTTCTCCCTCACACTACCAAGCAGCCCCTCAACCTGCCAAAAGGGCCTGCATGGAAGTATTTATAGCACCCGGGGAAGCTCATCACCCTGATCACTCACTGCTGGGGCCTCAGGTGTAATCACCACGGAGGAGAAGCTGCTGCCTGGGAGGAGCCGGGTACAGCAATGGTTTGTAAGCGAACCCGCTCCTCTTTCCCCCTGCAGGGGCCAAAGAGATCTTGGGTCTATACCCAGGGGAGATTTTCTCTCGGGGGGTAGGAGCTGTTCCCTGGCGCACGCTCAGCAGTGCGTGCGTCCTTCAGGCTTCATCCTGTTGGTGCAAAACTCACTTTGGGTTTGGATCCAGTGTCACTGCGCTCCTGGGGAGCAAGGTAACAAGTGGATTCCTAGGGCTGTGGTTTAACACTGTCTTTCATCTGAGGATCCTGAAGCATCCATGAACTTTAGGGAATGCTTTGAAAATGAGTGCTGATCCTTTGGACCTAACTTAGGTATCCCCTGTCCTTGCAGTCTGTGAAGGGGGAGGTCATGCATGAACCACAGGTGATCATCGTGGGTCTCTTCATCATGGACTTGGATCTGTTGCCTGTTGGTCTCTGCCTCAGGATCTTGAGGACCGTGTAGAGCTTGGCATCCACGGGGGAGAGGCAGAAGGTGTTTGGGACCTGCATCTCCCGCACACACCTTGATGGCCAGTTTCTACCCCCTGTTCCCCCCTCTCCCATAAACCCCACTGTGTATGGCGTCAAACCCAAGCAGATCACAGACTCCCAGACTGGTTTGTGTTGAAGGGACCTTGAAGCTCCTCCGGCTCCAGCCCCTTCCCCTGGAGCAGCTTGCTCCAAGCCCCTGTGCCCAACCTGGCCTTGAGCACTGCCAGGGATGGGGCAGCCACAGCTTCTCTGGGCACCCTGTGCCAGCGCCTCAGCACCCTCACAGGGAGGAGCTTCTGCCTAAGAGCTCAGCTCAGTCTCCCCTCGGGCAGGTTCAAGCCATTCCCCTCGGCCTGGCCCTGCAGGCCCTTGCAGATGTCCTGCCCGTGCCCTAATACCCATCCCCTCTTCTTCCTCCCCTCTCGCCCTGTTTCCAGCCATGGGGGGTGTGAAATGTGCCAACTGCTCCTGAAACCTGTCCTGGTCCCAAGCACAGCGCCCTGCTCCCTGTCCCAGGGAACGGCTCCGAGGGATCAGAGGGTTCCCCTGTGCTGGTCCACAGGGAGAGCTCCTGCAGGGAAACTGAGGCACCAAGAGGGCGGCTGATCACCCATGTGCATTGAAGTGCTCAGGGCAGGATCCCCTCAGGACAGGGGCATGATCCCTGGTCCAGCCTTGGTCTGTGTCCGGGTGCTCATTGCGTTTTCTCTCAAGAGAATCTCACTTCCTGCATCCCATCCACGCACGAATTCATGGCCCCGGATGAGGGGCCACAGGAACTGACCCAGCCACATTAATTCTGCAGGATGTACGTGAGCCACTTCAGACAACTCCCACCTCTTCTCGCAGATCTTTCCATATGAATGACCTGAGACCTGGGAGAGGATCGTAGGGATGTGCTGGTTCCGTTTCAGCAGCTCACTGCCCACAGCAAGCAGCGGATCCTGCTTAGCAAGCTGAGGAGGATGCTAAGTCCGGAGGTCAGCCTATGTGGTGTGGAAAAGTTTCAGAGCAGCCAGCTTTGAGTCACCGAGCTGATGGTGAGCGGGAGGTAATCAACATTCTTGCTTGAGAGGCACAGGCTGCGTTTCTTCTCCTTTTGTGTGCCGAGGGAATGAGCTGAGGAGCACTCCGGTCCTCTCCAAGAGCTACCGATGCTGCTGGACCATTTAACTGAAAGGGGTGGGGGGAAGAGGAGCAAAACCACCTTGCATTGGTAGGCAACTGGGAAAGAGTGGGGCTCGGGGTGCTGACCCTCACTGGGGGTGATGCTCACTCCTCAGGCGCAGGCACAAACCAGCCTGAAGCACAGACCTGCTGCATGGGCCTTCTCCCCCTCCACAACAAAGGCAGAGCACTGACCCCTTCCTCCAGCCCTGTGCACACTGTGGGGTCAGGGGATCAGCTCCCGAGTCCATGGGGAGGAGCACAAACAACTGCGAGCATTGATTTCCTCCCCATCTTTTCCATTGTGATTGTCCTCGTATGACTTGGACGCGGTTTCTGTTGCCTGAGTGATGTATGGCTGCGCGAGGTCTGATTCATAGGTCACTGCTGCAGATGCAGCATGAAGAAAGGATGAAATCCACAACATTTCTGCCGAATTAATCCATCTACCTTGTTATTTCCTCCAGGTCTCAGAATACAAAGCGTGCTCTGCGGCACAGCCGGCATGGTTATGAATGTGGGCTTCTACAAAAGGAGATCCCTGTTTGCAGGGTCTAATGAATTTATGTGCCACAAGAACGAAGTCTGGGCTGTTTTACCAGTATCTCTCTGGCTCTTGCACCTCTGATGTGGCTTTTGCAATCAGAGCCCCCCAGATAAGAAATCCCCACATCCAGCAACTGAGGTTCTATGGGCGGATCATTGCCCACGCTGGGTCCCTGCTTGCTCCCCCAAGCTGTTCTCAACAGCTCTTCCCTTCCTCCAGCCCAGACACCGTGGCCAAGGAGAAGGAATAAATAGTGATTTTTCACACTTGTGGGAGGCTGCCACTGCAGCTGAGCAGGGAGCTGAGACGTTGGGCGTGCTGGGAAGGATGTGAACTGCGTTGGGATGCAGCTCTTTATGAAACCACTATACCCAGAGGAGTAGAGATGGGGGACTGTGGGGGAACTTTGCAATGCTGAGTATCCTGGGCTGCATCAAAAGGAGTGTGACCAGCAGGTCAAAGGAAGTGATCCTGCCCCTCTGCTCTGCTCTTGTGAGACCTCACCTGGAGCATTGTGTGCAGTTCTGGGGTCCTCAACATAAAAATGACATGGAACTGCTGGAACAAGTCCAGAGGAGGCCACGAGGATGATCAGGGGCTGGAGCACCTCCCGTATGAAGACAGGCTGAGGAAGTCGGGGCTGTTCAGCCTGGAGCAGAGAAGGCTGCGTGGAGACCTCAGAGCAGCTTCCAGTGTCTGAAGGGGGCCTATAGGGATGCTGGGGAGGGACTCTTCATCAGGGACTGCAGTGACAGGACAAGGGGTGATGGGTTCAAACTGAAACAGGGGAAGTTCAGGTTGGATATAAGGCAGAAGTTCTTTCCTGTGAGGGTGCTGAGGCACTGGAATGGGTTGCCCAAGGAAGCTGTGGCTGCCCCATCCCTGGCAGTGCTCAAGGCCAGGTTGGACACAGGGGCTTGGAGCAAGCTGCTCCATTGGAAGGTGTCCCTGCTCATGGCAGGGGGTTGGAACTGGATGATGTTAAGGTCCTTTCCAACCCAAACCATTCTATGATTCTATGAGTCTACGAAGTGATGAACTGGACAGTAAATTTCAATATAGATTCATTAAAAATCAGCTGCTCTGGCAAAGCACAGCCCAAATTTTGTCCAGCATTGTGTATGACCTGTCCATTCCCACTCAGAAACAGGCATTATCTGAGTTATCACTGGAGTTAATAAGTGTTGGACTCATAAGTGATGACTCCTTGGGAGCATCAGAGTTGCACTCAGTCACCTCTTCACTCCAGCCTCCTCTCCTCTCCTTGTTATCACCGCAGGTTCCACTCAGTCCCCTCAGCAAGGTGATGGCTGTTGCAGGTCAGGGTCAGTACACAGCAGTTCCTCTCTGCTGCTCCTTCCTTCTTGCTCGTGTCCAGTGGTCCATGGGCTGATCCTCAGGCTGCAGTCCCTTTGGGGATGTACCTGCTCCAGTGTGGGTCCTCCACAGCTCCCAGTGGGAGTGCTTCCACCACCATGGAGCACCTCCTATTGCTCTGACCTTGATGTTCCCTGTGCTGTTTCTCTCTCTTCACTCCTCCCTCGGTCTGACATTTTCTGCCCTTTCCTAAATGTGTTTCCACAAACACCTCTGACTGCCTCAGCTCTGGTGCAGGAGGCTGGACCTGCGTGATCCTTAAGGTCCCTTCCAGTCCTAACCAGTCTATGACTCTGTGATAGGTCTGTCACTGGTGTAACTGGAACCATCTGTGTCTGGCACATGGCAGCCCTTCACCTCCCTCCTGGCCACCCCTGCAGCCCCTCTACAACCAAACCCCTCCCATCCACATCCAGTACCCCCCCCCGCCCCAAAACCACACACATCTTGAGCTGCTATTACAGCTACTGTTTGCTTTGTGGTGTGTGGATAATGAGTTAATTTGTTCCTAACTCAGGAAGTGAGGCTCTTAATCAGATTTGTGCTGGAAATTTCTGCTTCCACAAAGTGGCGTTTGTCTGTTCCTCCCAGAGATAATTTCCTAAATTATAGGCAGTGAATAAATACCAGAAAAAGAAGACACAGTGATAAAGTGAACAGTAGATGGAAGTGGTTTATAGTGTCTGTCTGTCTCATCCTGCCTGGGGTGCACTGGGATGCACTGCAGGAAAAGGAACAAGCCCCAGCTCAGCGTTAACTCCTGAAGGGCTCTGACCACGTCCATAAAGCCATCGATGTGATGAGCTCATGTTGCCTTTTATGACAGCACTAGTGCTTATTGCATGAAGTGTGTTTGCTCGGCAATTTGCAGTCATCAACATTGTTATTTGTGTTGTGATAGTGGCTGAGAGCCTGCCACGGCTAAGGCAGCACGCTGCCGAGTCAGAGCAGCACGCTCCCTGCCTCCAAAGCCGCCAATCCAAGGCAAGGGAAGTCAGGAGCCGGGTGCAGTTCAAGGGCAGTTCTGTCACCAGAAATTGTCCCTGAAATCAGGATCCTGCTCTGCACCCGTTTGGTTCTCACCCTGAAGATGAGGAGGTTGAGCCCAGCAGGCACCGGGATCATAGAATCCTAGGATCCTGGGTTGGAAGGACCTCAAGCATCAGCTGGTCCGTGAGCTGCACAGGGGCAGGAGGTGGAAGGCGCCAGGTCTCGCACTGTGGAGGTTTCACAGAGCAAGGGAAGAGTGGCGAATGTTCTGAATACACTTTTTTTCGCCCAATTTCTTTCTTTTATCCTCACCCCAAACTGCTTCACCCCCTTCGTCACACTGCTCTGTTTCCAAAGGCAGGGAACCTGCCTGTAGCCAGCCCCATGGTGTCTCATCCCTGAAGAGCACAGAACTCGCTGTGCTCTGGTGAGACCCGTGGGGTTTGCTCTGGGTTAAAGGCAGCTCCCCAGCCCTCGGCAGTGCCTGCCTGCAGCACTCGGCACCCCGGGCTGCTCCTGGTCCCCAGCCCCTGTCCTCTGCTGTCACCAGGTAAGTGCAGGGTGGGCTGCCGGAGGATGGCAGAACAGGGATGCTCTTCCTCTGCAAGGACAGTGTGTTTGAGGGCATCAGAACAAGGATTTGCAGGATTCTCTGGCAGAAACAACAAAGCAGCATACCAGAAAAGGGCTGGGAGCAAATTGTTTTAGTAAATATTATTTTTGGTCTTATACATGGGCTTGCTACAAGAAACCACCCTAAAAAACTGACCTTGGTCGATAATTACACATTTCCTTCATTCTCTCAAGTGCTGCCCAAGCAGGATGTGTAAATTCATTTCACAGAACCATAGACGGGTTTGGGTTGAAGGGATCTTAAAGCTCATCCAGTTCCAACCCCCTGCCATGGGCAGGGACACCTCCCACTGTGATGACAGCCTGGGGCCAGGGAGCTCCTGGATGCGGAAGGAGGAGACTTCTCCAGGATGAGACCTGGAGATCAGCGCTGGGAATGAAGGATCAGCCTTGCCCATGCTGGTCCTGCAAGGCAGAAGCATCTGGACAGGAGAGGGAAGGGGAGATGAAGGGGAAGATGAAGGCAGAGAAAGATCAGTGTTTGTGCTGAACCAAATGCGACCAGACGACAAAGAGATAACGTCTCCCTCCAGGATGAGAAGCAGCCCCGTTCTGTGTGGCTCTGCATCGATTCCTTCCCTTTTAGTGTAAACATGGCAAAATGTATAATGCTTCAGAGCGCTTCATCAGCTAAACCTGCAGGTCAATTAACCAAACCACCCCGCTGCGAGGAAAATGGGTTTGCGCTTTCCAGCTGCCAGAAAGGGGAAATGGAAAGGAAGAAATGCAGAGGTTCGAGTAAGACCAAGGAGCTGAGGTGGTGCTTCGTCTGCCTGAGGCCGCTAGGAAAACCGAGAGGAAACCACCAGCTTTCCTGGGCAGCTTCACTGCCCCTGAGCACGAGCACCGGATGTGATGCTCAACCACAGGAGGCTGGGAAGGCGGGGGAGATATCCAGATCATTACTGCAAACAGGCTTCTCTGCCTGTGCAGTTGAATTCAGTGCATCTTAAAGGCACCAGCTCCACAGTTGGTCACAGCAGCACATCCTTGCCACACGGAGCATGTCTCTATTCAGCTGGAATTCAGCTGTTTCACGTACAGGAGGAGCACAGAATGAGTAAGTTTTGTCCCGGACACACACGGACACACTGGGACCTCATCTGCTCTCAGAGACAAGTAAGTGGAGTTTTCGCACGGCCAAAGGGTCAGACCTGAAAGGCAGCAGTGGGAGAGCAGCTCTGCCTGCAGACAGTGGTGCTGGGCTCACACTGGAGCTGTGCTCTTGAGCAGCCCATGGCGCAGGTCCTCAGAAACCACTTTAGAGGAAAGAGTCACACGGGGACAATACAGAGCTGAGGGCCCCTGGGATGAGGGGAAAAAGTGCTCTGAAACTGAACCAGGCAGGGTGGGAGAGGGAGAACAGGGACAGCAGAAGAGGTAACTGAGGGTGTAAAGAAAGCCAAGGAGCTGGAGATCGCCCCTTGCTCCTGTGGGGGGCAAAGGCATTGTAGAAATGTGGAGAGGGGCTTTGGCCAAGGGCCTGTAGCAAGCCAAGGGGAATGGCTTGAACCTGCCCGAGGGGAGCCTGAGCTGAGCTCTTAGGCAGAAGCTCTTCCCTGTGAGGGTGCTGAGGCGCTGGCACAGGGTGCCCAGAGAAGCTGTGGCTGCCCCATCCCTGGCAGTGCTCAAGGCCAGGTTGGGCACAGGGGCTTGGAGCAAGCTGCTCCAGTGGAAGGGGTCCCTGCCCGTGGCAGGGGTTGGAGCTGGAGGAGATTTAAGGTCCCTTCATCCCAACCCAGTCCATGATCCTGTAGTTTAAAGGCTGGGGATGGATTACAGCTGGGAGAGACCTGTTAAACACCTCAGTGCTCCTTCCTCTTTATCTGGTGCCGTGCACAGCCCAGGCAGTGATCCTGGGACTGGTCCACTGTGTCTTTAGGCTGATGCTCATCTCCCGAAGAAAATCACTCGTTCTCCTTCACTTCCCAGGAGAAGCCTGTCACCTCCCCTGCGGCACAGCCCCTCTCCTCTGCATGGAGGGATGGATCGTGGCAATTCCCAGCGCTCCTCTTTCGGGATGCCCCACCTCTCAGAGAGCCTGCAGGGCTGGCGTGCTCCCTGCAGGTGGGGAGAGCGAAGGCTGCTGAGAGCAGGCTCTGCCAAGAAACCCACCTCTGGAGCAGCAGCGCTGGTCTCTGAAGGGCCACAAACACTGCTGCCAGACTTGTGCTTTTAATTACAGTATCCCCATGTTGGCCCATTACATGGAACCGTCAGTTCCCAGAGTTACGTGATGAGGCTTTCATTATGCAGATAATGTGATTCACATCTTTGCAGCTATGGAGACAGAAGCTCGTGGCCCATGGACTGCAACCTAAGGACACAGACCCAGAGAAATGGGCCAGGTCTCGTTGCAGGGCCTGCAAGGGGAGTGTTCGGGTTTTGCTGGCTCATGATATCAAATCCTCTGCCAAAAGCCTTCTGAAAACATCGCAGGAATCTCTCCCCACCTCCCAGGTTATGTTCCAGATGAGGATGGGCTGGTCTGGAATGGAGGTACAGGGTGCAGTGGGATGCAGTGACATCCAAGGTGCTCTTTGTACACTGCCACTTTTCCTTAGGGACACGCATGATGTGTAAGTGACAGCATCAGGCTGTCACTAGAGGAGCCTCCAACCCATCCCAAAGCAACCTACCTCCTGATTAACACCTTTGTCACTGTGTAAAGCCAAATCCCTGAGACCTGCTCGTGTCTGCAGGGTGATGCCAAAGCATTTGCTCCTTTCTGACCCCAAATCAGCGCCTTCATGGGGCTGATCTCCTCCTTTGGGCTATCTCAGCCCAGCATTTGCCTCATCCCAGTAGCTGAGTGGGTGAGAAGCAGGGTGAAAAGGAGGAGAAGGAGAAACCATGAGCTTGCGGCCCCGTCTCATGGGAGGGAGCGTGCTGCAGGGATGCTGCAAGCAGTGCTTGTGCTGGGGGGTGCAGGCAGAGGCAACCACTGATTTCAGTGCAGGCACTTGGCAGGGTCGGTGCCCAGCCACACAAAGAGCTACAAGAGCTGGAGCTTGGGATGTTCTGGCCATCTGCCAGCAGGTTCCAGCAAACCGGGAGGTGCTGGATGCTGCTGGGATGTGCTGGGGGCTTTTGGTGGGGAGAACAAATGGTGCCTCTCTTCTGCTTTTCATCTGCTCCCCACGCACCCCAGACAGCTCCAACAGCTGCTTTGGTCCATGCGCTCCCGCTGGGCTCAGTGCTGCTGTGGAGAATCCCAATGGCAAAGATCAGTTCTGTGGGTGGGACACAGGTGCTTTGGTGCTTTTATTTTTGGCATGAGAATTATAGGGGGAAATACCTGGGTTTTCCCTTCTTGTCATGCTCTGTCACTTCCGGAGTCTCTTCAGGGTGCTCACTGGGAGGTGCCAAGCACTATAACCAGCAAGAACACAAGGGTGCTGCTGTGCATGTGGCAAAGCATCGTGTTAGCCATAGGGGGCTGTGTCTGCAGGGGAAAAGTGCAAAAACCAAGGCGGATGAAGGTGGCTGCACAGCAAATGTGTGTGCCCAACAAGCAGACCCCGGCCTGGTGGCTGGGAAGATGCCAGAAGTCCCTCCTGTGTTCTTCCAGGGATTCGTAAAGGCCGTGACTGAAGACAGGGAACCTCTGTATGCCCAGGTAGTGCTGCTGGAGGTGTGGGGCAGCTTTGATCTGCCAGCAAGAGGTCAGAGGCTGGGGACCTTCATTATAGCCTCTTGACAAGGTGGTCTTTAGCTGTGCTTACATAGGTATTTATCTGCAGGGCATACTGTGAGTATGGGAGGACATTGTTCACTGATAGAATCATAGAATAGTTTGGGTTGGAAAGGACCTCAAGATCATCCAGTTCCAACCCCCCTGCCATGGACAGGGACACCTCACACTAAACCATCCCACCCAAGGCTTCGTCCAACCTGGCCTTGAACACTGCCAGGGATGGAGCCCTCACAGCCTCCCTGGGCAACCCATTCCAGTGCCTCAGCACCCTAACAGAAAGAATTTCCTCCTTAGATCCAATCTAAACTTCCCCTGTTTCAGTCTGAACCCATCACCCCTTGTCCTGTCACTGCAGTCCCTGATGAAGAGTCCCTCCCCAGCATCCCTATAGGCCCCCTTCAGATACTGGAAGGCTGCTCTGAGGTCTCCACGCAGCTTCTCTTCTCCAGGCTGATCTGCATAAGAGGCTTTGCAGTCATCCTGTGGCCTTTATACAGAATGGCAGTAACCTCAGACACTTCAAGGAGCCACAGACACCTCGCACTGCCACGGTGCTGGCTGGCGGCGGTTGGGTTGGTGGCTGTAAAACGTTGCTCACCAGTTACACACCAGAATCAAGTAAGAAACGACTTGCAGATGCTTGCTTGGGTCCGTGTGGGCAGCGCACATTCTGCAGAACCAGGCTCAGAGCATTTGTGTGAAGAGCTTGTTAAAGGAATACCTCTGCAGGACACGCTAAACACAAGAGCAGGAGAGCCTCAATGAGAGAACACGTGGGACCCCTCGGCCAGCGCTGAGGAAGGTGAGTCTGCTCTGCTTAAACAGCCCTGCTCATGGCAGTGAACATGGTAGGCTGCCCAGGGCAGGGCTGCAGGCGCCGGCCCTGCAAGGGTTCACACCCCATGGAGACGAGGCCTCAGTGCCATGGGGCAGGGGTGGCCTTGGCAGTGCTGGGAATGGTTGGACTGGATGAGCTTAAAGGCTTTTTCCAACCTGGTTGGCTCCATAATTAGTTTTTATCTATCCTAAAACCACCTCACCCACATTACAGGGTAACGTGGCCAGTTACCACGCAGCCGCTTGGTTCAGGTTCCAATGTGAAATGGGCTGCCTTGAGACGTGCAGCCAGGGGCTGCTGTGAACCAGACTGAGTCAGCTGAATGCTCTGGCTGAGCTTATTTTGGCTGGGTGGCTCCGTTCAGCAATGAGCAAAGCTGAGCATGGCGAGCACAAGTTGCTGGAGCCTTGGGCTGAAAGCAGCCAACTCCCACCTAGATAAAGCTGAACGCAGTTTACAACCTGGGCTTAGTTATGCAAGCGGAGTCTTTGAGACCACTGCAGATTGGAAGATGAAGGAGATACCTCCCTCTGCAGGGAGCAACAAACCAGAGAGATAAAAAGGAATTGAGAGATAAAAAGGAATTGAGAGATAAGAAGGAATTTGCATCCAGACAATGAAAAGGACCTAATGATGGGTTCCCTCCTCTTCATGTTCTGCACTGACAGGACAAAGGGGAATGGGTTCGAACTGAAACAGGGTAGAGTAGGTTGGATCTAAGGCAGAAGCTCTTCCCTGTGAGGGTGCTGAGGCGCTGGCACAGGGTGCCCAGAGAAGCTGTGGCTGCCCCATCCCTGGCAGTGCTCAAGGCCAGGTTGGACACAGGGGCTTGGAGCAAGCTGCTCCAGTGGAAGGGGTCCCTGCCCGGGGCAGGGGTTGGGGCTGGATGGGCTTTAAGCTCCCTTCAACCCAAACCATTCCATGGTTCTATAATAAGGAGACCTCTGACCAAAATTCACCCCTGGACCAAGAGAGAAGTGCAAGACGCATGCTCAGCACCTGATGGTTGCGTTCATGGAACATTGGGGTATAAAACCCCAGTAACTTCTTTGCTCTGGGTCCCTCCCTGGCGGCACCACCTCGGGCTGCTCCTGTTCCTATGCCACGCAGCTATTACATTATTATTCTAAGAATGAGCCATAGACTCACAGAAGGGTTTGGGTTGGCAAGGACCTTGAGACCACCCGAGACTGCTCTGGGAAACGCATCCCCCATTCCTGCAGCTCCCCTGAGCCCCGCTCTCCTCCGGCTGTCCCTGAGTCCCAGCTTCATTTAATCATTGACAGGAGCGTGCGTGTGCCCAGCGCCGCTGTTTGCTCCTCTCTGTTTGACTTTCCATCGCCAGCGCGCAGAGCGCAGAGCAATAATGCACACACCGATTCTGCTACAAGTGCTTCCCACACATCCATCCTGTCTCTTATCTGCATTTGCTCAGCCCTGCACCTCCATTTGCCACCACACAATTCCCTTGTGCCAGCAAAACGCGTGAGCGGGGAACTTCACAGCAGCACCTTTGCAGGCTGGTAAATACAGGAGCTCTGGTGATGTGAGAGCGAATGCTGCCCAGACGCTGCCTCACGTGCGTCTCATTCTGGTCAATATTTGTTCTGTACCGATCTCTTCAAGCTGTGTGTGAAAGCTGCCTGCTGGAGCGGCCAACCACGAGCTGCCCCTGCGATGGGTCCAGCTGGTTTTGTGTTAACCGATTTCACAGGGTTTGTCTTCCCAGAGGATGCTGCAGCAGCAGCAGAGCTTTCTACTGTGAAACCTCCTCTGCTGTGCAAGACGTTAAAGATGGGCCCTAACTATGAAGTGAAGGGAGTCTACAGGCGAACTGGGTCAGAGCTGGGGTGCTCTGATGGTACCACTGAGATACTTCTTTCTATTATCTCCAGTAGCAACCACCCAGCTCCTCTGCTTCTGCATCTTGAGAACTTTGTAGTAAATCAACACGAATGGGGTGACCCTGAGAAGGCTTCATTGGGAAAATTTGCTTTATCCTTGGACTGGGGCATGAACCAATGTTCTGACTGTTTAAGACCACAAAATCCTCTGTTGATGCCTCCACACCCGTGCGTTTGTACATCACTGGCCAGAGCAGCCTTTAGCTCCATGTAAACATTTCATACATTAATCTCAACCCTGAGAATGGAGTAGATCATGGGTGAGGCCGAAAATGAGTTGGACTTTTTAAGTACACAAAGTGAGACACCATTAAACGCTCACAGCTTGTCAAAGTGCTGAGGAAAAACCCCAAAACTCCAGCTTCTGGGCTTCCCTGCATTCAGCTGGATTCAGTGTCCCAAACCATAGAATCATAGAATCATAGAATAGTTCGGGTTGGAAAGGACCTCAAGATCATCCAGTTCCAGCCCCATTGCCATGGGCAGGGACACCTCACACTAAACCATCCCATCCAAGGCTTCATCCAACCTGGCCTTGAACACTGCCAGGGATGGAGCACTCACAACCTCCCTGGGCAGCCCATTCCAGTGCCTCAACACCCTCACAATAAAGAACTTCCTCCTTAGATCCAATCTAAACTTCCCCTGTTTCAGTTTGAACCCGTTACCCCTTGTCCTGTCACTACAGTCCCTGACGAAGAGTCCCTCCCCAGCATCCCTATAGCCCCCCTTCAGACTCTGGAAGGCTGCTCTGAGGTCTCCACGCAGCCTTCTCTTCTCCAGGCTGAACAGCCCCAACTTCCTCCGCCTGTCTTCATATGGGAGGTGCTCCAGTCCCCTGATCATCCTCATGGCCTCCTCTGGACTTGTTCCAGCAGTTCCATGCCCTTTTGATGTTGAGGACACCAGAACTGCACACAATGCTCCAGGTGAGGTCTCACCAGAGCAGAGCAGAGGGGCAGGATCACCTCCTTCGCCCTGCTGGTCACGCTCCTTTTGATGCAGCCCAGGATATGGTTGGTTTCTGGGCTGTGAGCACACACTGCAGCCGGCTCATGTTCAGTTTCTCATCGACCAGCACCCCCAAGTCCTTCTCTGCAGGGCCGCTCTGAATCTCTTCTCTGCCCAACCTGTAGCTGTGCCTGGGATTGCTCCGACCCAGGTGTAGGACCTTGCACTTGGCATGGTTGAACTTCATAAGGTTGGCATCAGCCCACCTCACAAGCGTGTCAAGGTCCCTCTGGATGGCATCCCTTCCCTCCAGCGTATCAACCGGACCACACAGCTTGGTGTCATCGGCAAACTTGCTGAGGGCGCACTCAATCCCACTGTCCATGTCAGCGATGAAGATGTTAAACAAGACCGGTCCCAACACCGATCCCTGAGGGACACCACTCGTTACCGGTCTCCAGCCGGACATCGAGCCATTGACCACAACTCTTTGTGTGCGGCCATCCAGCCAGTTCTTTATCCACCGAGTGGTCCATCCATCAAATTGATGTCTCTCCAACTTAGAGAGAAGGATGTCGTGTGGGACAGTGTCGAACGCTTTGCACAAGTCCAGGTAGGTGACATCAACTGCTTTACCCTTGTCCATTAATTCTGTAGCCCCATCATAGAAGGCTACCAAATTGGTCAGGCAATCTGGGACTATATGTGGGTCTGGGTTCCAGCTCCCAAGACAGTCAGAGGTCCATGAAGCCCACGGGACTGTGGAGCACATCTGCTCTAAGGTGAGCTGAGATGCTCTCAGGGTTCAAACAAGGAAGGTTCAAACTAAATCCAAGCTCCAAAACCACATCCTGGATAACAAACATCTTGAGTTACACCCGGTGAGTGTGACCCCCTGGGGTGTTTACAGCCCTGCAGGTCATGGCTGAATAAAGCCTCAGCTTTGGCTCACAGGTGTCCTTCGAGGAGCTCAAGATGGGTTTCAGGCTGTGCAGAATAATCCTCATCTCCAGCTGTGGGAGAAAGTGAGGCTCGTGGCTGCTGAGCCCGACCTTGCTGGATCACTGGCGGACATGGATAGACCGTGCCTGGGAGCTGCTGCTCACTGTCACCAGGGGATGGCTCCCCTGTTCTCCTTCTCCTCCTTCTCCTTCCCCTTCTCCTTCTCCTCCTTCCCCTTCCCCTTCTCCTTCTCCTCCTTCTCCTTCTCCTTCTCCTCCTTCTCCTTCTCCTCCTTCTCCTTCTCCTTCTCCCTCTCCATCTCCTTCTCCTTCTCCCTCTCCTTCTCCTTCTCCTTTCTCCTTCTCCCTATCCTTCTCCTTTTCCTTCTCCTCTCTTCTCCTTCTCCTTCTCTTCTCCTTCTCCCTCTCCTTCTCCTTCTCCTTCTCCCTCTCCTTCTCCTCTCTTCTCCTTCTCTTCTCCTTCTCCTTCTCTTCTCCTTCTCCTTCTCTTCTCCTTCTCCTTCTCCCTCTCCTTCTCCTTCTTCTTCTCCCTCTCCTTCTCCTTCTCCTTCTCCTTCTCCTTCTCCTTCTCCTTCTCCTTCTCCTTCTCCTTCTCTTTTCCTTCCATCTCAGCAACTCAGTTAAACATGGTGAGTCTTGTGGCTGTTGGCCCTACCATTGTATCTCTTCTTGCAGACAGGAGGAGTTTATCCAGCCTCATTTAGAAGCCCATGAGCACGTTTCAGTGTGAGAGATGGACCAGATGAGCTCTTCAAGTCCCTTTTGACCAAATTGTCTATGAATCCTAGGATTAGCACAGAACAGACAGCATAAAACAGTAGCATCATGGCTTGGATGGTCCTTAGGGCACTTAGTTAGGTATTCATCTCTGCCTCCATTGCAGGGCACTGCATTACTGACTCAGCCACAGCATCCAGAAACTGTTCCCCAGCAACAGCAGCGTCTTTAATCGCCAGACACCCATTGTAATGGATTGGACTCTGTGCTCTATTCTCCTTATTCTTGCTAAAAACTACACCCCCGTGTTGCAAAGGTGAAGAGAAGCTTCCATGCACCCAGACAAGTTTTGTGTTTTGTCTTCAGATCCAGCCCTACCGGTACCCTGTGGCTGTCCTTGTGGTGCCTCATCTTCTGACCCCTGAGATGATGATGCTGGACATCACAGAGCAATGTCTCAGAGCCCTGAAACCAGCACCTCTCCCATCAGTCTCCTCCAATTCCCACCTCTGCCCTTCTCCTGCAAGGACTCATGCTTGTGCACAGCCTGGGGAAGCAGCAGGAGGGACACCAAGGGCAGCTCTGCAGGGGATCTGAAAACCAGATGGTCCAAAAGGCAGGATTCTGGTCACAAATTTGCTTTCCAAGAGGATGTTACTCTCAAAAGAACTGGAAGATCGGTGAGCACCAGTTCTAATGGATCTATTCCCTTTCACTTCCACCTTTCGTTTTGGAAAAGAGATGGTGGAACCCTTTTTTTGGAGGCTTTTCTGCCTTCAGAAATTATTTCAGATTCACGTCTGGTCTGTGCAACAACCGAACAAAAGCCTGTGCATGCAGGAGCAGCAGCAGGGCTCTGACTCCACTCAGCGTCAGCGTTACTCGCACGTCAGTTATCAAATCCCCTTCATCCTTCCCCCGTCCCTTTTGGAAGCGGAGTCGTCTGACGGCGTTTTCTCATTTGCCAGATTGGATTTCAGGCAGGTCGATGATGTCTAGGGTTTATTTTGCAGGAATCATGTCGCAGAGCAGCGGTGTAATGTCATTACTGCTCCGCGCTCAGGCTCCGCTGCTGTTACCCACATGCCCGCTGCAGTATCTCCTTCAAATCACGTCTGATCACCTAAAACCACAAACCACGGTGGTGAGATCAAACCCGACATCTTCTCAAGCTTGTCAAAATGATGGTGTGGAATCTCTCTGTGAACGTTGCAAGTTTAAAGGGGTAAAGGCAAATGTGGAATTCCTGTGGGACATGTGCAGTGCGATCCGGCCACCTTGATCCAGATGGGGCCTAGAAACCCTTTGGATTGATTGATTCATTGGCACAGGAAATCTTCCTCTAGAGCAGACAGTGGCTGTTCCTGCCCCCAGCAAGCACCAGGATCCATTTCATCCCATTTTAGGCGCTCAGGGTTACACCTAAAGCAAAGTGATCTTTCCACATGCACTTTTTGGGCTAGTTTTTGGCAGAACGGTGATGTCCCTGCTGCTAATGCCATGTCCTGCCCTTCCTCTCATTCTGGTGACCTCAGAGCAGCCTTCAGTGTCTGAAAGGGGCTGCAAGGATGCTGGGGTGGGGCTCTTCGTCAGGGACTGCAGTGACAGGACAAGGGGTGATGGGTTCACACTGAAACAGGGGAGCCTGAGCTGAGCTCTTAGGCAGAAGCTCTTCCCTGTGAGGGTGCTGAGGCGCTGGCACAGGGTGCCCAGAGAAGCTGTGGCTGCCCCATCCCTGGCAGTGCTCAAGGCCAGGTTGGACACAGGGGCTTGTAAGGAAGTCCCCACAGAACGATGCTTGTCTGGGAGCCATGGCACTGCTGAGTGTGGGGACCAGGCACATCCTCATTGGGGTCACAGCCCAGCAGCGCGTTTCATAGCTTTGCCTCCACATTCTTTCCCCATCAGGGTTAATTTATCACATCCCAGATGTTTGTTCAGGCACTGTTATCCTGCTGGTGGAGGTTTGGGCCTCGCTGTACATGATGCTCTGCGTGACGCCGTATTCTAGCAACTTACATTCAGGTCATGTTGATCTACGCTCACCTCTCTGTTGCCTCTGAATCACGTCTATCTACCAGCTTTGCTTTACACAGGAAAATGAAATAGAGGGCTTGCAATGTTTGCAGATACCCCCGGGATTGTTTGATTTTCCACCCCACGCACTAAAAGCAGAGGCTCTGCTGCTTTGCAGCAGCGCTCCCTGTCCTCTGCCGTTTCTGGATCCCCACATCCTATTATCCACCTGATGTACCCAGCCAGGCATGAAATATGTCAATGTTTGCCCGCACAAGAGCTCATTCCCTTCCTGGGCTGCAGCGCAGTGACCAAGGGTAGTGGTGCAGGAGATGGGTTGACTTCACTTCACCCAGGGCTTTGTGATGGTTTCAATCAGAGGCACTGCTCAAACAGCCCGGGCAGCTCGTCCTCTGTCCTCCGGGCAAGCGGCCACTGCACAGGCTTAAACACAGGATCGGCTGCACACTCCATGCAGAGGACCACGCTGCAGTGACGTCGCACGCCTCAGCAATTCCTTCCAGGCTCTGTGTGGGGTCACCCTGTTATTCCCAAGGTGGTGTCGTTGAACTAGGCAAGACTCAGGGTGGATGACAGAGCTGGAGACCGCAGTGCTCTGGCGGAAGATTGATTCCTGCTTGCAGCCACTGACCAAGGGGTTTCGCTTGAAGGGATGGACGAGGTGGACACTAAGCACAGACGCATCCATACCTGGGAAGCTGGAGAGCCTGGGAGGGTTTTACCGCGGCTGCTGCCCGGTGCTGTCGTGGCAGGAGCTCCGCACAGGACCAAGGGCCAGTGAAGGTCTCTGCAGATGTGGCAGTTGCAGAGCTACAGGAAGAGCCGCACCTGGGCATCACCTCCTCTTGCTCCTGCCTTTCACAGACAAAGCCTCGCAGCCAGCTTAGATACCTCAGAGTGCGGGAGGCCTGCTGCTGGCACCAGGCACAGCAGCGAGGGCACGGTCCCCTGTCAAAGCTACTTAAACCTCCGTGGTTGAGGGGGTGACGTTTGCAGATGTGCCTGCAGCAAACCCTGATCCAGGGGACTCGTTTGCCCTCCCCTCTCCCATGCCCATGTACAGCTGCCCCTGGCCTGAGTCCTGGCACATGTACGTCCCTCATACACTTACTGCAGCCCAGACTGGAGCCTCCCTTCTCCATCCTTCCCCAGGATTTAGGACATGGCTTAGGGGTGGACGTGGTAGTTTTAGGGCTTGATGATATTGAGGGTCTTTTCCAACCTAAATGATTCTATGCTTCTCTGACTTCCTACCACAAAGCCTGGCCTCATGGCATCCTTCTGCAGCATCTACCCACACCTTTCATGCCAGGACTGTAGTCCTGGCCCCACCAGTTCCATCATGCTCCATCCCTGGAGGTGTTCAAGGCCAGGTTGGATGAAGCCTTGGGTGGGATGGTTTAGTGTGAGGTGTCCCTGTCCATGGCAGGGGGGTTGGAACTGGATGATCTTGAGGTCCTTTCCAACCCTAACTATTCTATGACTCTATGATTCTATGATCTTCAAGCACAACCCTCTCACACACACAGAGAACAGGGATCAGCAACAACTGCCCCTGCTGCTGGATCTTAGGATTCCACCCCATCGCATGTCCCCTGGGCAGTTACCTGGTGCTACAGCCTCATCCCTGGAGCTCAGAGGAGAGGGATTCCCCATCACAGTAAGTCCCAGAGGAGATCCCGGCGCAGGAGAGCTGCCCAGCTCAGGGCTGTGTGGTCCTCTGGGGGATCTGAAAAGAAGCTGGTCCATGTCCAAGCCCCCCCCAGCTCCTTTCCCCAGAGCTGTTTCTGCCCCTCAGTAAATGGCTGACTTGGATTAACTGCTGGTGATGCCAGAGCTGCCGGTGCCAATGCTGCTGCTTGGTAGGAAGTGAAAAGAGCAGCCTGCCAAGGAGCAAACATCCCTTCTGTGCTGCAGTCCCCCCTCCAGGCAGCCGCTGCAGCCAAAGAAACCTGTGTGCGATCGAACAGCATTTGACTGTCTGAAACTATCTGAAGCAGAGGAGGATGGGACACGGAACAGCTTGGGTTGAAAGGGGCTTCAGATTACCCAGTCCCACCCCCCTGCCACATCCAGCCTGGCCTTGAACCCTGCCAGGGATGAAGCAGCCCCAACTTTCTCTGCCTGTCTCCATACAGGAGCTGCTCCAGCCCCTGATCATCCTCAAGGCCCTAAATGCCTGCCAGCATCCCCTGCCCTGGACCTGCCAAGGCTGGAGCGATCCTGAGGGACACTGCTGGGCTGGCAGGAGGTGAAACCCTCCCAGCAGCAGCCTTTGAGTCTCAACATTCAGTTCAGACCCGTGTGTGGATGCAGGCGGTGGAACCCTGCGCTAGGAGAAAAGAGGAAAGCCAGAACTGGCTCCAGTGTGGGGCTTGGAGCACCCTGCTCCAGTGGAAGGTGTCCCTGTCCACGGCAGAGGTTGGAGCTGGAGCAGCTTTAAGGTCCCTTCAACACAAACCCTTCCGCGATTGCATTATTCTAGGATTTCAGGCAGCAGTGCTGCTCCTGTTCTCCTGGATCTTCCGCACGCCTTTCCTGTTCTTATTGGTGTTTCTCCAACGAACATTCCTTTCCTAAATGCTATGGACAGGGTTTTATGAAGGCTATTACATGGGAAGACCAAGCTCCAGACCTTTTCCTTCCCTCCTCACTCTCCTGCCCGTGCTCACGCGCTGAGCTCTGGCCTGTACAGCAAACGTGATCAGGAGTGACTCAGATTATCGGCATTTCGGCGATAGAGCAATGTGTGCCAAGCAGGCGCCGAGTCCCCCTTAGCTTCTGGGAAAGCAGCGGGGTTTAAGATGGGAAAATAGCTCAACAGATCCTTCGGCCTCTCCTTGTCTACATGCAGTACCTGGGAAAAGGGATTAAGCAGAAAACCACTGGGAATGACTTGGTGGGAAGCATCAGCCTGTCTCCGCAGCGGGGGTGCTCCAGCCCCTGATCATCCCTGTGGCCTCCTCTGGGCTTGCTCCAGCAGTTCCATGGCGACGATTTGCGGGTGTCCATCCTAGGCAGTGCCCCGGCATGGTCTGGTTTACAGCTACACACGTAACCTTAGGTCCACTGGCTGCATTTACAACAGAAACCTCGTAGAACAGGCAAACCCATTAGCTCGCCTGTGTCTTGGTTTGGCAGCCACAGAAATGGGGGTTAATAGTAATTTTATAGTAATCTAGATACAACAGAGCCATCTGCGAGGATATCCACTAATGTGTCAGTGTTTGGCTTGGTAATATTTAGTTTGGTTTTATTGTGCAATATCTCACAATTCTAATTAAACCGTCCGTGTCTCACGGGTCAGAGGGGGATAGATACAGCCTCACCTCTGTTAACCCCTCGAGGAGATGCTGCGAGCACTCTTCTGGCAAGATTTATTGCTATTTGCATCACAGATCCACTCTCACAATAAGAACGACGCGCGTCGCCAGCGCAGCAGCATTGCCAGCCATAAATCACAGCGAGCTGTAAACGTGTCGCCCAGAAAACCTCCAGGAGCGAATCCTGCCGCCTGGAGAGCATCGTAAATGGGAAAGGATCATTTCCTCCTCGCCCGATTCCCCTGGTGCGGCGCACGCGGTTTGTGCGTGGGGAGCCGGGGCTCTGCCGGCTCCCGGGTGATTGGGCAGGGTCAGACCTCGGGGCGCGTTATAAGGGCTGCCCTCCCAGTGCCGGGATGCGGACGTGGGTTCTTCCTCTGCATCACAACGGGGTTGTGCTGCCTGCGAAGGTCCCAGAGCCGCTGGGCCCCCGACGCCGCGCTCGGTGAGTACCATGGGCAATGGGCAGCACGTCCGTCACTGCGCTCCTGTGGGTTATGGAGCTGGACGCCGGTGAGGTGGGGAGATGTGTGTCTGAAGCACTGCTCAGAGGGTCCACGCCACTCCATGGGCTGGATGGGCTGGAGGAAGCGGGTGGCTGTGATTTCAGGCAGTGCTGGCACCATGGTACTGCTGGGGGTGACGCGCCCTTCGCGGCGCCGCTTATCAATGTACTGTGGGCTTTGTGCAAGAGCCAGCCTGCTCTTCCACCCTCCGGCCTGGCTCAGCTGCTGGGAATGGCACACTCCTGTCCCTGCCTGGAAAGTCAACAGAAACTTGGCTCTATGGGTGCTGCATTCCCAGAGCCCCTTTGCCGGTCCTCCTCCCTTGGCTGAGCTCTGCCTGGGTTGCTGGAGTTGGCAGGGATGGAGTTGTGGAAACAGCGAAGCCTCCTCTTGGGAAAAGAGCAGACCTCTCGGTCCCAGCCTTCCCCAGGCTCCCAAGCCCCTGCTCTTGCCTACGCTGAAAGAACCCCCAAAGCACCCGCGCTTTGCTGAAGTTATAGGTGAAAACCAGAGACAGGCAAGAAATCAGCAGGTGGCTTCGGGGGGCTGGAGCAGGAGAGGGAGCACCGTGCCCTCCACGAGGAGCCTGCATCCGCGCCTGTCCCCTTCCCCAGTAGTCTGGGGAGCAGAAATGCCTTGCGCAGATGCTTCACTCCCTGCCTGGCTCGTCCGGAAGCAAACGCTGCCCAGGAGCTGCCTTTAGCCTTTGCAAGTACGTCCTGCACTGTCCGGAGCTTTGTTTCCTCGTCGGGTTTGGCTGCAGTGTGAAAGGTGTATTTGCTGTACCAGGATAGCCAGCTGGGAGGTTTAACATATGTGTGCGTGCCGTATGTCGTAAATACACATGTAAATATGCATAAACATAAATTCCCGTGTATGCTTTATGTATATTTTCTATATTTTATTCATTTTATATATTTATATATATTATTTATAGACACATGTATATATACATACTCACACAGAGAAAACACAGAGGGAAAAGAAGCAGCTTGGAGTGGGATCTGTATCTGTAACACATAGGAGCGTGTAACACTCCAGAGTAGCTCAGGGAGGAGCAGAGGTAGTAGAGCCCGTTCCTAAATAGCTTCATACAGCACAGTAGGAGTTGCGCGTGTCCGACAAGATCAGGTTGCAAGCAGGTGTTCTCGTAGGAGGAGCATCCCTTATGGACCCCGGTGAGTTCTCACCAGTCTTTTCCCACTGTGCTCCAGCAGTCTGTCCTCTTTATCCACTTCCATATTCCAGGAAACCTCTTGAACCTCAGTAACTTGGAGTGCGCTGATACCTGCTGGATGCTGCTGGGAGGGAGGCAGTTAGGGACAAACAGGCATGCAGAGATTTGGGGGTTTCTAACACAGCCTCCAGATACGGCTGAATCGCAGGAGGCCTCAGGTTAATTCTCACTGCTCAGATGCTGTTGGAGTGGCAGAAAGGGACAGCTCTTACCTTTGGGGAGCTCCAAGATGCCCCTTAGGACCAGGGGTACCTCTGGACAGTATCCTGTCAACATCAACTGCTGCCGATGCATTAGAAAAGCACTGGCTGCCCATCCACATCTGTGTCAACTCCTGAAACATGGAACCATAGAATAGTTAGGGTCGGGAAGGACCTGAAGCTCCTCCAGCCCCAACCCCTGCCCCGGGCAGGGACCCCTTCCACTGGAGCAGCTTGCTCCAAGCCCCTGTGTCCAACCTGGCCTTGAGCACTGCCAGGGATGGAGCAGCCACAGCTTCTCTGGGCACCCTGTGCCAGCGCCTCAGCACCCTCATGGTGAAGGAGGGCTGTGACTTGTGTCACTTCAGCAACTGGCACTGACTCTGACCAAGGCAGTTCCTGACACTAACGTGTAACTTGGCGATGAAGTGGAGGAAATAAATTGACTTCAGGTCTTCCCGGCTTCCCATCAGTTACTTGGTGCTTCTGCCCTGGAGCAGGAAGATTCATCCTTGCTAAGCTGTGGGATTTATGGCTGTGTTAGAGTCTCGAACAGGCTGAGAGGCTAATGGAGCAAAATTGCATTAGGAACATAATAAATACATCACGGATGATATGTGTGTTTATTCAAAATTGAACTGTGTTAGAGTAAACCCTGCTGCTCATAACTGAGGCTCTCTCTGGCTGCTCGTGGTCATTAAGAAGGTACATTAAGTCTGAAACCGCATGTATTTCTCTTCCTTAATCAGCTGTGGTTTTGCACATCCACTGCTTTCCCCATCCATCCAGCCAGTCATTCTGCTCCAGAAGGCAGACAGGGGGCCTGGGGACCCCATCAACCACTCCAGCAGCTCTGCTGGGGTGCACTGTCATGTGTAACATAGGAACCTGGATTGTGTTGAGATGGTTGAATCCTCCAAGAGGACTGAAACCTCATTGATTCATCAGATAACCCAGGGTGGAGACACTTCAGAAGAGCTCTAGCCCAGTGCTCTGCCCAAAGCAGGGCCAACCATGAGGCCAGACAAGGCTGCTCGTGCCATCATCCAGTTGGGTCTTGAAAACTACTAAGCATGGAGATGCTCAGCCTTTCTGTGCAACCTGATCCAGTGCTTGACCATCCTCATGGGAAGCATTTCTCATCACATCCAGGCTAAACCTCCCTTGTTTCATTCTGTACCTGTTGTCTCTGCACTGCTGTGAAGAGCCTGGCACAGCTCCTGTAGGTAGGTGGTTGGGTCCCTGCAAAGACTTCTCCAGGCTGAACAAGCCTCTTTCCTTGGTCTCTTACCCAGGGGTATCACTCCAGCCCTTATCCATCCCAGTGGCTTTCTGCTGGCCTCTTTCCTTGGTCTCTTACCCAGGGGTATTGCTCCAGCCCTTATCCATCCCAGGGGCTTTCTGCTGGCCTCTTTCCTTGGTCTCTTACCCTAGGGCATTTCTCCAACTCCCACCCGTCCCAGTGGAACTCACCAGAGCAGACATCTGCCAGGTTTCTGTAAAGGCCTCACTCACCTCATACTCTTGATCCCTGTGTGAAAATCCTGCCATATCCCTTGTGCCCTTTTCCCTCCGATTCAGACCCAAAGACTTTCCATGGATGCCTCCACATTGGTCCTGAACCCGCAGCTTCTTGTGCTCTGACCTGTTATTAATGAAGTCACAGGCACCTCACAAGTGGGGTTTTTGCTCCTTTAGTTCCCTTCACCGAACAGGGAGGTGGATTATGAGATGAGCAGCAACTTGGATGCAAGAGCCATTGGAAATCCACCTTGTGCTGGCGGCCAGCTGAGAGCAGTAGCCTCCACGTGCCTGACTCCCTGATATATTCTGCATTTGTTTCCAATGAATTTCTTAATCAAGAATTCTGAGTTAAAATTCACCATGTTCATGTCCTTTGACCTCCAGTTTGCACCAAAAAGAAGCCAGCACCTCAGCAGCTTAGTTGGGTTAGGATGGCTGTAGAAAAAGCATTTGCTCGCTCAGCAGAGCATCTCGGTCTGTGCAGTCACAGAATCACAGAATCCCAAGGGTTGGAAGGGACCTCAAAAGATCATCTAGTCCAACCCCCCTGCAAGAGCAGGGTAACCTACAGTACATCACACAGGAACTTGTCCAGGCGGGCCTTGAATACCTCCAGTGTAGGAGACTCCACAACCCCCCTGGGCAACCTGTTCCAGTGCTCTGTCACTCTTACAGTAAAGAAGTTCTTCCTGATGTTAACGTGGAACTTCCTATGCTCCAGTTTACACCCATTGCCCCTTGTCCTATCACTGGATATCACTGAAAAAAGCCTAGCTCCATCATCCTGACACCTACCCTTTACATATTTATAAACACTGATGAGGTCACCCCTCAGTCTCCTCTTTTGCAAGCTAAAGAGACCCAGCTCCCTCAGCCTCTCCTCATAAGGGAGATGTTCCACTCCCTTCATCATCTTTGTGGCTCTGCGCTGGACTCCTTCAAGCAATTCCCTGTCCTTCTTGAACAGAGGGGCCCAGAACTGGACGCAATATTCCAGATGCGGCCTCACCAAGGCTGAGTAGAGGGGGAGGAGAACCTCTCTTGACCTACTAACCACTCCCTTTCTAATGCACCCTAAGATGCCATTTGCCTTCTTGGCCACAAGAGCACATTGCTGGCTCATGGTCATCCTCCTATCCACCAGGACCCCCAGGTCCCTTTCCCCTTCACTACTTTCCAGCAGGTCAACCCCCAACCTGTACTGGTACATGGGGTTGTTCTTCCCCAGATGCAAGACTCTACACTTGCCCTTGTTAAATTTCATCAAGTTTCTCCCCGCCCAACTCTCCAGCCTGTCCAGGTCTCGCTGAATGGCAGCACAGTCCTCTGGTGTGTCAGCCACTCCTCCCAGTTTTGTGTCATCAGCGAACTTGCTGAGGGTGCACTCAGTTCCCTCATCCAGGTCATTGATGAAAATATTAAACAGCACCGGTCCCAGCACCGACCCCTGAGGAACTCCACTAGTCACAGACCTCCAGATAGATTCTGCGCCATTGACCACAACTCTCTGCCTTCTTCCTCTCAACCAGTTCTCGATCCACCTCACTACTTGATCGTCAAGCCCACACTTCCTTAGCTTATCTGTGAGGATGCTGTGGGAGACAGTATCAAATGCCTTACTGAAATCAAGAAAAACTACATCTACCGCTCTACCATCATCCCTCCACCTAGTCACTTCCTCATAGAAGGCTATAAGGTTGGTCATACATGACTTCCCCCTCATAAAACCATGTTGGCTGTTCTTAATGACCCCCTCATCCTTGATATGCCTAGTGATGGAGTCAAGAATAAGTTGTTCCATCACCTTTCCAGGGATGGAGGTAAGGCTGACCGGTCTATAATTACCCGGGTCCTCCTTCTTGCCCTTCTTATAGATTGGTGTGACCTTTGCCATCCGCCAATCCTCAGGCACCTCGCCCGTTTCCCACGACTTACCAAAGATGATGGAAAGTGGCCTAGCAATGACCTCCGCCAGCTCCCTCAGCACCCGTGGGTGCATTCCATCCGGACCCATCGATTAACAGATGTCCAGTTTGCATAGCTGATCCCTAACCCAATCCTCATCTACCAAAGCAAACTCCTCCTTTGTCCTGACTCCTTCTGGGGCTATAGAAATCCGGGGCCCTCGGGGAGAGTCTGCAGGAGTAAAGACAGAGGCAAAGAAGGCATTCAGCACCTCTGCCTTCTTTATATCCTCTGTCTCCAGGGCACCCACTTCGTTCAGCAGTGGGCCTATATTGCCTCTTGTTTTAGTTTTATTTGCTATGTATTTGAAGAAGCCCTTTCTATTGTCTTTAACCCGACTAGCAAGATTGAGTTCCAAGGAGGCCTTAGCTGTCCTAATTGCCTCCCTACATCCTCTAACAACTGTCCTATATTCCTCCCAAGCGGCCAGCCCCTCCTTCCATAATCCATAGATTCTCCTTTTCCACTTGAGTTTGCCCAGCAGCTCCTTGTTTAACCACGCCGGTCTCCTAGATCCCTTACTTGACTTCCTACTCATTGGGACGCTCCGATCCTGAGCTTGGAAGAAGCGGTCCTTGAATGCTAACCAACTATCTTGAGCCCCTTTACCGCCTAGTACACTTTCCCATGAGACTTCCCTTAGCAGTTGACTGAAGAGGCCAAAGTTGGCCCTTCGGAAATCCAGAACTGTGGCTTTGCTAGGTATTCTATTCCTCCCACACAGGATCCTAAACTCCACCATCTCATGGTCACTGCAGCCAAGGCTGCCATTGACCGTCACCACTTCGACCAAACCCTCCTTGTTGGCGAGTACTAAATCTAGCAGCGCTGCTCCCCTAGTTGGTACGTCCACCATTTGCATTAAGAAATTATCATCAATGCACTCGAGGAACCTCCTAGACTGTGAATGACTGGCTGTGTGAGTCTTCCAGCAAATATCGGGGTAATTAAAGTCCCCCACGACGACTAAGGCATGTAGTCGCGAGGCTACTTCCAGTTGCCTGTAGAAAGCCTCATCAACTCCTTCGTCCTGATCAGGAGGTCTGTAATAGACCCCCACAACTGTATCACCCGTGCCAGTCTGCCCCTTGATTCGTACCTGGGGACATCTGCAAACCAGAAGCACTCACCAGGAATCTTTTCACTTTTATTTAAAAAAAGAGGTGGGTTTTTTTCCTTTTAAGGAAAGAATGTCCATCCTTTTCCTCCATTTTATAGTTTAATGGTTAAAAAAGAGTGTAGTCAGATGTGGCACTATGGTAGATGTACCAGTGTCCTAAAGAGCATGGGTGACCTGCACAGGTTGGTGGGGAGGTGGAGGGATGTGGCACTTGTCATTACCCACTTCTGTACCCAGAGGAGAGTCCAACTACACGGAGTTTCTGTCGTTGGTTTGTTTTAGGTATAGGTCATGTGAGAGCTGAGCTGGGATGGAGCATGGCTTACACACCACGGGGGAAGTCAATGGCTCATTCTATCAGCCCTCAGCTTTCTTCATGATGGGCATCCCAGGCCTGGAAGCCTTTCACCCCTGGATCTCCATCCCTTTCTGCGCACTGTACCTTATTGCTCTCTCGGGAAACTGCATGATCCTATTCATCATAAAGAAGACCCAAAGTCTTCACGAACCCATGTACTACTTCCTCTCCATGCTGGCAGTCACCGACCTAGGCTTGGTTTTCTGTACCCTGCCCACTACCCTCGGCATTTTTTGGTTTAATGTGCGAACGATTGGGTTTGATGCTTGCCTCACTCAGACGTACTTCATCCACACGCTGTCCTTCATTGAATCCTCTGTGCTCCTCGCAATGGCATTTGACCGCTTCATTGCCATCTCCCATCCTTTGAGACATGCATCCATACTGACCAAGACAACTGTCATGAAAATAGGTCTGGCAATTATAGTGAGAGGTATGGTCTCCCTTCTTCCCATCCCCTTCTTGCTCAAGAGGCTGACCTACTGTGGGAAGACTGAGCTTTCTCACTCTTTTTGTTTCCACCCTGATATCATGAACCTCGCGTGTGCAGACATAAAAGTCAATGTCTTCTATGGTATGATTATTCTCTTATCAACGGTGGGGATGGACTTCATCTTCATCGTGCTGTCCTACATCCTGATCATTAAAACTGTGGTCAGCCTTGCAACCAAGGAGGAGTGTCTCAAGGCTCTGAATACATGTGTCTCCCACATCTGTGCTGTTCTAGTGTTCTTCATCCCGATGATCGCACTGTCCATGATCCATCGCTTTGGAAAGAACATTCCTCCTCTGGTTAACACTTTGGTGGCCTACACCTACCTTATAATTCCTCCTGCTCTCAACCCCATTATCTACAGCATAAAATCCAGCCACATCCGCGAGGCTTTGATCAGGGCACTGTGGAAGAAGAGTGAATCTGACTGGTAGCTCCTGCACCAGTTCTGCCACAAAGCACTAGCGGACTGGTTTCTTGGCCAGAAGTAGTAGACTGCTTTCTTGGTGCTCCATTCACACAGGTCACTCCAGATGTAAGAACTGCAGATCCACTCGGATGCTGTCCCTCAACCTAGAGGTGTGATCTTCCATGTTTTGTCCCAGCACGATGTCCCTTCCAGCAGCCTTCAAACTCCTCAAGAATGAAGGCCAGTGATGTAGACAGAGGGAAGCCCCACTCAGAGGGAGGCAATTAAAGGAAAATGGGCTGCATGGTTTTCTTCTTGCAAGTCAGAGAATCACAGAATCAACTTAGTTGGAAAAGACCTGTGAGATCAAGTCCAATCGATGGACCTTTCAGATCATTAAGTCGTGCAGTGGGGTGGATAAAGGACATACAACGCGTGTTGTGCAAACTCTAGTAGCCAGATAACAGCGAGTAAGCTTCACTCAGACTCCCTTGCATGGGGTCATCGTTCCCTCACTGCATGCTACAGCATAGGCATAGCTAACACAGGCAGCAAGCTCAACAGAGCCAAGAGTTTGGAGCCACTCTGAATACCCCAGTCATGGTCCAGCTGGAAGCACCCCACAAGATGGAGCCCAGCTCCAGGAGCATGGAGAACTTTTTGAGGGTTGTGTCCTGTTAAGTTGGCCAACAACACTCTCGGTCCTTCTAAAGAAAAGCTCAGCCTTTATCTCTACCTGTGTTTTTGAAGTGTGATACCATCACAGTGATGGAAACCTGCTGCTTTTGCATCTCTTTTTGATGTCATTGAGTCCTACCATGTTGCCAAATCTGAAGTTCCAGCCATTGTTTTGCATTGAATGCAATGTGTGTGTGCAACATCTCCAATAAAACGCATTTATTCATTGTGAAAAGGCAAAAGACCTGGTTAAGCCATTTCGGTTTCTGTTTATATGACACAGAGATACCAGGTTGGAGTTGCTTAAAATCTTCAGTATTTGCTGTAGATGAGCAAAGGATTGTATGGAGTGTGTATGAAGTATGCATGAAGTACGTATGAAGCATTGTATGAAGTAGGTCTGCATCAGGATGGTGCTTGGGGGTCTGGTGTGGTGACAAAAGCATGATAGGAATGGCTGACCTTCCTGGCACTAAGGATCACTACAGCCTCCCAGCTGAGGTCGTCCAGGCACCCACTGAACCCTTCAGAGGGATGGGAGGAGACCTCCAGGGGTGGGAGGTGACAGCATGTCCCAACACCCTATTGCTCTGCCATAGCATGCAGAAAGGTTTCGTGATCCCTGTGCCTTCCTCCCTCTCGCAGACAGACTAAAATGGCCCCAAATCTTTCGTGCCTCCAAATTGTGGAGCTGTGTTTTTGTTGATCTTAATCCATATTCTGGCCAGTCTTGATCATGGTGGAGAATAAGAGGAAATGGTCCATGTTCACCCTGGAGGGGTGAAGCAGCAGAAGGTTTCAGGACAGGATTGCACACCAGAACCGGCCTGTTTCTGCCTGCTGCTCAGCACTTCACCCTAACCCAGGGTTAGTCTTTCTATTCTGCTCTACACAAACCAGCACCTGGAACAGAGAGACAAGAATAATGAGGGAGCATCTCCATTAAAAGAAGGGAAAGGGAGAAGGGCACATTCCCAAGGGGATGAGTCCCAGGACACTGTTTGTTTGGTGTGAGTTACTTTGTGAGGATCCCCGTGGGCCCTTGCACAGGGTGAAATACTCCTGAGCACAGCCCCACATCCTCTGCCCGAGCCTCAGCACAGCAGGTCTCGGGGTGGAGGTGCCTTTGCATTGAGATAGCACCCAATAGGAGGGCATTTTGCTACTGCCAGAGGCAAGATCAACACAAGGGAACAGAGCTCTCAGCAGAAAAGCCTAGAGAAGGGCTTTGCTGCAGCGATGCTTGTCTTGAGGACCCTCACACAGCACTGCTCCCACTCCGAAACCTTCCGGAGCTCCAGGGAATGCTCAGCCATCCCCTGAAACAGCAAAAGCCCAAGGAGCCTCTGCCGCAGGAAGCAGAGGCTTGGGGAGGACACGTGTAGGAGATACAGCAGCCCACTTGTGAGCAGAGCTGGAGACCACGGCGGAGTGAGGGCTGCAGATGTGGCGCGTCTCCATCACCCACTTGAGCAGAGCTTCATCTGCCGCCCCGTGTGCTTCCCAGCCTGGGGAGCTGCAGGGTACCAAGCAGGCGGCCGAGATTTGGGAACCTCTGTGTAAGGTACTGTCTTTTAGAAGCACATGTTCAAAAGCCTTTGTGGCTGCCTCTGGGAACTGGGGTTTAACATCTGTGTGAGGAAAGAGAGATGAAACGCTTGAAGCTGCTGATTCCTATTCTGTGATGCCCTGAGCTCTCCTCTTTGTGCCTTGGGATCACTGACAGTATTGACAATGGATTTATTTCCTGTGAGGCACAGGAAGAGCAGCGTGAGACATATCAGAGGCATAGCAGACAGGAGGAGAGGAGAGGAGAGGGGAAGACAGGAGAGGAGAGAAAGATGGAAAAAGAAGGAGAAAGAGGGAATGGGAGATTGAGGGAAAGGGAGAGGGGGAGAGGAGGAAGGGGAAGAGGAAGGAGGAGAAGGAGGAGGAGGAGAAGAAGGAAAAAGAAGGAGAAGGAGGAGGAGGAGAAGGAGGAAGACCATTCCTGCCGCTTCCATTTGGTTCCCACTGCCAGCTCCTCATATCCCAGTCTTTTTCTGAGCCCTGCCCTAGGAAACTCTCCTGTTACCCTCCTTCAGAGTGATGCTGCAGACCCTGCTGTGCTCTGTGACTGTGTCCACACTATAATTCGAAGAGGGATAAGGATAATTCTGTCCTGGAGACCCCTGGTGCTTCCTGACCAGCTCCACAGCTCTTCCTCTTCCCTTCCTAAGAATGAGGGTTTTACTCCACACCCAGTGGATGCTGTTCCCTGCCTGGTGCTGCACACTCCTTCATTCCTGGGGCAGGGCAAGCTGGAAGCAGCCTGGGATGTCGAGGAATGGGTTAATGGTGCAGATGATGGTGGGATGATGTTCCAGTCATGTCCTGCTCACTTTAGTGCAGGCATCACTTGCATGGATCCCAATACAGCGAGTGCCTGCCCAGAGTGAGTGACGTGGCCAGGACTGGGCAGCACAGCTACGAGCAGGTTCAGCTTTTCTGCTTACAGGTGATGACAAACAGCCAGGGAAAAAAAAAACCCCAAACTACACATTTGATCAAATCACCGATTAATGTGAATTCGATTTTGGTTGGAAAATGCTTTGAATTTGAGTGATCCCTTCTGGTTTTCATTTTTCTCTTCTCTTTTCCCTCTGAAGCAATAATTTGGTTTGGTTTACACTTTCATTTCTGGTGAGGTGATATAGAGAAACGGCTACATGTTCAAAGGGGTCCTTTTGAGGGGTACATACATTCCTCTCTCACTGCCACGTTGCAGTGGAGAGATGGATTCGGACGGTGCAGACAGTCCCAGTGCCTGCTCCATCCTGGGAAGTTGGTCTTGGGCCTATTTTGGTTCCCTGGACAGTCTGGTCACTGTTGATGAGCATTTACTGGGACCAGCTGCTGCGGCTGCTGCTCATGGTCCTCCAGCTTGGGAGGGTTTGCTGTCTGAATGTGCTCACCTCTCTTTAAACGCAGTTACTGGGGTTTGTAAAGACACGAATCCAGTTTTCATCTCTACAGCAGGAAAGGTCCTTACAGAACCTGCCCTTCACCCCACTCTCCGTTAGCAACCCAAACCCATCAGTCACTTCTGCATTTATTGATGCCAAAGAGCTGAAGATGAACTGAGCCATCCAGGGATTATCGACTTTCACAGCCACATTCCCTCAGATGCTTTACAATGACCCTCACACTGTAACCACACCTGAGGGCTGGCAAGAACTTGGCTCAGATGCTTGCTGGCAACCACTGAAGTGCTTTGTTCATTCAGCTTCCCCTTCACAGAAGTGGTTTGCTGGAGATTTCATCACTCGAATAGCTTTTAGATGACTTGTCAGTAACAGTTCACTTGCACTGCATGTGAATTGTGTATTAAAATCCAGAGCGTAACTTATTTGTTATAGACTCAAGATGGAAACCCCCCACACCAGGGAAATAAATCCGGATTGCTACTTCAGGAGAAGGGCTCCGCCACAGATGTGCAGTAAAAAAGATTAATAGCTTTCACAGATGAATGTTACTTTAAAACTCGTGTATTAACAGCCTGCAGAGCTTGCCGTAAAACACCCTGAATCCCTGGTTTACACGGATAGGGAGGAAATAATCGGAAAGCTCAGTCATGTTGCAGACAGCAGTTATGTGCTCAGAATCATAGAAAGCTTTGGGATGCAGGGAGCTTAAAGCTCCTCCAGCTCCAACCCCTGCCCCGGGCAGGGACCCCTTCCACTGGAGCAGCTTGCTCCAAGCCCCTGTGTCCAACCTGGCCTTGAGCACTGCCAGGGATGGGGCAGCCACAGCTTCTCTGGGCACCCTGTGCCAGCGCCTCAGCACCCTCACAGGGAAGAGCTTCTGCCTAAGAGCTCAGCTCAGGCTCCCCTGTTGCAGTTTAAATGTCCCTGTTTAAGCCCTCCCAAGCCAGGCTGGGGCTGACACTGCCATTGCATCAGCCTTTGCCATTCCACCTCAACGCTTTCAAAATCCCAGTATTGAAACAAATCCGATCCCTGAGAGCAGAAAAGGACCCGGAGCAAAGGCTTCATCTCCCTGCCCCTTCTCCTCGGTGCACAGCGCTCCTGGCAGGTTTACAGCACACAGTGAGGTGAATAATTAGATTTAATTCTCTTCTCCGCTGATATTCCATCTGTTTTCAGGCCAAAAGGATGAAAATCCAATTTGTGTGTGCAGACAAATGAACACGTGCTGTCTCCCTGCAGCCCTCGGGAGTGCTGGACCGTGGGAGGCAGCTCAGCCAGGTCCCCAGAGAGCGTTTCCAACAGGGCAGCGAGGCACATGTGGAAAAGATGAAGGAGAGCGGAAGTTGAACAGGGAACACCAAAAATCTGTTGGGTTTTTTCATTTTGCCCTTCATAAGTAAAAGAAAACCAGTCCAGCTCTTGGGTTTATCACTTAAAAAGTAGATTTGAGTGTTCTGCATTTAAGAGAATCCAAGCAATTCTTGTTCAGATTCACATGCCAGCATTTTGTGGCTCCGTGTGTTATTGTATGCAGCTGAATGGGCTAAAGGAATACAAAGGAAGTGCTCTGCATTGTAGTAACTCAAAGATTCCTTTGGATTTCACAGGCATGGCCCTGTCATGGGAAAGGGTTACTAAAGCTGTTGTTTCTCTTTCCCTTGCGTCAGGGGACGTGCCATGGCATAGCATGACTGCTCTCCCCTTCACGTGCCATGCCCTTCCCCAACAGCTCTGACCTCAGCCCATCCTCCTTCATCTTGGCCAGCATCCCGGGGCTGGAGGCTGCCCATTTCTGGATGTCCATCCTCCTGTGCTCCATGTACATCCTGGCGGTCACCGGGAACTGCGTAGTGATGCTCATTGTGAAGATGGAGCCCAGCCTGCACGCACCCATGTACTTCTTCCTCTGCATGCTGGCTGCCATCGACCTGGCCTTGTCCACGTCCACAGTGCCACGCATCCTCTCCTTCTACTGGTTCGACACCAGGGAGATCAGCTTCGGCGCTTGCCTTGTCCAGATGTTCCTCATCCACACCCTCTCGGCCATCGAGTCCACTGTGCTGCTGGCCATGGCCGTGGACCGGTACGTGGCCATCTGCCACCCGCTGAGGCACGCTGCCATCCTCACCAGCACCACGACAGCCAAGATAGGGCTGGTAGCCATGGCCCGGGGAGTCCTCTTCTTCCTGCCGTTGCCTTTGCTGCTCCTGCCCCTCCCATTCTGCAGCTCTCGGATGCTGTCGCACTCCTTCTGCCTGCACCAGGATGTGATGAACCTGGCCTGTGCCAACACCACCCCCAGCGTGGTGTACGGCCTCACCGCCATCCTGCTGGTCATGGGGCTGGACGCCGTCCTCATCTGCCTCTCCTACATCCTCATCCTCAAGGCTGTCTTGCGGCTGGCATCGTGGAAGGAGAGGGTCAAGGTGTTCAGCACCTGCATTGCCCACATCTGCGTGGTCCTGGCCTTCTACGTGCCCCTCATTGGGCTGTCTGTGGTGCACAGGTTTGGGAAGGACCTGGCTCCACTCGTCCACATCGTCATGGGGAACGTCTACATCCTGGTGCCTGCTGTGCTCAACCCCATCATCTACGGGGTGAGGACCAAACAGATACGGAGGAGGATCCTGAGTTTCATTCATATCTATGACAGAGCTGCCCAGTGACCTGTGCTCTGCTGCTGCCTCCTGCATCCTCATACTAAACAATCTTGTTTCACACCTGGAGTCCTTTGTGCAGGACTGTTCTCTCTTTGTATGGCACACAGCACACAGTAGGAGACTGAGGTGCTGCCACAAAGCAAAAAGCAAATAGCAGTTGTAAACTCCTGCCAAGAGTCTTTACGCTCACCAAGCTTGGAGAGAATCACGGAATAGTTTCTGTTGGAAGGGACGTTAGAGCTCATCCAGCTCCAGCCCACTGCCACGGGCAGGGACACCTTCCAATTAAACCGGGCTGCTCCAAGCCCTGTCCAACTTGGCCTTGAACTGCCAGGGATGGAATCTACTGCAATGACCTAAACCCAACCCTGATCCAGCAGGTAACACAGTGGGAAGGAAAAGGGGCTCAGCAAACTAATAAGGATGTCTTGACTTTTTGCTTCTTTGTTCCCATATCACCCATAACAGTGGCAGAACTGAGTGAATGCTACAGTGGGGTTTGACTGGGTTTTGAGTGATAATTCATGGGTTTTGAGTGATAATTCATGGGTTTTGAATTATAATTCATTGTTTCTACTTGTGGCACATTCATTTTGTGGAGGAGCTGATAGAGAAGGAGGAAATAGGAAAGTAAAAGTTATAGAACATGTAAATCTGTACTGATGATGCCATGCAAATGGAAGTGTGCTTGAAGGTCTAAGATTTGAAGTGATTTAGTGTTAGGCCAGTTAGTGCAGGGTTTTATCCAGCTGGGTTCTAAAAGCCTTCAAGGATGGAAGCAGCACAAGCCCTCTGGGCATCCCTCCTTTGCATTGCAAGTGCTTCTGCTGCCCCTGTACTCGCTGGAGTAATAAAAGCAAGTTTAGCTGTGAACAAAAACTAAACTTTTCAAGAAAAAGAGGTAACTACGTGGTATGAGCAATGGGCTGCACCAGGGAGGACAGGAGATGGGTCTAAGGGCTTCACTCAGGGGCTCTTGCACCTTGTCCATAACTTCTAGGTGAGCTAAAGGAGGGCTCATACCAAAGGCAGGCATTCTCCTGCCTCAGGGCCTCAAATGACAGCGATAAGTTGTGGGTTTGTGCAGTTGCTTCCAGTTGCCAACTGACACTGGGAGTAGCTGGAGTCCTTTGTGTAGTCTGCGCTCACGCAGCATCAACCACCTCTTGTTAGGGCCTCTTCTGCTCAGTTAAAGCACGCTGTAGTCCACAGCAAGCACTTGGCTTTTGGTGCTTTCCAAGTCCTTGCCTCCCGGGGCTTCGAGGCTATTTTGCCCCTGTCATTTTGCTGTGTCCTGGTTTATCAGAGCGGGGAAAGGTAAAACAGATTCATCAAAGTGAACGCAGTCTGTTCCTGCCGGCTGTGACTGGGGACGGGTGAAGCATTTCTGCAGGTGCGTAATGGATCCAAGCCCTTTCCGGACACCCTTTGTGGCACTGACAAATGGCTCCTGCTCATTCTCCAGATGTTCCTTGGGGTTTTCTTTCCTTTTGTGCTGAGAGAAAAACGAATAAAGGAAAATGAATGAACCATCCCCAACATGCTGGGTTATTCTTCCTTGCCTGCTCCTCAGACAGACAGTTAATAGAGCTCAGAGCATCGGGACATGGTGAACTTCTCCTGGAGAGAGATGAAAACCAGGTGGGATTCTTGATCTTCACCTTGTTTTCCAGACTTCAGTCATGGGGACTGAAGCCCCTTCCCTTCCTTCCCCTTCCCCTTCCCTTTCCCCTTCCCCTTCCTCTTCCACCTTCCTATCAGGTGTGACCCTTGTGCAGACATCCCACTCGGTATGGCCCAGAGGAGTCCGGTCTGCAGGCTCCAGGAGCACTCCACCAGGCAGGACAAGGACTCCCAGTGGGAACTGGCAGGATGCTTGCCCCCGTAGCGCTCTCCTGAGCCAGAGCAAGCAGGGATCAGCGGCTGTGAGGGAAATCTGAGCTTCCAAACCTTAGCTCTGTTTGCCACTGACCAGGTCAGGTCGATGGTGTTTGATGCTTTTTTACAGGACTCAAGAGCCCTCAATGTAGGCAAACAGGGCTTCATGTCTCTGAACTCTTCTGCCTTATCCCACCCTCCCTATCTCCTACTTGTTAGCCAGCCTGTGCTGGCGAATCATAGGATCTTAGAAAGGTTTGGGTTGGAAGGTGTCCCTGCCGTGGCAGGGGTTGGAACTGGATGAGCTTTAAGGTCCCTTCAACCCAACCCATTCTGTGATTCCATGATTCTGTGAAATGGTGATGGTCCTCATAGCAGGAAATGGGTAGAATTCAACTTTAAGCATTAACCTTTCTCCTGTAAGGAAGGTAAAACCTACAATAACCTTATGTTAACAAGTGCCAGAAGTCCTTTGTAAACATAAACCCTTTCAGACATACCAGCAATCCTCCCTGATGCAATTTCTTGGAGTGACCTGTCACAGGAGATCATTGCTGACTGGGCTGCACTATGCTCATACACGGGAAATATCCCGATAAGCAGGCAAACACGTTTTCCAGGATCCCTGCTCTATGTCTGGGAGAGGCAGCAGGATGAGGGGGAGGTCAGACAACCCAAACCCAGTTAGGAAACGCAAGCACATTATGGTCCTTCGCTCTATTCTTAGTACTAACTGAAGGGCCTTGATGGATGGAGAGGGCATCTCTGACCTGGCCCCGTGTTCCTTGCAGCTCTCTATCTTCCTGAGCAGCCCTGGCTATCGTGGCCACCACGAGCAGCCTCCGGGCCCTGCTATCTCTCCGTGAGCTGGATCCAGGGGGGAAGCAGGAGGTGGAGCCCCAGGAAGAGGACACGCACTTCTGCTGAAGCAAAGCAGATGTCGGGCTGCAGACAAAACAGGAAATGAGACTTTTTGGCACCATTTCAGTAGAACACTTTCATTTCAGCTCAGTTCATCCTTTCTCTGCAGATAGAGCAGAAGCAGTTTCACAGACCACAGGCGAGAGGCAAAGGGGAAGCCAGAGAAGGAGAGGTACAACTGCAGTTCAGTTCATCTAAGAGCAGTTCTCGGAGCACCCACTTCATAAAGCAGGGCTGTACCTTTCTTGTGGGTTGATGCCCACCCACCGGGGAGGTAGAACCCCATTTTTCTTAAGGCCTCACAAAAGATGTTCTTTTTTTCCTTTTCATCTCCATTAAGAACACGGGAGCTGCGCTCATGACCAGTGTCCATCCGTTCCACCACCCGCCTCCTCCAGTGGAGGAGGTCTTCTAAGAATTGTCTTTTTAAAGGAGGTCTTCTAAGAGATGCCTAACCCAAGGCGATTCCACAGTACCCTCCTATTGACATCACTCTTAATAGTAGGTTTTCATCACCCCCCTTGGGATAATGAATCAGGCAAACAAGCAGGGATCAGAGGCACCCAGTGCCTGGAGTCCTGGGAGATTTGCGGAGGGGTGATACAAAGATGTGTGCACCGGCAGCTGGGATTCAAGATGCTCAGATTTGGGTGTGCCTGCACATTTAAGGAACAGTGATCTGCTTTTCCAGGCTGCTTTTCACACATCAGCTCTTGAGAATGTCAGATACTTCCATCAGTGGCTCTGCAGACTCCGTGTTAAAGTGATTATTAGTTCTAAAGGGAGGATGGGCTCTTCATGAAGAGGTTGTTACCCTCAGGCCCTTCTCCTGTCGGTGATGGCGGTACATTTACATGTACACCTCATTTACCTGATGGGGCAGACACCAGGGTGAACCAAACTGCCCCCCAGCCGTGCCTGCTCCCCACTGTGGGGTCCCAACAACCCTCTGAGATGCTGATACCTGCACCCAGTGACCGTGGGGAAGGACAACCCCTGCCTGTGTTGCAGCTTGGCAAGGTGTGTTAGCAGGACTGAAATCTCAGCATGCAGAAGTGGTTCCGGTGTGACACAGGGAGTGCCAGAGCTCTCCTCCCTTGGAGGTGATGTGGTCACCATTTACTTCATTGATGCTGGAAAACAGCACTTACATTGGTGCACACAGGGATACCCAAGCCCAAATCCTCCACTCCTGGGCCAGAGATGGTCAGACGCTGCCTGCTGGCAGCAGGCTGGTGGATGCTCGTTGGCTGGGTCCCACAAAGTGCTGCTGCGCTGTCTGGGTTCTCAGCTGCGCACAGCTCCAGCTCTCGAAGATGCAGAAACCACTCAGTGCAAAGGCTCTTCAATCCGGTCTTTGCTGCCAAGGCTATTTTTAGGGAAGGAAAAGAGCACCAAGTCCATACAGTATCACAGCACAGCTCTCTGCATCCTGGCATAGAGAAGCTCATAATTCAGTCATGAACCAGGTACTGTGTCCCTCCATCTCCATAAGCTTTCTGCCTTCTGGTGCTGCAGCTGTCCATGGTAAGAACGGTTCACCAAGGTAAGATGCCTTCTTGCTGTCTCAACAGACTCCGAAGTCTGGATCCCCATCACTGAAGTGAGAGAGATGTGAAGACAGCTTTGCTTTATGGCACGATTACTCTTCTGTGAATTCTTTAGCAGGATAAGGGTTATCTTTGACTGGATGAAGATGCTGCACTAGGAAATGACCAACAGTAGCTTCCTCAGACCTTCTCCTTTCCTTTCTATAGGAATCCCAGGAATGGAAAGTGGGAATGTGTGCCTTGCCCTCCTTTTCTGCTGTCTGTGCATTATTTCCATCCCAGGAAATAGAGTAATCCCCTTTGGCATCAAAGCAAAATGCAGCATCCATGAGCCACACATCTCCCCCTGTGCATGCTGGCTGCTGGCTATTGTGGAGCTGAGAGTGCTCCAGGACACCAGGCTTGATCCCTGCCTCTCCCTGATGATCTTCATTTAGTGCTTCTCCACTTTTTATGGGCATTTTGGGTAGGCAAGATTCCCACTTCCCGGTGACTCCTGGGCTGCCGGCCATGGCCAGGCCTGTGTTTGACACAGGAGCCAGAGGAGGTCTTTGTGAACAGTGTTGGCTTTCATGCTGTAGATGATGAGGTTAAACACAGGTGGGACAAAAAGGCAGATACTGGCCATGAGCACGTGGCTGAAGGGTGCAGTATTCTTCCTGTACTGGTGCATAATGGATGGGCTGACCATGGGGACACAGGACATGAGGACAACTTAGAAGTGAGAGGGCTTTGGTCTGCTCCTGTCTGGACATGACCAGCCAACCATCCCCAGCCCCATCTTTGCAACCCTGGCACTGGTGAGGATGGAGGAGCACCTCAGCAGATGGCCATGTAATGACCAAAGGCCATGGCCAGGAGCACTGGGACTCCTTGAAGGAGAAGGCGTGGATGCAGAGCATCTGGGTGAGGCTGGAAGCTGATCTCTCCAGCCCCAACCCAGACACCACGGGCAGGGTCCGCAGTCAGGCTGTGGTCCCTGGTGGCCGACATCAAAAGGGTGGGCTGGGGGAGCCTTTGGTGAGCAGGATGGTGCCATGCCCAGGACTGCAATGAGGTACCTCAGACAGCAAGGGAAGAAAACCCAGCAATGGAAATGAGCCATGCAGGGAATGCCCATCAACAGGGAAGCCAGAGCTGCTGTTCCCTGGGGACATGCTCCATGCTGATGCTCTGCCTCCTTTAAAGGCCCCTTTTTCATTAGCAATCTGAGGTAACGAAGGATTCGATTTCCCCGGGCAATGAGAGCGGTCTGGTTTCTCAGCATGAAGATGTCATTTCTTTTCTCCTCCTTGAAGATGTGACAGAGCAGGGACGAGCACTTTGAGTTGCTGGGTCAGGCCTTTTTCCTGCTTTATCTTCCCCAGGCTCCTTATCTGTAAAGCCAATGATACCATCATCTATTGCATGGGGGCCACATCTCTGCAGGACATTGCTGCAGCCTCTTCTCTCGGCTGCTGTGAGCAACATCACTGTCCCTCCCTGGCACTCGGGGATGGTCTCTGCTTCCATGTGGGTCCCTCTTCGGTTCTCTCTATGGGATTTGCAGCCTTTCCTCTTGATTCCCAGCCTTTCCCACCCCTCCACTCTCAGTCCCTGAGGCACACAGCCTCACCCCATCCATGCAGGACACTGGGGCTTGGAGCAAGCTGCTCCAGTGGAAGGGGTCCCTGCCCGGGGCAGGGGGTTAGGACTGGGTGAGCTCTAAGGTCCCTTCAACCCAAACCAGGCTGTGGCTCTGTTACTGCCGGAGGACAAGGGTCCCTCTCACCATCCCTGCCTCCGCTGGGCAGCCCTGTCCTATGGAGCTCTGCAAAGCACTTCCCTGCGCCCATGGCTCGGACCATGGCTCGTCTGCTGGCAGATCCTGCTTGTCCTGCACCTTCACCCTGTGCTACCCCATCACCTGCCCTTCAGGGGAAGGGGAAGGGAAAGGGGCTGCAGCTTTCTCCCTGTTCTGTGCCTGTGCAGCTCCCAGCGCTGCGTGGTCTCGATATGGAGCTACAGGAGCAGCAGCCGTTACTGCAGTGTCTCTGCCACCCACCCTGACCCCATGGGGACACGGTCACTGCTGCAAGTCCCCGTTTGACAAAGCACTGGCAACTCAGAGCATTGTCATCCCCCTTAGGAGACCCTTTACTGTTCTAGTTGTCGCCATTGCCATAGCTCCGCCCGACAGCACACCGAGCTGCTCAAAGCGACAGGCATCTCTGTGTGGCACTGAAACAGCATCTCCCATCCTCCGCAGGGGTGTTGCGTTACTGCTCTCAGCTGTGGGTAAATGCAGCCATGTGTGCACAAATCCGGCCCTTGTTTCTTCTGCACAGCTGTCAACCGAGGGATTCCAATGCGCAGCCCACAGACACCTCAGGGAAACACAGTGCTGTGTGAAACATGGATCATAAAGGAAAGGCGGCACTTAGAGGGCTGAAGCTTCGAGTACGGGGATGGTGCCTTTTGGGGTAATGAGTAAACAAGCAAGCTATAAAATGCTCTTTTTCATGGGCCATTCTTGTGCCAGGTTTTTCTGCTGCTCTTCTGGGGGCCACGGTGGCTGATGCGGAAGAAGTTAAACTCCAGCACTCAGCACTCGAGGAATTCGCTTCCCATCTGCCTGTGCAAACAGGGAATGTGGCATTGTTCAATGGGGGAACATGGCATTGCTCACTGGGGAACGTGGCATTCATTGTTCAATGGGGAATATGGCATTCATTGTTCAATGGGGGAACGTGGCACTGCTCACTGGGGAACGTGGCATTCATTGTTCAATGGGGAATATGGCATTCATTGTTCAATGGGGGAACGTGGCATTCACTGTTCAGTGGAGGCATGCGGCTAAACTCGTTAGCACGCCATGAAGAATGGAATCAGGCTATTTCCAACTGCCCCACTTCCCACACAAAGCTCCAGACATCTGTGCCTCCGCTCTCCCTTTGCCAGCTGAATCATGAGCGGGTGAGTTAAATCAGCAGACAGCTTTCCAGGGCTCTGTAACCACCTTCAACATGCAAATAGATTCAAGCCTTTGAGTCTGGGTGTACAGATGTGAACGTGCTCCTCATCCTCATCATTTGTAAATGTGCTCTGGATGCCCCACAGACATCTCTTGCTCACTCTGTGCATCATTGACTGTTCTGGCCTGGGTGAGTAGCCATTAAACTGAGAAACTCAAGCCACGGGGCTGCCCCAAAGGATGGGCATCCTGCCCACCAGTGCTCCTCTGTGAAGCATTTTGATTGCTCCACAGTGAGCAAAGGAAGGAATATTCCCCGCCTGCTTCTCCCTCCTTGTTGAGGCACACAAGCAACGTGTCTGCACACAGGGGAAGGATGGGTTTGCGCAGCCAGGCTGGGTCTGTGCCATGGGGGAGGCTCCGGCCCTGGTGGATGCTCAGCTCCTACCCAGAAGGATGAACACGGAGCCTGTAGACAGAGCATCATCCTTGCTCAGTCATGCTTTACAGAACCGTCTGCCAGGCTCTGTGAGTAAGGACCAGAGGAGTCAGTTTCCCATCTCTGAGCGTGCTCAGCACCAGCCGCTTCAGAGGCAGGAGCGAAACATCCCATTGGCACATCTGTGTCTAGTGAATGATCCTAGGAAAAAACCCTAGTTCTTAAAGCTTCACTTCAAGGCTTTAGATCCTGCCTGAAGTACAGGATCTAAACAGCACCCACTGCTGTTGCAGCACTGGGTGTTGGTCCCTATAGAAATGTCCCATCCCTCCTCCAGACATCAGCAGCTGCATCCCTGCAGTGTCCCTGTGTTCCAGCAAGAGACACCCGGGCTGTGGAAAACACTGAGAGGAGATGGTTTTGGGGGGAAGAATCAGCGATGGATGATGAAGATGCATGTGGATAGATGGACAAACAGGCAGCAAGGGCTGTGCTGGTGATAGCTGCCTGGGTGGTGCGGTGATGGGTTTGGAGTGCACACGGGCTGGGACAGAGCTCTTTGTCCCCACAGTAGCTCCTCTGGTGCTGTTTTGGGTTAGTGACCAAAGCAGGGTTGGGAAAACACCGACGTTTTCTTTACCTCTGAGCAGTTCTTACTCAGCACCAAGGTCTTCCCTGCCCCACCAGCCAGGGGGCTGGGAGCCTGTGGGCTGGGCAAGCTCAGTCTGACCCCTCTGGTCTGAGAGGCACAGAGATTGTCTCTCCAAGTATGTCTGTAATATAACGTGCAGTGTAAAAGCTACCGGCCACGGTTGTTGCTGCAGGGGCGTGGAGCCATTCGGTGCTGCTGCTGCTGCTGCTTGGGGGAAACAACACCTTGATTTACTTCTCAAGAGCAATAAAGTGTCTTCTGCAGGCCCCGAACAAGTACATTAGCATCCATCCTCATTGCCCTTGGGAAAGCACCACAAGCAGATCGCACGGACGGCTGAGCTGCGCTCTGATCACATCCCAACCCCGCCAGCTCCGAGACCTGTCTTCTGCAGCTCTGGCACTCCTGACAGAGAATTCCCTCTAGAGGCACCAGATCCTTCCTTACACTATATATAACTCCAGCAGAGGCAGCGCAGAGTCACTTAAAGAGTGTTTTTGCCTAATTCTAACTAGTGAACTGCTTTTTTTCCCCCTGCTCCTGTTATTTTGGCAAGTGTGGGGATCAGGATGGATAAAAATAGTTACTCCCGATAGTCCTTTGGTTATCCTGCTCCTTCCACTGACAGGAAGCATTGAACAAGAATCCCTTTAAAGGCTCTGGGGTTTGGTTAACCCGTTACAGGTTTAAGCAGGAGGTTTGAGGGCTGCATCTCAATGTGCTGCAGCATTTAACAAGAGAGGAACCCCACGACCGTTTGTCTCCTAAGCACGAAAGGCACCACCACACCTTTCACTGCAGGGACTCCATTCACTGTCCCAGCACAGCCACCCGGCTGATTCTCTTTCTCAACACCTATAAAACCTGCGAACAAGGATTATTATGAGAGAAACGTGAAGCTTTATTTTCTATCCCAGCGTCTGCAGACCTGGGGGCTCCATTCCCATGATGGGTCTGCAGGGGGGCAGGCTGCAGGAGGAGAGGTGGCACCTGATGGCTGAGCAGAAGCACCATTTCCTAATGCTTTTCCCCACCAATTTTCACAAGAACAAATCCTCCTCTCATGGAATCTACTCAGTAACTAGTCTGCGCTGTTGTTATGGAAATTCCCTTCCTTTCCTCCCAAAGCAACAGGATGTGCTCATCCATCAAAGCTTTGCAGTGCTGTCTTGGGTCTCAGAGAAGCTGCTGTGACAGGAGAACAACCCATCAGCCTGCTGGATGAGCTTCCCATCATTTCAGAGCTGACATTCACGGGCATTCAGGAGGTTTCCATCATTTCTAAACTAGACCTGAACCAAATCTGGGCTGCAGATTGCAATTCCCAAGCAGTGAGAGGACACTAAAAGCACTGGACCAGCCTCATGGTCACAGACCTTCTGGTAACCACATTGCCTGGGTGTGAAGGACATCATCTTACCCCAGTTTCCACCTCAGCCTGCTCTGTCCATGGAAACTGTGCTACCCTGTGTGCCAGCAAAGCCGACCAAAGCCTCCACCAGCCCTGCACAATGTCCTCTCCATGCTGGCCCTCACTGACCTTGGGCTGTCTCCACCACTCCAGGGGTGCCGTGGTCCTTGCCCATGGGGATGAACCCCTACCCCCGTGTGTCCCAGCTCCTCCTCATCTCCTTCCCCACCTCCCTGGACTCAGCAGTGCTTTTTGCCATGCCCCTTGTCCAGCTGATGGCTTCCTGCCCTCCGGGGCTCTGTGACCATGACAGCGGGCAAGAGGGCAGCCAAAACAGGGCTGAGGCACCCACAGAGGAGCGTAGTCCTGCCCATACCCAGGTTCTCCATCTCCTCTGGCTGCCTGTGACCAGGGAACACCTTGTCCCGTCCCCTTTGCCCCCATCCCATGGTGACCTGCCTGCCCTCCAGAGAGACGGCGAACAAGAGCATCTGTGCCCTGGACCTTGTTTCCTTCGCCATGGGTTCAGATCTCCGTTCTGTTGCCCTCTGTCGTGGGCTGTGCGACACCTTCCAGCATTGCCTCCAAGGACAGGGCCCTGCAGGTGGCACAGTCTGAGCCTTCTTCATCCCAGAGCTTGGCTTGGAACCCTGCACAGATTTGGGAAAGAGGCACCCCCATCTTCCACACTGTGCCAGGAAAATCACAGAATCACAGAATCCCAAGGGTTGGAAGGGACCTCAAAAGATCATCCAGTCCAACCCCCCTGCAAGAGCAGGGTAACCTACAGTACATCACACAGGAACTTGTCCAGGCGGGCCTTGAATATCTCCAGTGTCGGAGACTCCACAACCCCCCTGGGCAACCTGTTCCAGTGCTCTGTCACTCTTACAGTAAAGAAGTTCTTCCTGATGTTAACGTGGAACTTCCTATGTTCCAGTTTACACCCATTGCCCCTTGTCCTATCACTGGATATCACTGAAAAAAGCCTAGCTCCATCATCCTGACACCTACCCTTCACATATTTGTAAACATTGATGAGGTCACCCCTCAGTCTCCTCTTCTCCAAGCTAAAGAGACCCAGCTCCCTCAGCCTCTCCTCATAAGGGAGATGTTCCACTCCCTTCATCATCTTTGTGGCTCTGCATCCTCCCCCCACCCCACTTCACCCCTGTCTTTTACAGCGCCCAAACGAAGCAGTTCCAGAGGCACCTTCACATCCTGTCGTTCCCTTCAAAACAAGCCATAGGTGAGAAAAGCCGGCAAAGTTCCGCAGGCTCCGAGGGCAGGACCATGGGATAACGCAGTGGGAAGGGCACGGCAGGAGCCCTGCTCTGATTCCCTGCCCCAGGCAGGGTCAGCACACGCTGCCTGCACAGCCCTGCCAGGAGCTGCCTGCTCTCTGTGGGTCTGGCTCATGGGAGGCGTTTGCTGAGCCCAGGTGAGGTGAGGGCGTGTTTTGAAGGATTATGACCCAAAACAACCGTGTTCTCCATGAGAGCTCCAGAAACATCTATCAGTCAGAGCCAGGCCTCTGCTGCCCCAGGTGCTGTAAACAGCTCTGGTTGTCAGCCCCCTTGTGCAGAGAGTCTCCAGTCTTGGTTTAAGACAGGATTTAAGAGTAAGATGAACACAGTCCTGACCATCTTCATGGGGGGGGGGGGGGGGGGGGGAATGTGGTGCATAATAAAATAGCTAAAAAAAGGAATTTGTCACCATTGTCCCAATGAAGGAACAGCAAAGCCTGACCCACAGCCTTGCTCCACGCATCATGAAGGCCCCTCAGGTGGGAGGAGGAGGGCCAGGCATGGCAAAACCCAGCTACCAGTTACCATGGTGGATTTTATTCACTGGGTGACACTGGGAACCGAGTGCTCCATCCCTGGCGGTGTTCAAGGCCAGGCTGGACAGAGCCTTGGGTGCCATGGTTTAGTGTGAGGTGTCCCTGCGCATGGCAGGGGCTGGAACTGGGTGACCTTAAGGTCCTTTCCACCCCGAACCATTCCATGATTCAATGAGGCTATCTCAGCCTGCAAGGGGCGCCGTTGGCACTGCGGGCGCAGGGGCACGAGGGTCTGACACACGCACGATGGCCCCCCTGGGAGCCAGCGGATTCTTTGCAATCCCTTTCTGTCCCCGTGCCCCCCTTGCAGGGGTTTCCCTGCCGTGCACGGGCAGGGAGCGCGCAGGAGGGAGCGCTCCAGAGCCAAGGAACCGCCCGCAGCAGCCCTCGGACCCCAGGAGCGCGCCCGCAGCGGCCGGCGCTGCCCGGAGCGCACAACGCCCCCGGCCCCCCCTCCCCGGCGCAGAGGCAGGGGCGCTGCAGGCGCGGTGCTGCGGAAGGACTTTATTTGGGGCTCGGTACCCGGGGGCAGCTCCTCGCGCTCGGCAGCGCTGGCGGCCGGGCAGGGCCCCCTCCATCCCGCGGGGGATGCTCAGTGGTACTTGCGGGCCAGAGCGTGAGCCACGACACCCACCAGCTTCTGCCAGGCGAACTGGCAGGCGGGGGTGAAGTCCTTGGCGAAGTGGGAAGCCAGGACGATGATGAGGATGTCCCCGAGGAGCTGGCGGAAAAGAGGGAAGCAGAAGGGTTAACGCTGCAGACCACGGCGCAGGGACCGTAGCTGGGGGGACCGTGCTGGACCCACAACCGCTTGGGGAAGGCTCCTGCTGCACACAGCTCCACAGCCTCACCCTGTGCTGCTGTGTCTTTAGCTCTAAACGGCTCCTTCCTTTCTGCAAGCTCTTCCTGCTGCAGGAGTCTCCCCCCCCAGTCCCTCTCCTCCCCACACAGCCCCACGTAACCCACAGGCCGCGCTTCCTTCCTCCTGACTTCTCCCCCGAGGCTGGATTCCCCTCTGGAAAGGACCCTCACATGCTGCACATCCCTCTTCTTCCTCCTCAGCATCGTCAGAGTGGCCCTGGGGCTGCAGGGCTGGCTATGGGGGCTGGTCTGGCTATGGGGCTGCAGGGCTAGGTATGGGTCACTCCATCTTCCCTGGGACTGCTACAACAAAACTCTCAGCTTTTCCATCGAAAACTCGGGGATTTTTGGAAAGTTTCTGTTGATTCTATAATTCTAAAATTGTATTTGCCTCATTCCTTGAGAAGTGACAAGAAAAACAAAAAGGAAACCTTAAAACTATTCCCCCCCCATTGTGGGGATTTTAAAGCACCTTGGCCTGGGGACCCACCCCACAAAAGGAGGTTTTTTTCTCTTTCTCTTCAGATGTAAATGAAGAAAATGATCTGGTTTTACACAGAAGTGTTGGAGGGAGGCTCCTGTCCCCACAGGCAGCACACGCTGGACGAGGCAGGAGCCTGCCCTGCGGCTCTCAAGCTGCTCATCTCACTGCAGGAGCCACAATTTCCTCTAGTGCTGTGCTTGGCTTCCCTCTGCCCCCTCCAGCCAAGCTGCACCTTCCCCTACGGGTCTTTTATCCCCAGCCAGATCTCCTTCAGGTCTCCCAAGACCTCCTCTTTCCCATTGCTGTGCTGGGGCTAAAAACGGGACTTTGGGGTGTGAAGGTCACCAAAACTGTTAAAACCCGCCCCAAACAAGCTGTCGGCTCACACGGGTACCACCAGCCAAAGAGAGCACCCCCTGACAGTGCTGTGGGGGCAACCCCCCGGTTCCAGAGCAAACCCTGCCTCTCCCCACACGCCACTGGAAGGGGCTGGGGCTGCAAACGCGGCTCACCCTGAAGTTCTCGGGGTCCACGTGCAGCTTCTCGCAGTGCAGCTCCGACAGCTTGGAGTAGGTCGCCTTGATGTTATCCAGGTTCTTGACGGCCTCCCCGAAGGAGGTGAGCACCTTCTTGCCGTGGGCACGGACCTTGGGGTTGCCCACGATGGCCGTGGGGCTGGACAGGTTCCCGAAGGAAGAGAAGAACCTCTGTGTCCAGGGGTAGACGATCAGCAGCCTGCGGGGACACGAGGCACGGGCACGTTAATGCTCCCGAAGGGAAGCGCCGCGGCTGCTGTGCCCGCGGTGCAGACCCCAGGGGCTGGACCTACCTGGCCAGGGCCTCGGCTCCGCATTCCTCCACGTTGACCTTGGCCCAGAGGCTGGCAATGAGCTGCTTCTCCTCGGCTGTCCAGTGCACCATGGTGGCGGCGGAGGCTGCGGCGGCGGCAGGAGGAGGACACGGACCCGTGGCTGCGCTGCGGACCCCACGCAGGCTTTTATCCCCTGGAGCAGCTCCTCCCCGCGGGGCCATTGGCTGGGGCGCGCTGGGGGTCCCCGCACGGGGCAGCAGAAGGGGGTGGTCAGGGTGTGGTGCGTGGAGAAGGGGCCTCTCGTTATCCTGATCGCAAGAGCGTTATCCCTGCCCTTCTGTGCAGGCATCCCCCGAGCAACGTGGGCCCCTCTGCAGGGAAAGGGCTGCAGGAGCCGCTGCAGGGCAGCTCCGTCAGGGTTTAACGTGGGGCTTGGTGGCTGTGGGCCGGCAGCCGTGGCTCTCCCAAATGCTGGATTTGCCTCAGCCTCTACCAGCAAAATCATGGAATCAATGAACTGGATTGGGAAAGAGCTTCAGGAGCATCCAATCCAACCACTCCCAGCACTGCCAAGGCCACCCCTGCCCCATGGCACTGAGGCCTCGTCTCCACGGGATGTGAACCCTTGCAGGGCCGGTGCCTGCAGCCCTGCCCTGGGCAGCCTGTTCCAATGCCTGAGCACCCTCTGGGGCAGGAATTGTTCCTCAGCTCCATCTAAACCTGCCCTGGGGCAGCTTGAGGCCGGTTCCTCTTGTCCCATCCCTTGTTCCTTGGGAGCAGAGCCCAGCCCCTCCTGGCTCCATCCTCCTGGCAGGCACTTGTAGGGAGCCATCAGGTCCCCCCTGAGCCTTCTCTTCTCCATCTGAACCCCCCAGGTCCCTCAGCCGTTCCCCAGCACACTTGGGCTCCAGGCCCTGCACCAGCTCCATTGCCCTTCTCTGGATGTGACGGATGCTCCTGCCAAATGCAGCCCCTGGCAGAGCAGACCCTGCAGGTCCCAGCACTGCAGGAGAGCTCCAGCCTCCTTCCTCCACTGGGACCTGTGGTCAACGCTGGTGTTGTTCAGAGGATGCCCAGGCTTTGCCACTGAAATCTGCCTGAACTCTGCAGTAATGTCCTCCCCCTGTAACTGGACCTGCTTGGTTTACTTGTCCCTTCTGGAGCAGGCAGAAGCTCACCCAAATGTTCTCCCCTCAGATGCGATAGGACCAGCCAGGGGCTGTGCTGCTGGACAGGGAGCAACTATCGAACAGGATCCCCCTTTCCAAACTGCTGTAGTGGAAGGTGTCCCTGCCCATGGCAGGGGTTTGGAACTGGAAGGAGCTTTAAGGTCCCTTCCAACAGAAATCATTCCATGATCCCACGATTTTCTGCATAAAACCCCCACGAAACACTGTCCTTGCTGGAAGCAGAGGGGCTTTGATCCTGATCCCAAAGCCCCTGGGGCAATCCACTGTATTCCTGTTGTTCTCCATGGGATTTGGGTTGGGCTAAGTAAGAGGTGCTGGATCTTGTTGGCTGGGCTGTTTAGGTGGCCAGGCCGCAGCAGAGCTCAAGGGTGACCAAGCTCCTCTCCAGACATCAGGGCTTGCTTTCCTCCATGGGCCACCTCCTGCGAAGTGTCTTCTTGGCCTCCTACTGAAAACACCGGAATGAGGAGGAAAATCAGTGCAAAGAAGTATTGAAAGAGACAATATCTACTTCCCCCTGTAGCTGGGGACGTTCTCCTATGGAGTAGGGATGAATTGTCCCTATCAATCAGACTTGCCTACATCTGCTTTTCCTGCAGGAAATCCAGTGCCTGCGGGCTGCTGAGCTGGAGCACGATGATAAATCACATCGAGCACCTCGCTGAGGACAGAGCATGCAGGAAAAATGTCTCTGAGACAAACTGGGAGCAGGGAAAGCACGCAGGGAGAGCGCATCTCGCAGGACCTGTTTGCTGGGACACAGGCACCGGGGTGTCATCCCCTTGCTGGGGATGGGGACTGGAATGATGCCATGGGCAGCACCAGCGGCACTGCGTCCATCCTGCCATGCTGCTGGTGCTGGGGATGGAAACCCTCATCCCTGCTCCTGGGAAGGGGCATCCTGGTGGGAGCATGGACGGGGGGGAGAGCACGGCCCTCCCTGCACTGACCTGTGGGGTCTCCGCTGAGAGCTCTGCTCAGCTCGTTTCTAGCCCAGACACTTTGCTTGCAGGAGGAGACCCGCTTGTTCACGTAGGTCAGTCTGGGGCCTGTCCACAGTCATTTCGTACGAAAGTCTGTGAAAATCTACCAGAAAACCCAAGAAAAATCATCCAGGAACGTGGTTTTTCTGAGCCGGGACGCCTGCCCCTCGTGCCTGCCCAGACCCCCCCCAGGGAGAAAGCACTTTGGGACTGAACTACAAACATCTCCCCTTCCCGGAGTCTGCCTTCACACCAGAAGCTAAATCATAGCATCAGCGCATTTGATAGGACCGGATGACCTCTGCAGGTCCCTTCCAACCCCAACTATTCTATGATTCTGTTCCTTTGAGCACGAGAAGGGGCGTTTATGGTCACTTTTAATACCCTGCAGTGGGTCAGGGGCACAGGGTGGGATGCCCACGGATGCGCATGAAGCAGGGGCAGGACAGAGTGCAAAGAGGGCGCTGGAGACACGGGCACGTGGAGCTGCGCCTCCTTCGTTCCCTTTACAAGTCCGGCACATCCTTGCAGCAGCGCTTTGGCCGCTGCCCATGCCAAGAACAAGCTCTACCCTGGAGACTCCTGCTCGGCAGGCGCCGAGCAGCCGCAGCGCGAGGGCCTCGGCCGATACCCGCCTCCGGGGGGCATTACCAGCGGCAGGGCTGGACCCCACGGCTGCAGCATGGGCGGCGCGGGGAGAGGGTGAATAAACAAAGTCTGGCCCTGTCTTGATAGCAAAATGTTTATCTCCAGCCGGCCCCCGCCCCGCGGCTGCTTGGCCACCGTGAGTCAGCTCTTTTGGGGCAGGCTTCGTGCCAGCAGCGGGGCTCAGGCGGTTCGTTAAAGTCTTCGTTTACTCCCTAAAAAATACGAATCCTCCGATTTGCCTCCAGCGAACACGCGGGTTTCGCACCGAAACACGTCTCCAAAGCAGACTCCCCAGGGCCCGACCGCAGGGGCAGCAGGGCGGCCCCTCCCCGGCGCTCTGTAAGTGTCGTTTCCAAAGGCGGACGCCACGGAGCCCCCCAAACCCCGCACACAGAGCAAAGGAGGTGGCGCTTCCAGGAGCAAACCACCCGCCCTGCTCAAGCGGGCACCCAGAGCCCCGCATCCCCGTGTCCCCCCCAGCCCTCGGGGCTCCCAGGGACACAGACTCAGCGGAGGCTTCACAGATGAGCTTTATTTGGCTGTTAGAAGCTGTTGGCTCCGCAGCAGCAAGTCAGCGGGCGCTGAGGGTGCTGCCAGGGCTTCGGTGCTGCTCTTTAGTGGTACTTGCGGGCCAGAGCGTGGGCCACGGCGCGGACCAGCTTCTGCCAGGCAGCCTGGCAGTCGGGGCTGAAATCCTTCCCGAAGTGGCCGGCCAGGACGATGATGAGGATGTCACCCAGGAGCTGGGGGAACAAGAGCAGCCCGGGGTTAGCAGCACCCCACACCTCCCCACGACAAACACTCGCATCAGACCCAGGGACACCTCTGGGCATTTCATAGGGTTGAAAGTCCCCCTGGAGTCCTCAAGAGGGATGTTAGGCTTGTTCCCTGCCCTTACTCTAAAGATCTGGGTTCTGCCCTGCTCTGGGGGGAGTGAGCAAAACTTCTCCAGGAATTCTGTGGATTAAATTATCATTTCTGCCCTCTGGCTCTGTTTGGGAGTTTCTCGGGAGCAGAACTCACAGCTCCCGCTCCCCTTTTGCTTTCGGCATCTAGCCGCCACCTCTGGCTCCTCGCTCACGTCTCCTTTCCCCTCCGTGCCAAGCTTCACTCTTGCTCCTTCGCCTTCCCTTGGCCAAAACCTCTTCCTGCTCAACGACTGCTTTCACTTTACTCCCCCCTCCTTTTCCGCACTGAAACCACCTCCTCGCCCCCTTCCCGGCTTCGTCCCGGCTTGCACCCTCCACCGGCCCCTCCGCTACCCAGCGCCTCCCAGCCCCTTCGGTGCCTCCTCGCCAAGCGGCGCGTCGGTCCCTTCGCTCTCCGTCCCTCTCCTGCAGCTCCCCCTCGCCCCAGCCACCAGCCCCTCTTCCCCCTGCACTGGCACGTCCTGGGTCCGTGCCCCCCATGGCGGTGGGACGGGAGCCGCGGCGGGCGCTGGGCTCACCCTGAAGTTCTCGGGGTCCACGTGCAGCTTGTCGCAGTGCAGCTCGGACAGCTGGGCGAAGGTGTTCTTGATGTTGTCCAGGTTCTTGACGGCCTCCCCGAAGGAGGTGAGCACCTTCTTGCCGTGGTTGCGCACATTGGGGTTGCCGAGCACGGCAGAGGCGCTGGACAGGTTCCCGAAGGAAGAGAAGAACCTCTGTGTCCAGGGGTAGACGATCAGCAGCCTGCGGGGACACGAGGCACGGGCACGTTAATGCTCCCGAAGGGAAGCGCCGCGGCTCCTGCGCCCGCGGTGCAGACCCCAGGGGCTGGACCTACCTGCCCAGGGCCTCGGCTCCGCATTCGGCCACGTTGACCTTGCCCCAGAGGCCGGTGATGAGCTGCTTCTCTTCGGCTGTCCAGTGCACCATGGTGGTGGCAGGAGGGTAGCGTGTGGCTGCCGCGGGTACGGAGGAGGTCTGGGCTCTTGCTCCCGAGGGGTCGCACGCTGGCGGCCGGTGCTGCCCGGCCACGCTTTTATAGCGTGCGCCCGGCTCCTCCTCCTGCCCCCGCACCCCCCCACTGCCTGCGCCGGGGGGGCCCCGCGGCCCTGGCACCCGGGGGAGGGGACGCGGTGTCAGGGTGGGGCCCCGGGGCACGGCGCCCAGACCCGCACGGGCGCTTCCCTGCTCCCGGCGACGGGATGCAAGAGGGTGCTGAGGCCTTGGGACAGGCTGCCCAGGGCAGGGTGAGATGGAGCCGAGGAGCAATTCCTGCCCCAGAGGGTGCTCAGGCATTGGAACAGGCTGCCCAGGGCAGGGCTGCAGGCACCGGCCCTGCAAGGGCTCACACCCCGTGGAGACGAGGCCTCAGTGCCATGGGGCAGGGGTGGCCGTGGGGCAGTGGCTGCACTGGGGGATCCCGAAGGGCTTTTCCAACCCTGTTTGTTGTATGAGTTTTGTCCACCCAAAGCCCCAGCACGGCAAAGCTGGTGCCTCCTGATGGTGCAAACCACAGTGCTGTGTGGGGGCAAAGCCAAAGACTTGGGCTTGGGGCTGTTGGGTTCTCCCTCTGAATGCACCAGCGTGTGAGGGGTTGCTCCTTGTCCTCCTTCAGGACGTGTCAGGGTTTGGGTTCTCCTTGTTCCCTATCAGCTGTTTCACAGTTTGATAAGTTAATTCTGCCCTGTGAGGGTGCTGAGGCGCTGGCACAGGGTGCCCAGAGAAGCTGCGGCTGCCCCATCCCTGGCAGTGCTCAAGGCCAGGTTGGACACAGGGGCTTGGAGCAAGCTGCTCCAGTGGAAGGGGTCCCTGCCCGGGGCAGGGGTTGGGGCTGGAGGAGCTTTAAGGTCCCTTCAGCACAAACCCACCCGTGACTCCATGGTTCTGTGACCCTGGTTCAAGCCTGGGGCTGCCCCAGTTCCCAGCCCTCTCACTCAACAGCGCTGTGTTTACCGCAGACCTGCCCCGGAGCCTCTGCCTCCTCCCTGATAAGGGGCGGGAGGAATTCACCCCCCAGAAACCTCAAACACTTCCTGAGCTGCTCGCGGTGCCTTGGGGACGCTGCAGCCCGAGACGGGGGCAGAGGCTGGGGAGGGCCGTGGGGCTCTGCGTGGCACAGAGGCTGCTCGGAGGTCTCTGCAGGGCAGTGAGCAGATGCTCTGTCCCTCCTGGACATGCAATTAGAGTTCTTGGCTTGCTTTTACCATAATGCATGGCTGTGTCTCTTACGTTCTGCCTTTAATAATCATAGAATCACAAATCCCAGACTGGTTTGGGTTGGAGGCACCTTAAAGCTCCTCCAGCTCCAACCCCTGCCCCGGGCAGGGACCCCTTCCACTGGAGCAGCTTGCTCCAAGCCCCTGTGTCCAACCTGGCCTTGAGCACTGCCAGGGATGGGGCAGCCACAGCTTCTCTGGGCACCCTGTGCCAGCGCCTCAGCACCCTCACAGGGAAGAGCTTCTGCCTAAGAGCTCAGCTCAGTCTCCCCTCGGGCAGGTTCAAGCCATTCCCCTTGGCCTGGCCCTGCAGGCCCTTGTCCAAAGTCCCACTTAGTCTGAGAATTATGGTGATTTAGACAAAAAAAACCAAAAAAAAAGCATTTTTCCTTCCCTGGAGGAGGTGACGAACGATTGGCCACGTCTCCCCCTGCACGGTTTTGTACAAGGTTTTGTTCCACTTAACCTAAGGCCTGAACATCAGAGCCAGCCACGTTACCCGACGTCTCAGGATTCCTGTTTGTGTTTTGTAACGTGTTTGTTTCAGCTTTGTCTTGGCCGTTCGCCTGAATTCTCCACCTTAGGCAAGTCCCAGTTGAATGAATTCATAGACAAGACCATGTCTCTTATTACCCCGTGTGTGTGAGCATCCCGCTCCCCAACACCGCCGGCGCTTCCCACCCCATTCCCACAGACAGGCGACACCTCCCCACGCAGTGGGTGTTTGTTGGCAGGGACAGACCAGCGGAACCAGAGGCTGCTCCCCCGGGGCTGGGAGCATCCCTGGCAGCAGGGGCTCGGTGGTGCTCGTGGGGCACCACTCGGAGCATCCTCGGCCAGGCAGCCTGGCCGGCGGGCGTGAAGCCCTTCCCAAAGCGGGAGGCCAGGATGATGCTGAGGATGTCACGCAGGAGCTGGCAGTGGAGGGAGAAGCCATCAGCCTGTGGGTGCCTCTTCCCTCCCCACCGTCCCTCCACCGTTCAGTGTGGATGGACATTGGTTATTGGGGAATTCATCCCAAAGGAACAGATCTATCACAGCCCCGTGCTCCTTGCATGGGTGCACCTCCGGCACTCACCAGGATGCCTGGATGTGCTGGATCCTCCTTCCCAGATGCATCCCTTTGCCTGCTGTGCAATCTTCCCTCCGCTTCAGCTTATCCTTTGTTTCCAAATCCTAACCCACCTTCGCTGTCATGGTCAGGTGCCTTTCTGAAGTGCCTGTGCTCATTTTCTGTCCTGATTTAACCACTCCACCACAGCCAAACTCAATTCTTCCCTCCAAACCCTGCCTGGTTTCTTCCCTTTTGGTCTCTGGCTTCTCCAAGCCAACTTTGCTGCCTACCAGCACCTATCTGACTGTGCGTTTCATTCCCATCCTGGGTCTCTCCTCTCACAGATCCCAGCCCCACAACTCCTCCCTGTTCTCACCACATACACCTATTCACTGCCCCTTTCCCTCCAGCACCGTGCCCTCAGCAGGGCCCCGGGGGTTCTCTGTAGGTCTCGGTGACTGTCGGACACCTCAGAGACCCCTAAATCCCCCTCCGGAGAAGAGGAACCTCCCCATGACCCGCACCCAGCTCACCCTGAAGCTCTCGGGGTCCACGTGCAGCTTCTCGCAGTGGAGTTTGCTCAGTTGAGCAAAGCATCTCTTGATGCTGTCCAGGTTCTTGACGGCCTCCCCGAAGGAGGTGAGCACCTTCTTGCCATGGGCACGGACCTTGGGGTTGCCCACGATGGCCGTGGGGCTGGACAGGTTCCCGAAGGAAGAGAAGAACCTCTGTGTCCAGGGGTAGACGATCAGCAGCCTGCGGGGACACGAGGCACGGGCACGTTAATGCTCCCGAAGGGAAGCGCCGCGGCTCCTGTGCCCGCGGTGCAGACCCCAGGGGCTGGACCTACCTGCCCAGGGCCTCGGCTCCGCATTCAGCCACGTTGACCTTGCCCCAGAGACTGGCAATGAGCTGCTTCTCCTCGGCTGTCCAGTGCACCATGGTGGCGGCGGAGGCTTTCCCTGCGGCTTCCCTGAACAATGGAGGAAACGGAGCCAGGGTCTGCCCAGGGATTTTTATACACCAGTAATGGCCTGTGCTAATCCCAGTTCACGGAGCCATTGACTGGGGCTGCAAAAGGAAAGACAGTGATTTTGGATGCTGTCCAAGGGGAAAAGAGGCCCTTTCCCCCCTCTGTCTTTGAGTGGACAAGCATCACCGCATCCCCATGCACTTGTGTTCACAGCCCATGTGCAGGCTGAGCTGCCTGTGTGGCTCCTCCCCAGTCCAGGCATCCGATATTGCAGAGGTAGCTGGAGGCTGGGGGCTGAACATGGGGTGCAGAGCCAAGAAGACACACACTGATGTTCAAAGAGTTTGTAATCTCCTCCTTGAATGTGTTTTCAGACCCTTAATGGTACCCTGCACTCCTGGGACACAACCTGAACCTGTCTCGTTGGGCATCTTCCACCCCAGCTCAAAGGACCAGAAGCTCACTGGGAACCAAGGATTGAATGATCACCCCAAATCTAGGCTCCAAGCTTTAAATGCAAAAGTCTCCTTTCTTATCTGCCCTAGCAAAGAGCTTCAGAGTTGTTGTCCATCGTCATTGGAGGGCCATGGAGCTGCTGCGAGGGCTGGAGCAGCTCTGCCCTGGAGCCAGGCTGAGAGAGCTGGGCTGGGGCAGCCTGGACAAGAGAAGGCTCCTGAAGGGGAGACCTGAGAGCAGCTCCAGTGCCTAAAGGGGCTGCAGGGAACCTGGAGAGGGGCTTGGGACAAGGGCCTGTAGGGCCAGGCCAAGGGGAATGGCTTGAACCTGCCCGAGGGGAGACTGAGATGAGCTCTTAGGCAGAAGCTCTTCCCTGTGAGGGTGCTGAGGCGCTGGCACAGGGTGCCCAGAGAAGCTGTGGCTGCCCCATCCCTGGCAGTGCTCAAGGCCAGGTTGGACACAGGGGCTTGGAGCAAGCTGCTCCAGTGGAAGGGGTCCCTGCCCGGGGCAGGGGTTGGAGCTGGAGGAGCTTTAAGGTCCCTTCCAACCCAAACCATTCCATGACTCCGCAACCACTGTCCCTGCTGTTCTGAGCCTAAGCTCTCCTGTCTCCCAGGAGCTCATTTTATTTCAGAGCTCAGCTGCCCCGTTGCTGTATGGAGCTGATCGAATGTCCCCCAGTCTAATAAGTGGGTGACACAACCGGGCATAGTTGTGAGGCTGACTAAGTCACACCTGGGCTGTGCACCAAATGATGTCCGAACCAAGTGGGACCCATGTTTGCACGTTCAGACTCCTGGCAGAGGCGTGCAGTAACCCTTGTCTGCATGGCACGGGGTGAGTGCTTTTGCTCTATCAGCCAGCAGCACCGACACGCTCCTGAGAGCTGACGCAGCAGAAGAGTTCTCATACCCCAAGAGAAATCAGCTTTGTCCCGGCACAGCAGCATTTCTGCTGCTGGTTTTGCTGTCATGACCACGTTGCTTGTTCACATTAAATGACTCAGCCTTGCAGGGCTGATCTCCCACCTCATGCAGGATGGAGCCTGTTCTCTTGCCTTCTTGGCAACTGTCGTTACAAATCTGAGGAGCACTATGCTGTCTCTTATCTGCCTGCTCCAGATAACACTGAGTTCTTCCGGCAGATCAAAACTACCCTGCAGTTACTATAGCTTCAAAAGAGTGACTTTTTTCCACCTTCCTGTCTGACAGGGCACTTCAGTCCAACGTGTTTCTCACTAACAGGAGAGGCTGTCAAAGAATCAAAGCATTCTTACCAGTGTAAGATGCGCTTTAAGTCATGCAAGGAGGCTGTGGCAAAGCCAGGGACGAGCCTGCCTCGGTCTGTAACGGGTGACCTGGCCTGAAGCTGGGTTCTCCCACTGCAGCTCTAGTCCTGCCCTGTGTCGGTTCATGCACACGCTCCATCAGTTAACACAGACCTGAGAATCGAGGAGGCTGCAGCGTCAGTAACTGCTCCATGGACACAGCTTCCACGCTGTCAGCAGAGGTGGGGGCATCCACCCCGCGCTACCCCAGCACCATCCCGTGAGCGCAGTTTCAAACGCCCATCCCGGGCAGGAGGTGCTAAACCAAGAGGAGCATCCAGAGGTGAACAGCCCCGGGGGCTGGCTGAGCTTCGCCTCATCCCTCCCTCCTCCTCCAGCCCTGTCCCCACCAGTCCATGCAGCTCCTCCTCAGCCACTGCTGCTGTGGCAGCATCTCCAGAGCTCCCGGTGCCACTGACAGGCAACATCCTCCCATCCTGGCAAGTGATTCCTCCTAAGTGCTTTTCACATCATCTCCAGCAATTACATTAGTGCCACAGGGCAGCCATCAGCTGGGAGAAAGGGGAAAATGAGATTAAATTCCCTATGAAAGACTTCCCGGGGCTCTTCGCTTGTCACATTAGTCACCACAAAGACATTCTGAGGCCAGCAGAAGCACTGGGCAGGCCCAGGGGCTGTTCACAGCACACAGGCCGTGGTCCATAGCGCTGTCAGAGGCACCAGCTCACAGCCAGATACGGCCCCAGAGGTGCCTCAGGGGTGTCAGTGTGCTCCCAGCCAGGACACCAGGAGGATTCAGAGCCCGGTGTGCTGGGGACAGCAGAGGTGCTGGCCAAAAGCAAAGGTCTGGGAACCCAGACAGCCCATACAGTGCGGACAGCACATATAGCCCATACAGCCCAGACAGCCCATACAGTGCAGACAGCACATATAGCCCATACAGCCTGGACAGCCCATACAGTGCAGTCAGCACATATAGCCCATACAGCCCATACAGCCCATACAGTGCGGACAGCACATATAGCCCATACAGCCTGGACAGCCCATACAGTGCAGACAGCACATATAGCCCATACAGCCCATACAGCCCATACAGTGCGGACAGCACATATAGCCCATACAGCCCATACAGTGCAGACAGCACATATAGCCCATACAGCCCGGACAGCCCATACAGTGCAGGCAGCACATATAGCCCATACAGCCCTGACAGCCCATACAGTGCAGACAGCCCATACAGCCCATACAGTGCAGACATCCCAGACATCCCCTGTGCTCCGGCTGCAGCTTCTCCAGGATCCACCTCACCCATTTTAGAGGAAAAAAGTTCATTTTAGCACATTTTAACCAGCGCTCGATGTGCTGGGAGCAGGGACCGGGCCACCAGCGTGAGGATGCTCTGAGCAGCCAGCACAGCCCTGTCTGCTGAGGGGGCTGTTTGGTGGCACAGGGAGGGAGGGGAAATGCTCATCACAACGTGGCAGGTGGAGGCAGTTTCTGTTGCTGTCTCTGCATTCACAGTCGGAGGCAGGTCCTTCCTCTGGTGCACCCACAGCAACACTTGGCAGCACCCTTATCCCAGAAGGAAAGCTGTCTGCCTGGATGGGTGTCACTGTGCTCAGGACTCCTCCCTGGAGCATCCTGCCAGCAAGCTGAGCCCATTGGTGTGAGTGGAAGATGCCCACAGTCACTCTTCACCTCATGGCCCCACACTGATCCATGTCCACTTCCATGGACGGGGACATTCCTCCTTACAGGAATCCATCAATGGCAAAAGGCAACTCCCCCGAGACAAGCAGAGTTTGTTGGTCACTGATTGCAGCAGTCCCGCGCCAAGCTTCACCAGAGCCCTTATCAGCAGGAGCGGGGGCAGCTGTGCCCAGCCTCCACCACCTGGAGCCAGGCCAGACCCTTCTCTGCTCCAGAACACGCAATCTCCTGCGCCTTGAGCAGCACGGCTCGAGGTGCCTGGTTACCGCTTCATGCCATAGAGTGAGCCACGGAACCACAGAAGGGTTTGGGCTGAAGGGACCTTAAAGCTCCTCCAGCTCCAGCCCCTGCCCCGGGCAGGGACCCCTTCCACTGGAGCAGCTTGCTCCAAGCCCCTGTGTCCAACCTGGCCTTGAGCACTGCCAGGGATGGGGCAGCCACAGCTTCTCTGGGCACCCTGTGCCAGCGCCTCAGCACCCTCCCAGGGAAGAGCTTCTGCCTAAGAGCTCAGCTCAGTCTCCCCCCGGGCAGGTTCAAGCCATTGCCCTTGGCCTGGCCCTGCAGGCCCTTGTCCCAAGCCCCTCTCCAGGTTCCCTGCAGCCCCTTTAGGCACTGGAGCTGCTCTCAGGTCTCCCCTTCAGGAGCCTTCTCTTCTCCAGGCTGCCCCAGCCCAGCTCCCTCAGAAGATGTATTCCTGTATCACGCAGGACAGGGTCTCCCCAGTCCGAGCACCACACGTCTGTCCTTGCTGCTCTTTCAGTTATTCCTGATTGAGCACTGCTGGAAGAGATGTGCGGAATCCTCCCTTTGCAGTGCAAAACATTCTCCTATTGAGCCAGCCTGGGTAAAGCAACAACCTCTGCTCAGGCCTGTTTACAGGCTGCCCTCACCCCTCCCTTGGATCATACCCACTTCAGGTACCTGGTTGTGATCAAAATGCACACAAGTCGTGGCAGGAGCATTCTCACTGCTGATCCAGGAGGTGCTTTTGCTCAGCACTTGCGGAACACACCAGCACAGGGACGGGAAGGGCTGGATTTCTGCCCCATCTGCGCTGGCTTCAGTGAATCTCCATGGATTTATCCCCTTGCACGCACCACGGGTTGGGAGGCTGAGGGCCAGAGAGGCCCTTGTTTGCCCTGGAGCTGGTCCTCTGCACACTCCCGGGTGATTTCAACAAGCTCAGAGGCACTGCATGGGCTGGGACGTGCCCATCACTGTTCCAGAGGCCAGTATCCCCCAAGGTCCCACCGGAGCTCTGTACGTGATGGGCCCCCCAGCATCACTCTGTGCATGATGGTCCAGCCCATCTCCCCCCTTTCCCTCCCTCCCACCCCACAGGAAGCCTGAGAGACACCAGAACACAGGAAGAATTGCAGAAAATGTGGGGTTTTATTGACTGTCACGGCCACATCGCCCTGCGGGGGGCTTAATGGTACTTGTAGGCCAGAGCATGGGCAACCACACCGACCAGCTTCTGCCAAGTGGCCTGGCAGGCAGGGGTGAAGTCCTTGGTGAAGTGTGCGGCCAGCACGATGATGAGGATGTCTCCCAGGAGCTGCAGAGAAGGAAGGGAAACGGGTCAGTGCGGTGCCGAGCACCCTTCCCCTGCCAGGACCCCATCGCTGGTGGGTCCTGGAGGCTGCGACCCATTGTCAGTGTAGGAAGAGTCCCGTGCTGACAACAGACGGCAGCAGCCGCCTCCTCTGCCTCTTCCCACACGTTTTTTCCAGCTCTAGACATTATTCCCAGACACTTTCTGTCTCTTTCCTGCTGTGAAGCCCCAGGACTATGTGGGCTTGAGCAGTGTGGGGTCTGCTTCCTACATCCCGAAGTCAGGCTTGGGCAGACTGAGCCAGAAGCTGTCAGCCCCATACAGCCCTCTCCATCCCACCAGCCTGACACCCCCCCGCTCCCACAGTGACATCTCCCCACTGCACCCTCATCTCTTGTGCTTCATTCCCCTCCTGCTCCCTTCCCTCACGGGCTGACCTTGTCTCCACACTCAGACAAGTCCCCTCTGTCTCTGACACCAGTCTGCATCTCTTCCCACTGGTTCCAGCCCCTGCCCATCCCACGCTTGCTTTTCCCTCTCCTGCCCTCTCTGCCAGCCTTGGAAAGAGGGGGATAAGTGATCCCAATCCTTGGGGCCAGGAGGAGTCAGGGAGAGGATGCCTCAGCACAAAGGGACTTCCCTCCATGCTCCCCATCCTCATCCCACTCGACCTCCTGGCATCCTTCTGCTCTTCTCAAGCAATGTCTGCAGGAGCCTCCAGGCTTTCAGAGCATCACCCCTTGCTTGTCCCGTTTAACGTGCCCGCCCTGTCCCCCAGTTCCATCCAGGCCCCTTGGTACCCAAAACACACTATTGATGCCTGCTTGAAACCCCCCCAGGCACTGATGCTCTCGGGATGGAGGGGGGTCAAGCCCCGAGCTCGGCTCACCCTGAAGTTCTCGGGGTCCACGTGCAGCTTCTCGCAGTGCAGCTCCGACAGCTTGGAGTAGGTCGCCTTCAGGTTGTCCAGGTTCTTGACGGCCTCCCCGAAGGAGGTGAGCACCTTCTTGCCGTGGGCACGGACCTTGGGGTTGCCCACGATGGCCGTGGGGCTGGACAGGTTCCCGAAGTTGTCAAAGAACCTCTGTGTCCAGGGGTAGACGATCAGCAGCCTGCGGGGACACGAGGCACGGGCACGTTAATGCTCCCGAAGGGAAGCGCCGCGGCTCCTGTGCCCGCGGTGCAGACCCCAGGGGCTGGACCTACCTGGCCAGGGCCTCGGCTCCGCATTCCTCCACGTTGACCTTGGCCCAGAGGCTGGCAATGAGCTGCTTCTCCTCGGCTGTCCAGTGCACCATGGTGGCGGCGGAGGCTGCGGCGGCGGCAGGAGGAGGACACGGACCCGTGGCTGCGCTGCGGACCCCACGCAGGCTTTTATCCCCTGGAGCAGCTCCTCCCCGCGGGGCCATTGGCTGGGGCGCGCTGGGGGTCCCCGCGGGGGGTCGGTCCCTCCATGGGGGTCGGGTCCGTGCGAGGTGTGGTCTGCAGGGACGGCCCCGGCACTCGATCACCGGGCTCAAGACACGGCTCCCTCTTATCTCCTGCCCTGCCCTGCTGACCACAGGAGGAACAGGTCAGCCCATGGCCTGCGACAGGAGCTGCTGCGAGGGCTGGAGCCAGGCTGAGAGAGCTGGGCTGGGGCAGCCTGGACAAGAGAAGGCTCCTGAAGGGGAGACCTGAGAGCAGCTCCAGTGCCTAAAGGGGCTGCAGGGAACCTGGAGAGGGGCTTGGGACAAGGGCCTGTAGGGGCAGGGCAAGGGGAATGGCTTTAAGGAAGATTTTATCTTATTGCATTCCTGAGGTAGAGGACATGGACCAGGGATCATGCCCCTGTCCTGAGGGGGATCCTGCCCTGAGCACTTCAATGCACATGGGTGATGAGCCGCCCTCTTGGTGCCTCAGTTTCCCTGCAGGAGCTCTCCCTGTGGACCAGCACAGGGGAACACTCTGATCCCTCAGAGCCGTTCCCTGGGACAGGGAGCAGGGCGCTGTGCTTGGGACCAGGACAGGTTTCAGGAGCAGTTGGCACATTTCACACCCCCCATGGCTGGAAACGGGGCGAGAGGGGAGGAAGAAGAGGGGATGGGTATTAGGGCACGGGCAGGACATCTGCAAGGGCCTGCAGGGCCAGGCCGAGGGGAATGGCTTGAACCTGCCCGAGGGGAGACTGAGCTGAGCTCTTAGGCAGAAGCTCTTCCCTGTGAGGGTGCTGAGGCGCTGGCACAGGGTGCCCAGAGAAGCTGTGGCTGCCCCATCCCTGGCAGTGCTCAAGGCCAGGTTGGACACAGGGGCTTGGAGCAAGCTGCTCCAGTGGAAGGGGTCCCTGCCCGGGGCAGGGGCTGGAGCTGGAGGAGCTTTAAGGTCCCTTCAGCCCAAACCATTCCATGCTCCTATGTGCAAGGTTACACGCACTTTACAGCAGCCTCACCCCAGCAGCACCCAACCATTGAGGCTCCACAGCGTTTACAGCCTCTCTAAACCTGAAGGACGTTCCTCTGATGGGAGGGATGACCGGGGTTAGGAACTGAAGCCTCCACGGACCCTTCTGCACCGGAGCACACTCTTCGGGATGCTGAGTGCCGGTGCTGGGGCTGCAGCTCTGGACACACAGGGAATCCATTTCCCTAAGCAGGCTCCTTCCATGGGGCAGAAGCCTGGAAAACATCAGTCTGTTGGTCCAGCCTGAACCCTGTGTGGAGACCCACGGGTTTGCAGCCATGGTTGGTGTTAATGGAACAGGGATCATGTCCTCATGCTCCAGTGCTGAGGAATCCCTCTGGGATGCTGTGACTGGGCCCAGGTTCCTCTGCTCTGCTAATGTTTGTACAGCGTGCACAAGGCCGAGACTTCACTGGCCTCTCTCTGCTTGGAAGTTAGATGCCTTGCAGCAGGAAAGCAGGACATGTTACAGCCCATCATAGAATGCAGGCTTGGAAGGGACCTCCAGGAGCATCTGATGCCATGAAGAAACCCCAAACTAGACCAGCAACATCCATTCCACCAGTTCCAGGTCTGACCAAAGGCTGTAGTTTGTTTCCCATTGACCTACAGGGGTGTTTTTCAGGCTTCAGGTGATGCTGTGCTCCCACGCTGGGCAACCAACGCCAGCATGCACGGGCTGTAGGGCATCCTCAGAACAGCATGGACACTGGGTCTGTCTGAAGGCAGTTTAGGAGGTGCCACTCAACCCCCTCCAGTTACAGATCAATACTGGTGCATTGATCCCACTGGGGACACCCCGAGCATTGGCAGGAGCCCATCACTGTGGCCCAGTTGGGGCAGCGCAGGTCTGTGGTCATGTCCCAGCTCACTGCCGCAGGCTGCTGCCATCATCCATGTGGGGGTGAATTCCTGAGCCCAAGGCAATGCCCAGGGGCCCTTCCCCACTCGGTGGCCGCTCTGATAACACCCCTGAGCCAGGCTGCTCCCTGCAGATAACGGCACCAGCGCCCGCTCAGCCCCTCACCTCCAGAGACAGAGACACCATCACCCACCCTCAGCCCCCCCGAGCACGCAGGCACTGCCCGTTTCAGCAGCGTGGGGCTCAAAGAGTGAAATCAAACATGTGCAATGCTCAATCCATTGCTAACATTCCTGTCATGCCCATGGCAGGGGGCACAGCGCTGACCGAAGCAGCTGTGTGCTCAGCTGGGGGGACAATGCCCTGCCATGGCCCTTCCAGATATTCCTTCTCATCCTGCAGCCTGAATTCCACTGCTTGCATTGGAAATGAAATCCAGGCTACATCTAGGTCTATTATTAGGGGTGGGTTTGCCTCAGCTGCAGTCGGGGTCTCGCTTTCAGCTCTGCAAAGCTGAACTCTAAAAGAGAACAGATAAATGATGCTTTTCTTCTGCATTCAAACCATCAGCATGGGAGTGCTCAGGGAGGGGTGGCAGGGAGCTGGGTGTGAGGCTGGGACAAGCAGGACAACATCCAACAGAGGCGTGGAGGAAAATACTAACTGCAGCATGAAAATCAACCCGAACTGTGGTTAATGAATGCGGTTTTCTGCAGAAAAGCGGGCAGAGACGTGGCTCGGAGGGAGCATCCGCAGGCCCCGGTCCCACGCTTCGTCCCACTCAGGGTCTGGTGTTGCAGGGAGCAGGACCACAGGATGGGTAATGATGGTCACAGGGAGCTGAGGGCAAGGGGAGGGCAGAGAACACAGGAGGCTGAGGCTGTTTTCATCAAGCCAAGCTCATCTGGTGCTGCTCCTCTGTATTGATTCCTTTTTAATGACTTGGTTTATACCCACTGAAACTCTTTAAGCTCTCTCAAGTCCGTAGGGCAGGCACTATAAAACCAGGAATAATGGCAGGTGAATCAGCCAGATAATTGGGTTAGGGTCACGTATGAGACTCTGGATGTGGAGGGTCCAAAATAGCAATAAGCTGTTACAGCCACCCTGCGAATTCCTGCATGAGCTTCAGCCTGCCCCAGCCCACAGCTTCTACTGGGTCCAGTCCAGCACCGGCGCTTTGATTTCACCTGAAAGCTTCCCCCAGAGCAGGGCTCATGCACTGACCCTGCCAAGGGCTGCTCCAGGAATGGTGCTGGCGACTAAAGGGGCTTCAGCCTCACGGCCAGGACCAGAGCAAAGCCTTCCCAAAGCCTTCCCACCGACATGAGGAACCCAGAGAGCGGCTGCCCTAACCCACTCGGATGGATGCGGTCAGTGCTGACTTCGGGCAGGCTGGTCTGAATCACCAGCTCCCACAGCTTCCCCTGGCTGGCACTGGTGGTCTCCAGCCTGAACGTGAGAACCAAGGGGAATGCCTGAAAATGCAGGTTTTTCCTTAGGAGAGAAAGGGAAAATAGAAACGCCCAAAACCAGGGGCACCAGTGGAGATGTGGAGCAGACTGGAGTGTACAGCAGGCAGGCAGGGAGCCGGGTGTCAGTGCTGCAAGGAGACATCTCCTGGGGCTGTGGCTCTGCTTTCAGCACAAAGACATCGCAAATCCCTCCTGTGCCCTAACAGCCTGAGGGGAAACCCAGCTGCAGGTTCACTGAATCCCTCTGCCCTGAGGTGGATCTGCGGTACCAGGATCCAGGTCTAACCCTCTGTACTCTGTGGGCCCACGGAGCATCCCTTGCTCTCGCTGCTCTGGCTGGATTTCATGCCACGCGATGACCCACTGATCACACAAGCAGAGGCCTCCACGGGTTAATTCCCTTCAGAGCCTTTCACTTCATTGATTTGGCTTTGCAGGAAATCTGGGTCTCAACCACGACAAAATCCAAACCTACCTGGAGGTGGGGGCTGCCTGCAGCAGAAATGCAGGGGGGACCCCGGGCCATGGCAGATGTGACCTGAGCCTGTTCGTACACCCCTGTCCCATAGCCCTGCAAAGGGACTCCCCAGGACAGAGCCCTAAAGCCAGTCCAGTGTCACAGGCTACAGGGGGTCAGAGCGCAGTGAGGTGAAGGAAGGAGAGGATAGGGTGAGGCGTAAACACCAGGATATACAGGGAAAAGCTAAGGATTGAATTAAACAGCTTCTGAGTGGCCTCGAGCACCAGAACTTGGGTAAAAGCAGCTCTTTTACTGATGTCTCATTGAGGCAGGTTTGTCCTGCCCATAACCAAGGGGATGGTTTGTTCTCAGCCCTTACTCTTGCTGGGGTTCCATCTGCTCAGCACAAACAGGACACAGGCTGCAGGGAGGAGGGTTACAGGCACCCCCTGCCCCGGGCAGGGACCCCTTCCACTGGAGCAGCTTGCTCCAAGCCCCTGTGTCCAACCTGGCCTTGAGCACTGCCAGGGATGGGGCAGCCACAGCTTCTCTTCCCCCTTGTCCTGTCACAACCTGCTCCAGTGGAAGGTGTCCCTGCCTGTGGCAGGGGTTGGAGCTGGATGAGCTTTGGGGTGCCTCAACCCAACCCATCCCACGGCTCTTTGTAAGCCCACAAAGCATGGAGCACTCTCTGCTGCTGCACCACTTCTCCCAGAGCTTTGCTTTGCACGGGCAGCATCCCCGGCCCCAGCAACACACCACAACAATCGGTATCAGCCCTGCAGAGGCTGGATGGGACCCCACCGCCCTGGCCATGCCCAGCTCCCCTCTATCACCGTAGGGCAGCCCATGGGCGCCCCACGCCCTGCGTGCCCCACACCAGATAGCTCCTCACCACCCTCGCTGCACCCCGAGATAAAGCTGTGCTGCAGATGGGACAGCCTGGCCTCTGCCCCTGAGTGTACCACAGATGGGCTCTACTGGTGGTGGGGCTGGGCTCCATCCATGGCACATGGACCCTGTAAGGAACACCTCCATCCACACAGCAGCTCCCACACAGCCTCAGCACCCTCACAGGGAAGAGCTTCTGCCTAAGAGCTCAGCTCAGCCTCCCCTCGGGCAGGTTCAAGCCATTCCCCTTGGCCTGGCCCTGCATCCCTTGTCCATCCCTTCCCTCTCCTCTGCTCATCTCCTGCTCTGCAGTGCCCAGGGCCCTGGGAGCACACATTCAGGGGTCCCCACATTGCTCAGGGACTGGGATCAGCTCCCACCCTCCTGAGCAGCTCTGTTGTATGTGTTGTGCTGTGACCGCTGCCTTTGGGCACCAGGCAGCGCTGAAGGAGACCCTGAGATCCTGTCCTGGGATACCTCTCACCTGCCCTATGGGACAAAATGAGAGCAAAACTCCCACGGATTTACCCCGTGGATACCAGGGCTGCACAGTTCATGACTCCATGAAAATCAGACCCACAGAAAAGGTCCCTCCTGGGGTCCATCCAGCTGAAATAAGTAATTACAATACCTCAGGGTAACAGCACCGTGACTTACAGTGCCCTGGTAGGGAAACCTACAAAGCAAGAAGCCCTCAGGCAGTGACACAGCCCCATGGGTGACTCTGTCCCTGCAGTGCCCCTGTTCTGCTGCCTCTTGCTGGCAGCTCAGCTGAGCCATGGCTAATACAAACCCGGGACCTGGTGGTTTGCAGCATCCCCGAGGTTCTGCAGGCACAAACAGTGTCTGGAGCTGGTGCTTCACCCCCCCACTGCTGCAGGGCCCAAACCCACAGTCACCAGCTCAGGAGAGCAGAGAGTGGCCACAAACACCCATTGCCCAGGGCTGGGCCCAGGGTGCTTTAAGTCCCAGGAAGGGAAGAGCCGCAGAGCTGAAGAGATGCTGGCACAGAGGGTCAGGATCAGCCCATGGAGCACAGAGGGTCCATGCTCACCTGCTGTAGAGAGAAACCCGAGTGCCCAGCCATGGGCAGGCTGGAGACCATGCTCAGGACCTCAGACAAGAGGCATGAATCATAGAACCATGGAACCCAGCCTGGTTTGGGATGAAGGGACCTTAAAGCTCCTCCAGCTCCAACCCCTGCCCCGGGCAGGGACCCCTTCCACTGGAGCAGCTTGCTCCAAGCCCCTGTGTCCAACCTGGCCTTGAGCACTGCCAGGGATGGGGCAGCCACAGCTTCTCTGGGCACCCTGTGCCAGCGCCTCAGCACCCTCCCAGGGAAGAGCTTCTGCCTAAGAGCTCAGCTCAGGCTCCCCTCGGGCAGGTTCAAGCCTCTGAAATTGCTGGGGCTTGTGCAGTGCTCCCAAGGCCCACGTGGCTCCAGATCCCAGGAGCAGGCATCAGCCACATCCTTTGCTCCATTGCTAACAGTGCCCAGTGCTGCCTCTTCCATCAGCCCTTGCCCATGGCCGTGCCTTGGGGAGCACCCTCATACTGAAAGGTGAAGCTGCTCTGCTCCCCTCCCCTCAGCTTCCCTCATGTGTGGTCACCAGTGGAGCTCGCGGCTCCTTGGGCAGACTGAGATGAGTCTTGCTGCAGAACAGCAGAGGATGCACAGGAAGGTGTTTGGTGGTTCTTGTGCTGGGCAGAAGGCACACATGTAAACCCCAGGGACCCCAGAGTAAGGGCAAGACGCCTTGCTTTCCCCCTCAGCATCCTTCCTCCAAAGAGCAAGTTAGCTCCAAAAGACCTCCCAGTCCTTAGCACCACTGCTGCAGGTGCAGCTGCTCTGCCTGTCATTGCTCAGCAGAACCCTGCTTTAACCGCAGACACCCACCCAAGAGCCCCTGGCACCGGATGGGAACCACGAGAGCCGTGTCCCATCCCGTCCAGGGCACCAGTGAGAGATGTCCCTGTGAGCAGGGAAGGCTCTCATGGGGCCAGCCAGTGCATGGCTGAGCTCAGACAAGGACCTTCCTCCTCCTGTCTGTGGCGCAGCACCGGCAGGGTCAGTAGCACATGGCTGGTTACGTTCCCCTGATGCCATTCAAGCAATTGGTGCTGGCAATGGACAGAGCCAGACCCGTTTCTGTGTTGGGACTTGGATTAGGAAGGGAGACCTGGCCGCAACCTGGCCCCAACCACTTGTTCAAGTAGAAAAAGGGGCTCTGAAAATGGGGTGGCACCGGGGGCAAACCCTTTGTAGCCATCGGCTAGCTGTTCGAGGGCTGCCTGCACCATGTACCCCCCACAGGAGAGGGCAGCCCCTGCCCCAAGTGATGCACCCAGAGCCTGTGCTTGGGGCAGAAGCTCCAGCTGCCCTCTCACTGCCCTCCCGAAACCCTGGTGTTGAGCAGCAAATCCCAGCACCTTTGCGGTGCCAGCACTGCCGGGTGAATCAGGGGCTGGCCTGGACGTGCTTCACAGCACCAAGCCCTCATCCCAGCACCATGTACCAGGCATCTCCCAGAGTGTCCCAACAACACCATGTCTGTGGGGCTGAGCTGAGATGGAGGTCAGGGGATGTCCCACAGACCCTGTTTCACCCCAGCCCAGAGGACACTTTATTCTGAAGGTCCCCTTCAGACGTGGAATCCCAGACTGGTTTGGGTTGGAGGGACCGAAAAGCCCCTCCATTCCTAACCCCTGCCCCGGGCAGGGACCCCTTCCACTGGAGCAGCTTGCTCCAAGCCCCTGTGTCCAACCTGGCCTTGAGCACTGCCAGGGATGGGGCAGCCACAGCTTCTCTGGGCACCCTGTGCCAGCGCCTCAGCACCCTCACAGGGAAGAGCTTCTGCCTAAGAGCTCAGCTCAGGCTCCCCTCGGGCAGGTTCAAGCCATTCCCCTCGGGCTGTCCTCCCAAAGGCCCCCGGGCAGCTCTGCCGGCAGCAGCCCGCAGCCGGGCTCCCGTCGCCGTGCCCGGTGCCCGGTGCTGTTCCTGCCGTACCGCAGCGCCAGGCTCCCGCTGCCCCCGCAGCAGCGCCGCGCCGCGAGCACCGCACCCGCAGCCCGGTGCTGAGTCACGGCAGCCGCTCCCGGCCGGGCTGCGGGGGGCGATAACCGAGGCGCAAACAGGCGCGGGGGGGCCGCGATAAGAGCCCGGGCCGGGGCCGCGCTCCCGTTGTGCTGTGTCAGAGCCGTGACGCAGCAGAAGCGCTGCGGGCCGAGGGCTGCTGGAATCGCTCCTCCTCGGGCAGCGCAGGCTGCGCACCCTGCCCTGGGCCCCAGCACTGCCCCCCACGGGCGGGCAGAGCCGCGGCAGGGCTCGTGCTCCCCAGGGGATGGGGGTTTGTGTTCGGCACCGTTTGTCTGCCGCGACTCAGCTCCCGTGAGCCGCAGGGCACGAGGCTCCCCCGGGATCTCCGGTCATTGCAGGAGCCGGTGTCTTGCACGAGCCCCATCCAGGCAGGCACGGTCTGGATCTGAAGGCACCATCCCTGCCCTGGGAAGCTCCTTTTGCTTCGTGTTTCCTTCCCCTAGTGTGAGGGGTCCCTGCCCACGGACTGGGTTGGAGGTGCATGATCTGAAGGTCCCAAGCCATTCCATGATTCTGTTTGGAATGTGGCCCTCCCTGGGGCAGGCTCTGTGCTGAGGCATGGATGCAATGGGGTGATGAGGACCAACAGACCTTCAGGCCGACACAAGCAGAAGCGAACTCTCTCTTCCCAGGCAGGGAAGCTGGGGCAGGGGTTGGAGGGAGGGGTACAGAAAGCAGGGCCGGTCACACGGGCCCTGGGGCAGGATTGTCCCCCCCGGCCCCGCTGTCTCCCCACAGCCGCCCCCCCACCACCGTGAGTGGTGCCCGTGGCTCTGGCCGGTGAAGGTATGAAGGCAGGCTGAGGAAGCTGGGGCTGTTCAGCCTGGAGAAGAGAAGGCTGCGTGGGGACCTCAGAGCAGCTTCCAGTGTCTGAAGGGGGCCTATAGGGATGCTGGGGAGGGACTCTTCGTCAGGGACTGCAGTGACAGGACAAGGGGTAACGGGTTCAAACTGAAACAGGGGAAGTTTAGATTGGATCTAAGGAGGAAATTCTTTCCTGTGAGGGTGCTGAGGCACTGGAATCGGTTGCTCAGGGAGGCTGTGAGTGCTCCATCCCTGGCAGTGTTCAAGGCCAGGTTGGATGAAGCCTTGGGTGGGATGGTTTAGTGTGAGGTGTCCCTGTCCATGGCAGGGGGTTGGAACTGGATGATCTTGAGGTCCTTTCCAACCCTAACTGTTCTATGATTCTATGATTCTAAGGTGCATCGCGGCTGCGGGGACCCGGCCCCGCGTCCAGACCCCGGTGCCGCTGTGTCCCTGGGGGCGGGTTCGGTGCTGGGCGGCAGCGAACCCACGGCCATGGGAGGGTTCCTGCTCCCTCCAGCGCAGGTGAGACCCCGGCAGCCCGCGGAGCCCGGGGCAGGGCGAGAGGGGAAACTGAGGCACGGCCCTGGACACCCGCCTGTGCGGGCGTCTGTGCCTCGGGTGGCACCGGGCACCCCCTGCGCTGCGAGGACGGGGCAGGGGTGCCTGGTGGTACCAGGGCCCCACCGGACCATGCTCCGTCAGCCAGAGGACACAAGGACACACTGCGGCTCGGATGCACCAGTCTGGGAGCTGGTTTTCCAGCCGGGACGTGTTTGGTGCTCACCACTGCTCATCTGGGGCTTCATCCAAAGGCGTCTCTGAAGCACAACACGGGTTTGGTCCCCGTGTGGTGACGGGCAGAGGGGCACGGAGCAGGGCTGGGGAATGAGCTGACCCCGGCTACTCCAGGCTTGATTTATGCCACTCGCCTACAGAGATGGCACCAGCGTGAAGCCAGAGCAGCAGCACAGCCCAGTGCTCTGCATCCCCATCCGCACACCCACCCCCTCAAACACCGCTGCAGGTCCATGCTGGACCTGCCCATGGATGGCCCCTGGCCCATGGGATCCATCCTCTCTTGTGGGGACAGGCCAAGGGGGGAATGGCTTTAACGTGCCCGAGGGGAGACTGAGCTGAGCTCTTAGGCACAAGCTCTTCCCTGGGAGGGTGCTGAGGCGCTGGCCCAGGGTGCCCAGAGAAGCTGTGGCTGCCCCATCCCTGGCAGTGCTCAAGGCCAGGTTGGACACAGGGGCTTGGAGCAAGCTGCTCCAGTGGAAGGGGTCCCTGCCCGGGGCAGGGGTTGGAGCTGGAGGAGCTTTAAGGTCCCTTCCAAACCCAAACCATTCCACGATTCTATAGACCCCTCCCTCTGCCCCTTTATCCCCTGGCACAGGCGGAGTTGTTCCTGCAGTGGGTTCTTCCACCACCCCTAACGCTGCATCTCAGGCAGAGGAACCGGGAGCTCGGCTCCTGCCCTCGGATGTGCTCCTGGCTCCAGGTACTGCTGCTGCAGATGTTCCTGGTGCTGCAGCGTGTGTGCACGGGCTGTCCTTTGGAAAGGGGCCCCTTTGTGCTGCTCTGCTGTCCCCTGTGTCCACAGCTGGTGCCTGTGCTTGCAGGGACCAACCCTCCCTTTCCATGTCCGTGTGAATTGCGTTGTCCATGTGTAGCTGTGTGGGATTTCCACCCAGGATGGAAACGTGCTCTGGTTCTCTACGTTCACCCTGGAAACAGGGCAACGGCCACCGCTCCTGGGCCACCATCCCTGGCTGGCGTCAGTCTGGTGGTGAGTGTCTGCCTGCAGCCTGGACTGCTCCCTTGGTCAGCAGGGGCTGCGATGCTGCAGTATCAAACCTCCATCGCAAACTCAGTGGTTCAGGTCTGTAAGTACCATTTCCCCATTGCAGTTCCTCCTTGCAATAAAATCACATCCATCATCTCCCCATGCACTCTCTTTCTTCATTGCTGCTGTGCTAGGGACAGGGGGAAGAGACACCCTGAGGAATACAGCACTAAATGCTCCTTTAGCTACTGAAATCTGACCATCCACATGCACTGGGTGGCTCCCGAGCTCAGTGCTCCGCATCAATACCCCATTTCCCTTCCCCGCCGAGGCCATTAAAGCATTTTGTTTCCATAATTTCCTCCAGGCACATAAAATCTTCCCAGGGCATTTATTTTATTAGTGTGTTGTTTTCAAAAGGCTTCATCCATCAGTAGTAAAACTGATGTAAAACCCATCCCGGCATGTAGGGAGCTGCTCAGGAACCTTCTGCCTCTCACAGGAATCTTCCTGAGGGCTGAGAGGATCCCAGACTGGTTTGGGTTGAAGGGACCTTAAAGCTCCTCCAGCTCCAACCCCTGCCCCAGGCAGGGACCCCTTCCACTGGAGCAGCTTGCTCCAAGCCCCTGTGTCCAACCTGGCCTTGAGCACTGCCAGGGATGGGGCAGCCACAGCTTCTCTGGGCACCCTGTGCCAGCGCCTCAGCACCCTTAAGCTTTAGGGATTTGAGGAAAGAATGGTGATATCCTTGCAACTGTCTGAGCAGAGAAATAGGTATTTAAAATATGGATAGACCAGATATTTTTTAATGGAATGGTTCTGCACTTACTGCAGTTTCCAAACCTGTGGAACCCACGGCAGACAGTCCTTCAAAGACAGAGGTGGGGACCAGTGTTAGACCTGAGGAGAAACCTGCAGGAACTGTGGGAGGGCGACTCTAGAGATTATGGTCTTTGAGTGCTGTCCTCACCCTTCCTGGCAACATGAGCTTGCAGAAGGGAAGGCAGCTCCATCTCGCCTCCCTGATTTCCAGTGCCAAGAGACGATCGTCTTGTCATTTCAAGGCCTGGTTGGACGGGGCTTGGAGCAAGCTGCTCCAGTGGCAGGGGTCCCTGCCGGTGGCAGGGGTTGGAGCTGGAGGAGCTTTAAGGTCCCTTCGACCCAAACCGCTCCATGATTCCGTGATTCTCTGAGCTCGGGCCCACAGCGGGGTCAGCGCGGTTGGAGCCGGGTTCCCCCCTCCGGACAGGAGCCTCGGCAGCAGCTCCCGGAGCTGTGGAGCCGGGACCCCGCCGAGCCCCATTCCCCCTCCCCGGGATCTGCCCCAGCCCGGCCTGGGCCCCATAGCGCGGCTCGCGGCTTCCCTCTGCTGGGGGACGCGGGGTGCAGGACGCGGGGCGCAGCGCCCGGGATGCTCCCGGTCCCGTCAAGCCAGGCCCTGCGGCCGCAGCCCGCGGGGCGCAGGAGGGGCCAGATCTCCCCTCTGGACGCCACGGCTGAGGAAGCAAACCCATGGGGCCACCCAGGTTGCCCCGTGCCAGGCGCACCCCGCGGGCTCCAGCCCCGCGTCAGGACCTTCACGTTCGTTGGGTGCCCTTTTTGTCTTCCTCTTCCCGTTTTCCTCCTCCTTCTGCAGCAGGGACAGAGCCCAGGAGTGGAGTGCCCATGGGAAGGTGCTCGCCTGAGTGGCCACTGAAGGCGTTTTGCGGAGGAGCCCCGGTTAAGCCTCAATCAGAGCAAGGACGCGTGCACAGAGACCCGCGCCCGCCAATAGAGCTGCTGTGTTCCAGGGGTGCCTGAGCTTTCTTTTGAGACTTTTAGGTTGCAGACCCAACAGATGAGGAGCTTGGCACCCGTGTCTGCTCTTCAGACGTGGCCACCAGAGTGGAGCAGGAGAGGAAGCCCTGAAAGCTGCTGGGCAGTGCCAAAACCCAGCGTCCCCGGGACTTGAGCAGTACAAAACTGATTTCCAGGCTTTAGAAAGCAGGTCTGCTCGTGCCACAGGGATGCCATAGGGGTCACAGGCGGTTGAGAACCTTAAGTAAAACCATGAGCACTCAGAGCCACTCTGATCTCAGGTTTATGCGCTACGTCTGTGCTGGGGCTGGGCAGCCCTGAGGATGCACGTGCCAGGAGCGGTGACAAGGACCCATTGCCAATATCCTGATTTTGAGATGAGCTTGAAAAACTGCTCCTGGAATGTCACAGCTTTCCTGAGAAAGGAAAAAGAAAGGGGAAAGAAAATGTCTGGTGGAAAGAGAAAACATCTGGCTGGAGCCAGCCTGTCTGGTTTGAGTTCAGCAGCTGAAAAGAGATACAGTGCGTCATTTAAGGTGCCCAGGTCTGACTCATTTCATTGAATCGTGGAATGGTTTGGGATGAAGGAGCCTTAAAGCTCACCCAGTTCTCCAGGTGCTCTCCAGACAGTCCCTATGCTGCATTTATGTGTGAGTCCCAGCAAGGGGACCCTGGCAGTGCTCAAGGCCAGGTTGGACACAGGGGCTTGGAGCAAGCTGCTCCAGTGGAAGGGGTCCCTGCCCGGGGCAGGGGTTGGAGCTGAGGAGCTTTAAGCTCCCCTCATCCCAGATCATTCCAATTCTCAAAGCTGCAGCAGCTGCTGGGGTGCACAGGGAAGACTCTGCACACGCAGACCCTCTGCACGCTGGGTCCCTGGAGGGTTGTTGGGTGCACATCTGGTGCAGATGTGGCTGGAGGAGGCCAGACCAGGGAGCTGTGGCACCGCGCGGGGCAGGCAACCTGCCTGAGTCCCCACCAGGGCAGCTGCATGCGTGCGTGCGGAATAAGCCAGTCCCTGCCTTTTTTAGTCTCAAATTGCTGATCGGATTTCCTGCTCGGCGCTGCCTCTGACTAGACTGCAGCACTGATGAAAGAGGAGGAATTAGTGGGGAACCACAGACCAGAATTTGGGAGAATGAAGGACTTTGAGAGGCCGAGAAACAAGAGACTGAAGGAATTACTCAGTCACTCTGTGGACAGTGAAACCATCAGTTGAGGTGGGAACCCTCAGGAAATGTTCCTGCCTTGAGTAAAAAGCAGGCGGTTGGAACTGGATGAGCTTCAAAGTGCCTTCAACCCAAACCATTCCATCGTTCTATGATTCAAGGGTAGGTCTTGACCATTTATGTCTTGTCCTTACCCCTATCTCTGTCCCCCAAAGCTGCGCATCAGCTCATCCTGGAGGAGCAGCCAGTGCAAAGCGCGGTTGAGCCTTCCCATGGCTCACGCCAGGAGATGGCAGAGGCAGAGCCTTTGCTCAGGAAGGTGTCTGAAGGCAGGACCTGGGGAGCACATCCACGGTGTAATGGGTGTGAAGCGCTGGGGAATGGGACGCTGCAGTGCCGGCAGCAGAATTAACTCCTCCCTGCTCCCAGCCCTGTTCGGTTGGTTACGTGGAAGCCCAAACACATGGTAAGTTCATGGGTTAATGGTGCATTAAGGAAGGAAGATCCCCAGCTCCCTGTGCACGGCCCATCCTGAGCACAGCAGCAGGTTTGTGCCCTGGAAACACCAGCCTCATGGTGCAGATAGGGAATCCCAGGCTGGTCTGTGCTGAAGGGAGCTTAAAGCTTCTCCAGTACCAAACCCCTGCCACAGACAGGGACCCCTTCCACTAGAGCAGGGTGCTCCAAGCCCCATCCAGCTACGCCTTTACTTTCATGCCCGAAGCCCCAGGCAGACCGATGGCAAAGCCATCCTCATGGTGGGTCTCCAGCCCAGCCCGTGTCGGAGGCGATTCATCCAGCAGAACCCCCACCCAAGGCCCTCGCTTGTCAGTTCCTCTGCAGACCCACGGACCTGGCTCTTGAGAGCACCCATCTCGTGCCAGGCTGTGCCCCTTCCTGCTGGTTAATCTTTAACTCCCCTTTGTACCCACTGAGAGTAACTGTTCTTACTGATAACCCCTTCTGCTCCTGTGTCCCTGCTGAGCCGAAGCACATTCCTGATCTTCCTAGCACAGTATTCATGGAGATATTGAGGGCTCTGCTACAATATGTTTAATTATTGAAGCATTTCTCCCTTTTTCCACCAAGGAAAGCAGACACATCATTCCCCATTAGACAGCATCGGAAGGGAAAGTTAGGTCTGGTTTGAGTATCTATGCAGTTATATCGTTGTTAATGAGAAGACATGAGAGAACTGAGCATCTACCCTGTGCATCTACCCTGTGCATCTACCATGAGTGTGTGATCACACTCACGGCCACCTTCCAGCTGGAACTCCAGTGTCCAGGGCTTAGAGTTACCCAAGTGATGAGTTTGCCCTTAAAAACACAACCTGAATCCTCGCTGCCGCTCTGAGCTGTGCGACTCCATCACCGCGCACAGGGCTTTGCCCAGCCACCCATGGCTAAACCCAAACCAGCCTGGGGTTAAGAAGGGCTTTGCTGCCGGCTGTGGGAAGAACAAGGATGGTTGGTAGAAACGGGATGAAGCTTTGCTGATGTTCTGTCAGTAAACTGCTGCATGGAGGAGGTGAAGGCGGCAAATGGATACCAGTAACGAAGGAGTTGCTGAACTGGGAGATTCAGAGTGCACCCACTGTCCAGACACGGCCTCAGCGGTGCTGAACTGGTGGGGAACCATTCAGTCCCAGCCCCTGCCGTGGGCAGGGACCCCTTCCACTGAAGCAGCTTGCTCCAAGCCCCTGTGTCCAACCTGGCCTTGAGCACTGCCAGGGATGGGGCAGCCACAGCTTCTCTGGGCACCCTGTGCCAGCATTCCACCATGGGCATAGTGAAGAAAGAGGGTTCTGTGCCTGAACCGTGTGAAAACAAGGAAACCCCATCTCAGAACTGGGATTCAAGGCAGGCAGCAAACAGCATCAAAACACCAGCTCTGGATCCCATAGGATGCTAAAAGCTGCATTTGACAGAAACATGGGATACACGCCAGAGATCTCGGAGCCGTTCTTCTCAAGCTATATTTAGTTGGGAACGTTGCTGCCGTTCCGACTGGAATTGCAGCTTGGAAGGTTTTAAAAGGGTTTCTGGCTGTGGGTTCATCTAATAAAAGACAACCACGAGCTAAATCTGTCTGACATTCACAGCTCCACGCTCGCAATGCTATTTTATAGCTGCAACAAGCAGTACCCCTGCTCGCTCTGCAGCCTGAAACAGCCCTACCCCATCACTTCCCACAGGCACCAGAGTCTTCCTTCGGGACTTGTGTCCAGCAGTTCCCTTCGCGCTTGCTGGATGCTGGCATCAAGGATATGCTTTGGATATCCTTCCAGGATATGCCAACCAAAGCATGTTGACATCAAGCATAAAGCATGTTGACTGATGCTTAGGAAGGAGCTGCCTGTGTTTCACATTCATTTCCATCAAGGACTGTTAGGGAGGGAAGAGATTCAAGTCTTATTTCCCATATTCCTCCTACCGTGAGATGGAACAGGGCTGGAGACCTGAGCAGCAGCAGCAACAGCCCTGGAGGAGATGAGGTTTAACATCATTTTCAACTGAGCCCTGAGGCGCAGGGATTTGCTGTGCTGGGAAATGCTGCTCCTCACTCCAGGGGCTTTCCTTGGGGCGTCTGTTCTCCAAAACGGCTAAAACTGTCTCACGTAATGAGTTAGGACTGTTCAAAGCCACAAGTGCTGGTGGACAAAGGCAGTGTGGCTGAAGGAAAAGGCCTGAGGAGGCACAGCACCTGTGAAAGCACTCCAGCAGGAGCGATGATTTCTCCCCCTTGGTCTCACCTGTGCGAACAGTCGGGAAGCCCCCAAGCATCGTCCAAAACATCACTTCAGTGTGGGTTTAACGACTGAGCACAGCGGAGACATTAGGAATTTCTCCTTCCTGTATGCGAGCAGCTTGTAGCAGCGATGCTCTGAAATTCTCCAGACATCCACAAGGATGCCGGTTCTTGTCTCTCGTCTGTACCTGCCCCATCAGGGTATCGCAGGCAGATGGGAAGTGCCTCGTCTTAGTGGGGCTACAGCTATGCCGAAGAAAGAAGTAATACAAACCCGTCCCTGCATGAGCGAACTTCCCATCGAGCTGCCACGAGCCAGGCAAGTGAATGATCATGGAAGCACAGGGAGGTTTGTGTTGAAGGGACCTGCTCCAAGCCCCTGCGTCCAACCTGGCCTTGAGCACTGCCAGGGATGGGGCAGCCACAGCTTCTCTGGGCACCCTGTGCCAGCGCCTCAGCACCCTCACAGGGAAGAGCTTCTGCCTAAGAGCTCAGCTCAGTCTCCCCTCGGGCAGGTTCAAGCCATTCCCCTTGGCCTGGCCCTACAGGCCCTTGTCCCAAGCCCCTCTCCAGGTTCCCTGCAGCCCCTTTAGGCACTGGAGCTGCTCTCAGGTCTCCCCTTCAGGAGCCTTCTCCTCTCCAGGCTGCCCCAGCCTTCAGGCAGCTCCACACCACTCCAGCACATGGAGCACAGCAGGGAAGGAGCTGTCAGTGCCCAGATCTCCATCTGCCCCAGAAGCTGCGTCATTCCTACCCCCTCAGACTCCTACATTACAGATCCCAGACCCACCCCCTCGCAGGTCTCCAGCAGCCTTGTTCCACCCGCTCCATAGGGCACAACTTGGGCACAGCAAGGCTGGTTCAGAGCAGTGGTTTATTGTCATCCCCACCCCTGAGGGAGCCAGAGCAGGCTGAAGGACCAGACCCCAGAGCTCAGCAGAGGACACTGAAGCAGCACAGACGGGAAGCAGCTCCTCCATCAGAGCAAAGAAGTCATCACCCTGCCTCGGATGGTGAGGAAATCACTACCTCAGTCACCAGCTGGGAGCAGAGGCAGATGAAGGTGCAGAGACAGATAAAGGTCCAAGAGCACAACTCACGGAAGCACTTCCTGGGGTGTGCACCCAGTCTGGACAGAACCAAGATCCCTGGGCCAGCTCCTCCTGCAGGGCAGCAGCAGCAGCCATGTCCCTGTGGAAGGAGTCATGGGGACCCCCACCGGTGGGATCCACAGCCCCCAGCTCCATCAAGGAGCACCACGCTGGCCAGAGGCAGCAGGACCAGGACGGGCCATGGCAGAGCACCCTCGGCTCCACTGCTCTTGGGAGCCACGGTCTCCATCCCAGCAGATCTCTTTTTCCATGCATAGTACTTGGCCACAACCACATTGGGGTTGCCCTGGGCAGGGTCAAACCACATCTGGATGCAGCGCCCGCTGCCCCGCTGCTCCGTGGTGTATCTGTAGGAGTTGGACCAGATTTTCTCACACAGATCTTTTGGCCGGGGGAAGACTTGGCTGAAGGGTCTGCACATGGAGCCCCAGGGACAGCGGTTCGTGCCTGGGGACAGACAGCACCACAACGGGAAACAACAGCGTGAGCAAGGACCCTTCGCCTTTATCCTTTCACCTGTGGGGATGAGGCCACCAGCCCATCACTGCACCCTGGCCGATTCCTCAGCCTTCTGGTTGGCACCCCCATAGACAAGTGAGAACTACTTATAGAACACAGCCTGGTTTGGGATGAAGAGACCTTAAAGCTCCTCCAGCCCCAACCCCTGCCCCGGGCAGGGACCCCTTCCACTGGAGCAGCTTGCTCCAAGCCCCTGTGTCCAGCCTGGCCTTGAGCACTGCCAGGGATGGGGCAGCCACAGCTTCTCTGGGCACCCTGTGCCAGCGCCTCAGCACCCTCACAGGGAAGAGCTTCTGCCTAAGAGCTCAGCTCAGGCTCCCCTCGGGCAGGTTCAAGCCATTCCCCTTGGCCTGGCCCTACAGGCCCTTGTCCCAAGCCCCTCTCCAGGTTCCCTGCAGCCCCTTCAGGCCCTGGAGCTGCTCTCAGGTCTCCCCTTCCCGCAGCAGAGGGGCAGGATCCCCTCCCTGAGCTGCTGCTCCTGCTCAAGGGGTGAGCCCAGCACAGGGGGGGGTCTGGCTCCAAGCTCACAGTGTGTGGGTCATGGGGGTCTCCTACGGAGCAGTGATGGGCCCTGGCTCCAGCCCTGCCCAGGCAGCAGGGACACAGCCGGGGTCTCGCTCCACTCTTCCACCAACCTGTGGCCCAGTTCCAGCCCTTGTGCCAGTTCTCCTTGCACGTGACGTAGTCCTTGCAGTCCTCCCACCACCGCTCGCAGTCCTCCCGGCACAGGGGCACGTGCAGGATCCTCTCCCGGCGCCAGCTGCTGTCGGCCTGCGAGGGATGGGACCACGCTGGTGCTTTGACCCTTGAGTTAAGGGGCAGGATCTGCCCCATCCCGGACACCCCCAGGGCCACCCATTGTGCCCTAGAGCTGACCCCAGGAGAGCTTCAGCCCCAGCCTTGGCAAGCAGCAGCTCTCCCATCACTTAGGGCTGGCCAAGCAGAGGCCAGCAAAGTCCTTCAGATCTTCCCACCCACCAGGAAGGTTCACAGCATCCCCACGCACACCAGGGCACACAGCCCAGCATCTGGCCACCACAAGCCCTGTTGATCCCACCTGGTCAATCCACGGCCCCAGGTTGGGGGAGCACTCGTACAAGCACGTGTCCTGGATGAAGTGGCGCTTGCACTGGGGGGGCATCACCCCGCAGTGGTTCCAGTTGAAGCTGTACAGGTAGGACTGGTCCTTGTGGGCCTCCCGGCTGGTGTTGGCCGTGCAGCAGGCGTTGTCCTTCCAGGGAGCACACTGCAGAGGAGCAGGGGACAGGCTGGTCAGGGAGCCAGAGCTCTTCAACGGGCCGGAAGAGTCTCTAAAGCTGGCAGAGGGCGCAGACAGCAGCATCTTTCTTTGCCATCCTTCACCTTGTTCTGAGCTGGGGTACCACAGCTTGGGGAAGGGGAACCTTGTGGCTAAAGGTGGGGGGGACACTGAGATGACAGACTGCTCCTACCACAGCCATTGGTTAGAGGAGAACACCAAAAGCCAGTCCTCAAATCCACCACAGGGTTTCTTCCTCAGGCAAATGATTTCCAAGCACAAACCCAGCCCATATCATCTGGGGAGGGGGATACGGCGACCCCGACAATCCCACCCAACACATCAGCAGGGTCTTACCTGCTCATAGAGCATCCCCTCAGGGCCGGGCTTGGTCTTGTGGTGCTTGGCATCCATGCAGACGTTCAGCAGGGAGTCCCTGGCAGGTACCACAGTGCAGGCAGCCAACAGCAGGAGCATCGCCCGCCCCGTCCCCATCCTCACAGAAGCAGGAGCTGATGGAGCTGCAGGAATGGGACAGGGACAGGGCAGGAGGGGTTTGCCACAGGCGGCAGAACACGAGGTGCTGTGGGGGCAGAGACTCCCAAGGACACACCAGAACATCAACAGCCCGCAGCAGCAGGCGAAGGACTGAGATCAGGCACACGTTGTCCTCTGCGCAGCACCACAAACACAAACAGACCTCTCAGTGCTGGGGCTGTTCAAGTGTTAACCTCAAGCATCCCTGATGGGGACGTGGTGCGGTGAGACCCCTTCAAACCGGGCCCTCTGCACTGAGCCACCCCACAGAGCTTCCAGCTCCCAAACCTGCAGCCGGACACTGCCAGCTATGGGAGGTCTTCAGCGAGAGGCGAGGAGGAGGAGGAGGGTGACGGCACCGTCACACCAACGCCTCGTGCGGGCCCGGAGCTGCGCCTTGCTTTGAGGGGATGTTAGATGGGGAAAGCATTGCCTTTGCTTCATCGGGACCTTCGGAGACCCGCACCCGAGGTCCCCAAAGGAGGCCGGACTTGAGCAGTGAGAACCAGCTCACACAATCGTGGCTCATCCTCCCCTACCCCTGAGAGGCGGAGGGGGCTTTGAGTCATTCACTGACAGAAACAACCCAGAACAAGCCCCCAGAACCCCCCCCCAAAAAAAAAAAACCCAACCAAAACCCCACAAAGTGCCCCAAAGCCCCCAGAATAACCCCCAACCCGAGGCCGCTGCCCCCCCCTTCTCCCTCCCTTCCCTTACCAACAGGGCACAAAGGTTTAAACCAAATTACCTTTTAAGAAGCACTTTGCAAAACACAGGAGGAAGCCAAATCATTTACAGCACTAAAATAGCATAAACCAGCCCAGGAGGCAGCAATTACAGAGCTGAGGATGCAGCCACAGGCAGCAGAGGACAAGGAAGCAGCCACCCCACGTCAGAACCCGACCCCATACATGTAAACCCCCATAACCCCATCACCAACCTCAGAGCCCAGGGCACCTCCAGCCCCTCTGCAGCACCTCAGAACCACCCAGCCCAGCAGCCTCCTGGGGCAGCTTTAATGGGGCAGCTCCTGACACAGGTGCTGGCCCTTGGAACCACCTTCCCCTGGTGTTAAATGAGGTTTAACTTCGCCCAGCACTCGTTACCTCGGAAGCGGCTGGTTTGGGGACAGCCGGCTCCTCCGGGCCTTGCAGCAGCAGCAGCCTCGTGCTTGGGAAGCAATCCAGGGTTTCCTCCCAGGGAGGGCTCTTATCGGCCTTGGCCACTCACAACAACCTCTCTTCCTCCGCTCCTGTTCGACCGGTGGGTTTTGATTTGCGCCGTTGCCCCAGGGAGGGGCGCATCCAGGACCCTGCACCGGCTGAGCTTCGCAGGTCCCTTCCAACCCGAAGCAGCCCGCGGTTCTATGATGGTGTGAGCCTGCTTTAGTGATGGACGACGACCCCCATGTGTCCGTTCTGACCCAGACATGTGCTGCTTTAATCTGTCATTAGCTCCCTCTCTCATCACAAGTGACAGGAGCAGATCTCCCCCCACCCACCTCCGAGCCTTTCCCACCTCCTCCCACCTCCCCTCCGTTGCCTCTTCCAGCAGAGCCACATTCTGCTCACCCTTTCCCCAGCGCAAGCCCTTTGCTCCCGAGGCCCTGAGACTGCAGCAGCAACCCCGGCGCTCGGCGTGTCCTGGCCTTGGCCTTGCTCAGGAATTCCTGGTGCGGGGTTGTTCGGGGGAGCGCTGGGCGCCGAGTGCCTTGCGGCACCTTCAGGGCAGCGCCAGCTTGTTCCTGGGAGATAAGTGCCGGCCACCAGCCCATCGCCTCCGGTCGGCAGGGCTCCGGAGCCCCCAGCACATCCTCTGTTTGTCTCAATGGCTTCTTCCTAACCTCCTGGTTTGTGGTTGGTGCCTCAGCCCTGCCCGAAGCACTGAGACCCCCTAAACCAGCACTTTAAATGCTGTTTATTTGAGGTAGCAATAGAAAGAGAGGGTGGAGGAGATAGAATCAGGGAACCATGGGATGGGTTGGGTTGAGGGGACCCTAAAGCTCCTCCAGTTCCAACCCCCTGCACTGTATCCTCATACGTAAGGGGATGGGTGGGTACATCCACAGTGGTTCCATACAATGATTTTCCTTGTGCAACCCATCTCTGGGGCATGGGATTGAGTTGCTTTGGATGCTTCTTCCCCGGGGTCACATTTGGGGGAGCAGATGCTGGGGAACTGCTCCAGGGTGTGCTGAGCACCCCAGGGCCTGCAGCAGCAGGGACCTCAATGCTGTCACCTCCACTGCACTGCTCAGTGCCACCGGAGACCACAGCTCCCATCGGAGATGCTGCTCGTGTCCCACGTGGCTCCCACTGCCCCTGTACAGAGCAATGAGTGTGTTGTTGTGATCAGAACCTCATTAGGGGCTAAAAGCAAACACACTCCATGCCTAAAGCCAAGAGTTAATTGGTAGTGTGATTGAAAAGGGGCTTAGCACAAGAATGAGTTAGTCCAGAGCCAGCTACTGCAGAGAAAAGGAAAGAAATTAGCCTTTCTCTACAGAAAAGTTGTAATAATAAAAATGACAGCAACAACAATGGAATAAGAACGATGATGTTATACACACTGCCCAGTTTCCAGCTCTTCCCCGAGTCATGCTCACCCTCTCACTGCTCCTCTGTGCCTTAAGGTGAGTGCTTCGGTGGTGGTGGATGTTAGATCAAGACATCAGAATCTGGATCCTTCACAGGGAATATGATATCGACGTTCATGGCTTCTTCTTCCTCACTCTAAGGCCACTTTGTGACATTCTTAACGTGCTTTTCCACCCTGCTCTCCCTTCACTGCTCCACAAGACCACATCACGTGCAGAGTTCCCAAATACGCTGCATTTTATGCATGTTTGATGCTTGTTCTTTGCTCTTTCTCACCCCAAACCATTCTGGTCCAGCCCGAGCCCGCATTCCTTTAACTGACCATTCCTGAGCTGTCAATAGGCCCCCAGCTCTTACCACCTCGTGCCTGCACGCTGTGCCGCGTACCCACGTCTCAGGCTCTGCCACAGGCAGAATCCTATACCAGCACAGCACTATAGCATCATGTTATAAATATCTTATTTGGCACAAAAGAGGTGCTTTTTGCTGCTCTCTGCAGCAGACTGCACCAATGGATGCGCCATACAAGGATGAGGAAGAGCCGTGGCCATCAGCAGAGGACAAATTGCCGTCATTGCTAACTCTGGTGAAAATAAAGCTTCAGGAGGGTGAGGACGGGTTCACGGGGAGCAAATCTGGCACAGCTCAGCCCTGGGACCTGGCACAGCTCAGTACAAAGCCCGTGGCCAGCAGTGGATGTGCCATGGTGCTGGGCTATGGGTCCCTGGCAGGACCTGGGCCACAGCCAGGGGGATGCTGAGGACACCTTGGATGGGATTCAGCATCGAGAAGGGGGGAAGCCCCGGGGTCTGGGATGCCCTGTGCAGACAGGGGCCCACCAGCAGCACACAGAGGCGCTCCATGGATGCAGCCGTATTTAACATCTCACGCTGGAGCTGCATCCCAGTGCTGAGTCCTTCAGGAGTGAATCAGCTACAGGAAGAGCAGAGAGAACCCCAGGTCCCTGAGGGAACATCTGAGGTTTTCCTCCTTTCCTCACAAATCTGGTTAAAATGCAATTTAAAAGTGAGCGTAAGAGGGGGGTTCCTGACGGGCACAGGAAAGAACGGATGTGTTTCCCCTTGGGCAGACTTTGCTGTTTCAGACTTTCCTCAGGGTTGTTCCATCCACCACAATCTCTGTTCCCTGAAAGACTTCAGACTCCGAAGGTGGCTCTAAAATCCCAGACTGGAGATGCTACGGCAACTTCTGGATCACTTTGTGAGAGGGGATAAGGAGCTTCCTGAGCCCCTGCACAGCGGGGGCATGGTTCAGGGCAGTGGATGTGAGCAGCATTGCTCATGGAGGACAAGGAACATGGGTCTGCCCAGAGCTCAGGGGAGAAGAGGAGCTCTCCTTGCTGCTCACAGGGATGCTGAGCACTGGGTGGTGATGGAGAGGCAGCAGATAGAGACTGCAATAGGAGGTTTGTTCTGCTGCTGCTCTGCAGGGAAGATCCACTCATTTACTGGTGTGGGTGACACACTCCCATGCTCCGCTTGCTGGAAGAGAAACCGCCTCTGCTTAATAAAGTGCTTTAATAGCCCTGAATGAAGAGGCAAGTTCCGGTGAGCCAAGAGAGGGAAACCTGGGAACAGAAAGCAAGGAAGGAGTAAAACAAGAAGGGAGACAGCTGTAAGAGATACGTGAATGAATCCAGAGCCAAGGGTGATCCTCCTTGGGTATTAAAGCTCCTTCTTGACAATGAAATGTCTCAAAAGCCTCTTCCCACCGCTTTTGGGTACATCCCATGGAGGTTCTTGTCTCAGCCCTATGGTAAAGGGCAGAATCTCTTTGGGAGCCACAAAACAAGGCGGAAATTGGCCTCTAAGCACCCAAGGTGGGGAAATAAATCCAGGGGCACACGGGAATGCTGGGAATGGGCTCCTGAAGTGTGTATTTTGACTCTTCTGCAGCAGATTTGTGTTACTATGGTCACAGAATCATAGAACCATGGAATGGTTTGGGCTGGAAGGGACCTTGAAGCCCATCCAGTTCCAGCCTCATTTCAATGGTTCATAGAATCATAGAATCATAGAATAGTTAGGGTTGGAAGGGACCTCAAGATCATCCAGTTCCAACCCCCTGCCATGGGCAGGGACACCTCACACTAAACCATCCCACCCAAGGCTTCGTCCAACCTGGCCTTGAACACCGCCAGGGATGGAGCACTCACAACCTCCCTGGGCCATTCCAGTGCCTCACCACCCTCACAGGAAAGAATTTCCTCCTTAGATCCAATCTAAACTTCCCCTGTTTAAGCTTTAACCCATCACCCCTTGTCCTGTCACTACAGTCCCTGACAAAGAGTCCCTCCCCAGCATCCCTATAGGCCCCCTTCAGACACTGGAAGCTGCTCTGAGGTCTCCACGCAGCTTCTCTTCTCCAGGCTGAACAGCCCCAACTTCCTCAGCCTGTCTTCATACGGGAGCTGCTCCAGGCCCTGATCATCCTCGTGGCCTCCTCTGGACTTGTTCCAACAGTTCCATGTCCTTTTTATGTTGAGGACACCAGAACTGCACACAATGCTCCAGGTGAGGTCTCACCAGAGCAGAGCACAGGGGCAGGATCACCTCCTTCGCCCTGCTGGTCACGCTCCTTTGGATGCAGCCCAGGATCCGGTTGGTTTCTGGGCTGCGAGCACACACTGCAGCCGGCTCATGTTCATTTTCTCATCGACCAGCACCCCCAAGTCCTTCTCCGCAGGGCCGCTCTGAATCTCTTCTCTGCCCAACCTGTAGCTGTGCCTGGGATTGCTCCAACCCAGGTGTAGGACCTTGCACTTGTCGTGGTTGAACTTCATAAGGTTGGCATCAGCCCACCTCACAAGTGTGTCGAGGTCCCTCTGGATGGCATCCCTTCCCTCCAGCGTATCAACCGGACCACACAGCTTGGTGTCATCGGCAAACTTGCTGAGGGCACATTCAACATGGTTCTGTTTCTTCCTTGCAGCTATCGAACAGGGAATCTGCCCAGGGAATGTCGGTGGCATCTGAACTGGGAGGTCCGTGACTTTGGCCAGTTTCTCCAGTCCGTTCCCCTCAGAGTGCCGCAGCTCCCGTTCCTGTTCTACCGGCGATAACAAGGTACCTGCTGCCCGCCAGAATGCACGGTCGTGGACCCACTCGCGCAGAATCGCCTTGTGAACCGCTGCTGCTGCCCTCCTCCGCCGCTGGCTGTGTACACGAGGCTGTTCTGCCTCAGACCCTTTTTCTCCTGGTTTCAAGTGGTTTTGGTATGGGTGAGCGGCTGCTGGGCCCCCAGCCCCGTGTTTCATAGCCTGATACCTCGCACCAGGGCCAACTGAGTGGTCCTCGCTGACACATCTGCTGGAAAAGTGGCTTTTCGCCAGGCCCCGTGACAAGGTGGCGTCAGTGCAGAGCTCCTTCAGGCACAATTCGCACACTATTTGAGCATGGAGATCAATGGAAATTGCTTGGACACCCACAGGAGCAGCAGAGGCGTCTGTCTCATCCCCACTAATGCCATTTATATCCCCATCCCTGGCAGTGCTCAAGGCCAGGTGGGACACAGGAGCTTGGAGCAAGCTGCTCCAGTGGAAGGGGTCCCTGCCCGTGGCAGGCAGCTGGAACTGGAGAAGCTTTAAGGTCCCTACATCCCAAACCATTCCATGATTCCAGTGTGTTTTGTGCCTCTCCCTGTTGCTCTTCTCCTTGAGCTGCAAAGCTCCTAATCTAAAACTCAGTGAGCTGATGCTCCCACCTTCCCCTTCATCCTCAAAGGGACCCAGAAGGGTTTTGGGAAGAGCAACAAAACCAAGCAAAGGCCAATGACAGTTTCCATGCAAGGAGGAGCTGCTTGAACCAGGACCTTCGGCCTGGAGGAGGAAGGGGAAGGCTCAGGGAGGGCTCTGTACCACCTTGGGTGGGTGGATGGAGGAGGATGCTCTGGTGTAATCACTCCCTGGTGCTTCATGCAAGAGTAGGAGGAGGCATCCAGCAAGCAGCAGGTGGCAAATGGAAGCCCAATTACAGGAGGTTTTATCAGGATTAAGCTTTGGAACGTTTTGTCGGAGCCAGCAGCAGCACGAGCGTGCAGGGGCTCAGCTGAGCGGGGACATAGCCACAGGAGCGGGGATCGAACCCATTAAAGGCTGTTCCACACCAAAGTGCTCCTGGCTCAGGAAGCGCTGGAGCCTCGGATCGATGGACATGGGCAGAGAAATGATGGCTCCCTGTGGAGGGGCCGTTCTCGCCCCCAGGCACTGCCCAGGTCACAGCATGGCCCAGGCAGACCCTGAAAACGCTGTTTGAGGTAGCGAGGTGAAGAGAGAGGGTGGTGCAGAGAGAGCCCTGGCAGCCTGGCGTGGTCTGGGGGGAAGGACTCTCGACCAAAGCGCGGACCTGGCGAGGGCAGCGCGGTCCCAGGAGGCCAGTGCCGGGGCGGACGTTGCTCAGGGAGCTCCGCAGCTCCCTGCGGGTGCAGCGCAGGACCCGGTTTCCACACACCCCCCCCCCCCCGCGATGCAACGAGCGAGCGGCCGGCACTGAGCCCATCGTGCGTAAATCACCGCCCCTGCGGGAGAACGGCCCCAGCGTGAGCCCGAGCACCCAGCAACGGCTCAGAGCGGCAGCGGCACCGCGGCGGGCGGGGCGGCAGGGGGCAAGAGAAGCGGCTGCGTCCAGACCCGGGTCCGTGTAAGAGGCGGTGCCGCGGGGCTGCAGCGGGATGGTGGAGGGGAGGGACTGGGGGTGTCAGGAGAGGCTCCCGTCAGCAGCGGAGTGAGGAAGCCGGGAGCAGGGAGTTAAAACGAGGAACACCCGGCTGTGCACTGGAGCTCCCGTCGGAGTGCTTGGAGGGGCGCAGGAGCAGCCCAGGGGTTGTCGGGAATGAGCAGAGGAGAAATGGGACTGAAAACCAGGCTGGGAGAAGGAGCCCCCGGGGACGGCTCCAGCAAGGGAAGCGAAAGGGACTGGGAGCTCGTTGATTTCCTGAGGAATACTGAGGGAGCATTGATGGAGCACGGGGCGGGTGCCAGGGAAAGAGCAGCAGCGAGCGTGGATTTACTGGGATCAAACTGTGACAAAGCCATCTCCCTTCCCCTCTGGATGGGAAGCGTGTTGTGATGGGGTGGAATAATTTAACCTGCCTGGGCTGAAATTGTGCCTGGACACGTTTCTCACATTCAGAAGCAAGGAAGGGGAGAGGGAAAGCAAAGCTCAGTGGGAAAACAGACTTTTCCAAAGCAAAGTTCTCAATTATCCGTCGTCAAAATGCAGCAAACAGTGGTCTGAAGGAACCTTCTCATTCCTGCAGTGATTCACGATTGTCTTTACTGAGCTTTTAAGGGAGCATCAATTTCGTTGGGTCTTGTCATGTAACTTGGGGTGGTAGACCTGATCTTGCGGAGGAGACCTGGGCTTTCATCACTGCATTCCATGTGCACATTCCGGACTGAGATATTATTATCCCACCTATTTGTCATGTCTTTTGTTGCTCCAGCATCCTGGTGTTGGGACTGGGAGATGGCTCATGAATTAGGCAGGGAGAACAAGGCAGGAAGACTAAAAGTACCACAGGGGAAGGTGACATTCAGAGCATTCTGACACACTGGATGGGAAACCAGGAATGCCATGCACATGCTGGGAATGGGAGTGTTTGTGTCAGTAAACACCAGTATCAAACTGGTTCGGGCTTCCTGAGGGAAACTCCTGTGTTCCAGTTTGTGCCCATGGCACTGGGAAGAGCCTGGCTCTGTCCTCTTGCTGCCCGTTTTCATGTATGGCCGATATCCCTCCCCTTTAAATACTGGGATGTGAGGATAAAGTCTCCCTGGAGCCTTCTCCAGGCTGACCCAGCCCAGCTCTCCCAGCCTGGCTCCAGAGCAGAGCTGCTCCAGGCCCTTCATCACCTTGGTGGCCCTTTGCTGGACTCAGTCCAGTCTGTCCATGTCTCTCCTGTACTGGGAAGCCCAGAACTGGAAGCTGAATTCCAGATGTGGCCTCACCAGTGCTGAGCAGAGGGGAAGGATCCTCTCCACCACTGGTTTTCCTCATCCCAACCCCAGCAGCAAGGAAGAGCTGGCTGGAAGTGCCCACATCACAAGCAGTGCCTGGAGGTGACAATGTGAAGAACAGTGCTAGAACTGAGAAACAACAGTTCCCTGGCCCCATCAAGGCTGAAGTCACATTTGCTTACTCCAAAACTCAAGAACAGACACAAAAGGGCCTTCTGGAGAGGTGAATGACCCAAGGAACTTGAGCACAATGGAAGAAGAAACCTCCAAGTATTCCTGGATGAGACACAGGAGGAGGTGATATAAGGACATTCTGGTATTCCCAGAACCAGGAAACAAAACTAAACCACCCACAGCTGTCTCTGCAGCAGTGTTTTCTCACGGAGGAGGCAGCTTTGGCTCATTCCACAGCAGCAGGAGACATGGTGCCTCTATGGGGAGGAACCGATGTTGGCAGAAAGTGACCCCCAAAACCCTTCCCCTGGCAAAGCAACCTGACCCCATGTACCAGGGGTGCCCTGCCCAGCGCCGAGCACAGTGGGACAGTGGCAGCTTCATCCCTGCGGTGATGCCCTTGGGGATGCTCCCCAGCACCCTGCTGGGTTTCTTGGCTCACTGCTCACTGCTCACTTCTATGGAGCTGGGTCCCTCAGGGCCCCCAGGTCCCTTCCCCTGATCTGCTCCGTATGGGCACGTCCCAGCCGGTGCTGCCCACACTCACAGAACCCACCTCTGCTGCCCGCAGTGAGCGTCAGTAACGCTTTGTGCCTTCTGCCTTCATCCACCGCAGGGGCGCGGGGCTGCAAAGCCCCTGGGTCTCCTGTAGGTGACCGTGTGGCACTTTGGAGCACGCAGCCATGGTTTCCACTGCACCATTAAGCTGCACCATTAAATGAATGATAAAGTCATGATGAATTAGCTGCACTTTGCTGTGGAGATAACAGTAAATTATAGATGAACCTGCGGCTTGAGCCTGCTCCGACTCAAACGTCAGCTTCCTGGTCCCCAGGAGCTTCAAACAGGGAAACGGGGCAGGATTTACCCACAGTTTGTTCATTAAACCACAGCCCCGATGCGTTATCTGTGAGTGATGAGAAATAAGCAAAGTCCGGCAGGAAACTGTCAGGTTCCACCTCAAAATACTAGGGTATCAAGGCATTAAACATTTTTGGGGCTGTTTTCAGTCACAGTAACTCAAATGAAAAGGGTGTTTTCTGCCAGTTAATGTGACCAGCCCCATAACTGACTGCACGGGGCTGCTCCAAGGTGATGCTCTGCAGCTTCGGGCCAGGTCTGCAGCCCTGCTCTGGGCAAAGCATCACCCCGATGCTGCTCGTTGCTGTGCAAGTGATGCCCGAGAGATGTCTAAGCTGTTGGCCAGATACCACAGGAAAGCAGCTACCCTGGGTAGGCTTGAATGGGATCTGAGGCAGAAGCTCCTCCCTGTGAGGGTGCTGAGGCGCTGGCACAGGGTGCCCAGAGAAGCTGTGGCTGCCCCATCCCTGGCAGTGCTCAAGGCCAGGTTGGACACAGAGGCTTGGAGCAAGCTGCTCCAGTGGAAGGGGTCCCTGCCCTGGCAGGGGTTGGGAATGGAGGGGCTTTAAGGTCCCTTCCAGCCCAAACCACTCTGTGTGATCCTATTGAATCATAGAATCAACTGGGTTGGCAAAGACCTTCAGATGATCAATTCTAACCTTACCCCGGTCCCCACTAAACCGTGTCGAATGCAAGAAACCCCTGCAGCTAAGGGGAGATGAGGTCTGACGGGCAGAAGAACGGGGCAGCACACAACTTCACATGCACCCTGCTGCATTTAGTGTGTGCTGAGGTGGAACGCAGCCGCCCGCAGAGGAGGAGCCGCCACGGGTTCACCAGGACGAGCTGCTCACGGTGTCTTGTTTGCTGCCCGGGCCTTGGCCAGTATCTCAGCTGCTGCGTGGAGCTCTCCATCCGCGTCCAGCAGCGCCCGCAGGTTTGCGCCCTGGTCCTGGAAGCCCATGGCGCTGAGCTGCTCCAACTGCTGCTCAAACACGCTCTGCAGCTCCTCCTCGTCCATCTCCACCTCGTCCTCTGCTCCCTCCTCACCCGAGACCCCGCTGGCGTTGTCCTCGGTCTCGGTGCACGGGGGCGAATCGCCCATGCTCTCCAGCCCCAGCTCCAGCTGCGCATCCTCCAGGCTGAGCAGGAAGTCCGGAGCCTCCACGGAGAGGGTCTGGAGGCCGAGCTGGATCTGCAGCAGCGCCTGCAGAGCCTGCGGGTTCCGCAGCACGGACGAGATCTCCGCCTGCTCCAGCTCCGGCGGCAGCTCCTGTTGGTCCAGCGGCGGGGAGCTCCCGTCGCTGGGTGCGTGCGGGCTCAGCACCGCCTGCGCGGGGCTGCCGGGCTCTGCCAGCACGCAGCCCAGGTTGTACATCAGCCCCGGGGTGCCCGCCAGCTGCCGGGCCATGCTCCGCACCGCGCCGGAGTTGGGCACCGCGGCGCCCAGGTTCAACAACGCGAAGCTCCCGTCAATGCGGCCGGGGAGCTCTGGAGCAGTGCCGCCGGCGCTGCCGCGCTCCAGAGCCCAGGGGTTGGGCAGCGGGCTCCGGTTCTCGGTGTGTGCCGGCAGCCGCGCTCCGCTCGGCAATGGGCTGCGCTCCGGGGAAGCAAAGGGGTTGCGGACCGTGTGCTCCTCCACGGCGCCCAGGATGGGCTCCTCGACCTCCCGGTAGAGCTGTTCCAGGGCGCTGTACCCGCCAGGGATGCTCTCGAGGTTGTTCATGGCCAGGTCATGGTTCCTGATCATCTCCTGCATGACGGCGGGGCTGCTGAGGGCCTCCAGCGTCTCCCTGACGGTGTGCGGGTTGCTGAGGATGTGGCCAATCTCGGGGTTCTCCTCCACCAGCTGCTGCAGCTGCGGGTTGGACTTGATGAGGCCCCTGGCGAGGCTGGCACTGACCATGGGGCTCTGCAGCACCTCGGTGAGGAGGCCGGGCATGGACACGTCCTGCTCCTCAATGCTGCTCACCAGGTCCATCACTTCCGCGCAGTCCAGGCCCAGGAGATGGACGCCTGTCACCCCGAGGAGGAACCCCATCAGAAACGTGTTGTTCCTGATGGTGCGCAGGTCCAGGCCTGAAGTGAGGATCCTGGACAGGAGATCCTCCATGGTCTGCGCCACGACCTCCCGGCTGGAGGCCAGCATCTCAGACAAGTTGTGATGGATCAAGCCCGGGTCTTGCAGGTTGTCCATGCTTCCCAGGCTGGAACGGCGGCGGCTGGGAGGTCGCACCAGCGTGGTGGCTCTGCCTTGCTCTGCCGGGCTGTCTGCTGGTCTGTTCTGGGACCTGATGACCACATGGATGCTGACCCCACTACGAACTCCGTGCTGGCTCAACGTGTCCTGATCCTGGAGGACCTTCCCAGCAAACACCAGGACCAGCAGCTCGGGGGGTGCTTGGAACCGCTTGGACACTTCCTCCTTGAGCTCCCGGATGGTGCTGTCCTGAGCCACCTCAAACTGCTCCTTCTGCCTGAGGGTCTTCACGATCACACTGATGCTGCCCGAGGAGCCCACGGGGACAAGGGGCCGGCTCGCCTCCGCTGCCCCTTTCCCTGCGGACATGGTGGCTCGGGACCGGGCCGAGCTCTGCCGCGCTGGAAGGCGCCGGCCGCGGGCGGCAGCGCTGGCGCGGGGTCGGGCAGCGCTGTCCCCGCCGGATGGTGCCCAGCGCCCGGGCGCTGCCCCCACGCTCCCGCCCCACTGCGGCCCCTCCACGGCAGCGCCGCGAGCCCCCGCTGTGACATCACACAGGGAGGGCACGGAGCTGCGGAGCGGGGCCAGAGGAGGCCGAGGGGATGCTCAGGAGCTCCCGCGTGGGCCCAGGCTGAGAGCACCGGGGCTGTTGAGCCTGGAGCAGAGAAGCTGCGCGGAGACCTCAGAGCAGCTCCCAGTGTCTGAAGGGGGCTGCAATGGTGCTGGGGAGGGACTCTTCATCAGGGACTGCAGTGACAGGACAAGGGGTGATGGGTTCAGACTGGAACAGGGGAAGTTCAGGTTGGTGATAAGGCAGAAGCTCTTCCCTGTGAGGGTGCTGAGGGGCTGGCACAGGGTGCCCAGAGAAGCTGTGGCTGCCCCATCCCTGGCAGTGCTCAAGGCCAGGTTGGACACAGGGGCTTGGAGCAAGCTGCTCCAGGGGAAGGGGTCCCTGCCCGGGGCAGGGGCTGGAGCTGGAGGAGCTTTAAGGTCCTTCCCAACCCAAACCCTCCCATGACTCTCTCCAGCCAAGGAGGCAGCTCTAAACCCAGGAGCTGCCCTGCTCCAGGGGGGATGTGGCGGTGGCCAGGTCTGGGACCAAGCTGCCCAGGTCAATGTGCCGTGGTCAATGAATCACCAGCTGAGCCGTTAACATCCGCAAGGCCGTGCGTAATGGGCAGTAGCCGGCGGACTGGGGTGATTTATGTCTCTGACGTGGTTAAACGTTACCTAAATACCCACAGGAGATGGAGCCAGAGCGTGCGCGCTTTCAATTCCACTTCCCGCTCTTGGGGGACCATCCCGTCCCCCCCAGCTCGGCTGTGGGCGGGTTTGGGTGGCAAAGACCCCTTCGGGGGGATGGGGCTCGGCTGAGTTTTCCTCGGCACATCCCCGAGCGCGGGAGAGGTGAACGAGATCTCAAAGGGGACGGGAGGGAAGCGGGCGTCAGTGGAGCCGCGGCGAGGAGCACTCCGACCTCAGTGGAGCCTGCGGCGGGCTCCTCATGGTTACCAGCACTGCGGAGGAGTCAACCCGTTCCCCTTGGCCTGGCCCTGCAGGCCCCTGTCCCAAGCCCCTCTCCAGGTTCCCTGCAGCCCCTTTAGGCACTGGAGCTGCTCTCAGGTCTCCCCTTCAGGAGCCTTCTCCTCTCCAGGCTGCACAAGCTGCATGGATCTTGTCTTACCCTCCAGCACTTCCCAGGAGCAAAGGCTTCTTTCCACGGCCTTTACCAGCACACACAACACTGTGACCACCCCTGCGGAGCACCACGGAGCACCTGGCAGATGCTTTGCCTTCATTACACCAAAAGATGACCAAGAACCACCCCCAGCTGAGCCCAGCGGGATCAGGGCACTGCTGTCTCCCCATGGGCTCCCTGTGGCACAGCTGGGACCTCCCATTGGGCTGAGCATCATCCAAAGTGCTCCCTCCAAACGCCCCTTCCCTTGGCTCTCCGAGCACCCACGGAGCCACCTCCACCGGAGTCCCCGTCCCTGGCACAGCCCCTCCGAGGAGCAGGACTTGGCCTCCGCCTCCGTCCGATTCTCTGTCTTTGCACCATCTACAAACCTCAGCAGCAGCGATTGTATCGTGGCTCCTGCAGCACCGGTAACAGCCAGAGAACCACCAGCCCCCACAGCCCACCAATCCCCACTGAATCCCACAGGAATGTATGGGGAAGTAGCTCTCAGAGGGGAGCAATCGCTGAGAGAAGGGTCTGCAGTTCCCAAACTCCATCAGCATGTGATTTACTCATCATTTATTGATGGCTTTGCTACAATGAGGTAGGTCTAATAACATTTGAAGGTAAGGCAGCGCTCAGGGTTGTGCTCTGGCCCCAGGAAGCTTCATCACCCACGTGTGGAGCTCAGCAGGAGATGAAATGAGATGATTCTGCAGCAGCTGAGCACCACAAACAGATCCTGATTGCCATTGATCCCATCCCTGCCCTTTCCACTCTTTATTGATCAAGTCTCATATTCACTTCTCCACTGTTTCACTTGGAGCTGATGCCAAATGGAGCCACCTCGAATTTCTCTGCAGTCCCATTTTAAATGTAAGCACAAGTCGGAGACTTGTTCCTGTTTGTTTCTGTCCTGGTTCTGCTGAGCCTGGGGTCCTGGAATCACGGAATCCCAGAGTGGTTCCGGCTCCAACCCCCTGCCATGGAGCCAAGAGGGGAGGAAGGAGCCAGGAGGCAACAGGGGCTCTGCTGGACCCCACGGTTTGTGGCCTCGGCCACAGTGACCATGGGGTGTGGGGTCAGGATCCTGGGCAGAGGAAACAGGGCCTGGGCTCCTCCAGTGGCATCACCATAAGCGATGGGAAGGGGAACACAGCGGGGCAGGGTGATGGGGACGAGGAAGGACATGTACTGTGGCTGCCAGTGAGCCTCAGCACCCAGCACCAGCAGGAGATGGTGGCCCCAGAGTGCCAGCAGCATCTGCCCTGGCTTAAGAAGAGCCCTTCCAGTGAGAATCATCAGGAGCACCTCAGGAGCAGCCCCGGTTGTCACCTGCACCACGTGCACGTGCAGAGCTGGAGGCCAGACAGGCACGTGGAGGTCTTTGTGGTGCTGCACCACCATGGAAGCCAATGGTCCCCCTGAGAAAACAGCTTCGTACCGGAGAACTTCCACTCTCCACATGGTTTGAAGATGTCTGCGGGTGTAGCCACCGCTGGAAAAGCTGCTGCTGCTCCCTGGAGCTTCTCAGAGCTCTTCGATACCGGCACTATTCAAAACAAGCTCTTATTTCTAATCAGTCTCTGCCTTCACCTCCCTTCCCTCAGACGCCTCCTCCAGGGCATCACAGCCATGCTGAGCACCAGAGGTTCTGTCCCGCAGTGACGGCGCCTCGGGGCTCTCTGCAGCCCTCATGGCCCAAGCGTTTCCTCCAGCACATCAAGACTTTGTCTTTGTGCCTCCTCCCTCCAGACTCTGCTCAAACCCCAGCCCAGAGGCCAGGAGCCGGCACCGCTCCAGCCATGAGCAGGTCCGACCCCCCCGACCCCATGACTGGCATTAACCTGCTCCTCCCCAGCCGTTTGAGGCTAAAACACATCGTGAGTTAGAGCCAGCCCCAGAGAGGGCACCTGGGCCCAGAGCCACCAGCTCATCACATCTTAGAACCAGACTGGGTTGAGTGGAAGGGACCTTAAAGCTCCTCCAGCTCCAACCCCTGTCCCGGGCAGGGACCCCTTCCACTGGAGCAGCTTGCTCCAAGCCCCTGTGTCCAACCTGGCCCTGAGCACTGCCAGGGATGGGGCAGCCACAGCTTCTCCCTTCAACCCATTCCAGTGTCCCACCACCTTTACGGAGCAGAACATCCATCAGCACTGTGCTGTCAGGATGAGAGGACCAACAGGTCCCATCAAGCACACGCTGCCCAAGTCAATGCCATGCGGAGCACGGGACAGAACAACCTCTGTGCTCTGGTGGCGGGAGGTGGGCAGGTGGGAGGGTGCCGCGGCTCTTCCATGGTCTTGAGGAGCTCTGGTCCAGTGCAGGCTGCAGGAACCAGCAGCCTCCTGACAGGTCTGTGGCTGCTGCCGTCAGTGTCTCCATTGCCCTCCATGTCCTAACCATGCACCAAACCCCACCATGAAGGGGTGCAGAGCCCACCCCCCTTCCACCAGAGACCTGGAACTCTGACAACGTCCCCTGAGGCCTCCAGAGCTGCCTCTGCTCCCACAGGTCCTCGTGAGCGTGGAGGAAGGTGCGTGGGACACTCCGGCAGCGCTCAGTGCACCGGGGCCAGAGTCCTGCTGCCCTGGTCACGCGTGAGGTCCGCCAGAGCAGAGGCCTCGGTCTGCATGGACAGCGCTGCTGGGGAGGGAGAGGGGAGGAAAAGCTGCTCCTCGCTGGTCACGTTGATGATGATGTTAAACTCAGACCCTATGGAGATGCCCAGACCTGTCCCTGCTGCTCCTCCAGCCTTACCTTAGTGCTCCCTCTCCATGTCTGAGGCAGGTCGTCACTGACCTCAGGGAGGAGGAGGTTATTGATGCAACTGGTATATCCATCAGGAGAGAACAAGCTCCTGAGCTCAGGGAAGCTGTTTTGGTGTTGGAGCAACAAAGCGGAGGGGGATCGCACGCCACACACCAGAAATGGGTCTTGAGGAGGAACAGACTTCACCCTGAGCTCAACACTGAGCACAGCGCTGCTGCAATACCCTGTGGGGTGTGTGGGGTGCAGGAGAACTTGTCCCTTTGCTCACACTCGAGAGGCTTGAGTTGAGCTCTGGACATTGTGGGTTGGGGGATACATTCCACAGGACAAGAAACCCTTTCCTGACCTCCCGGGGCTCTTCAGCATGTACACACCAGCAGCAGGAGGTCCCTCAGCAGTGGAGGCTGTACCCATGCAGACAGGAGGACAGAGCATCCTCTGTGCCACGGCACCTCCAGCTCCGGTTCATGTGCCATGTGCTCTGATGAGGTGTTCACCATCCAGGCACTGAGGTAACAGGCGAAGAAACAGGCACGAAGCTGCAGGACAGCAAACCCCCGCAGCAGCAGTGGTGGTAGCTCAGCAGATCTAAGAGCCTTGGTGCTCCTCGGCTGAACTCTGCCCAGTCTCTGCTGGACGGACCATCCAGCAGAAGCATCTCCAGGGGAAACGAGGAGCAGTGAAGGAGCTGATGACCCAGGCCCACGTTTCCAAGATCCCACCACCCTCGGCTTCTCTTGAGCATCTTCTGTTCCTCCAGCAGTGCTCAGCACCTTCTCCCCCAGCCAGGACAGGGGCACCTCCCCTTGGGGCAGAAGAGGCGGGTGACGCGCTCCCGGATCTGCCGCGTCCTCACCCCGTACACGATGGGGTTGAGCATTGGCGGGACCACGACGTAGAGGTTGGCCAGGAGGATGTGGACGTGGCTGGGGATGTGGTGGCCGAAGCGGTGCGTGAGGAAGGAGAAGAAGGCGGGCACATAGAACATGAGGATGACGCAGAGGTGGGAGCCGCAGGTGCTCAGGGTTTTGACCCGTGCCTCGGGGGACGGGAGGCGGAACACGGCCCTGAGGATGAGCGCATAGGACACGGCAATGAGCACCACGTCCAGCCCCGAGGAGAGCAGGGCTGTGGTCAGCCCGTACCACACGTTGGCCCGGATGTCGGCGCAGGCGAGGCGCGCGATGCCCATGTGCTCGCAGTACGTGTGGGGCATGACGTTGTGCCCACAGTAGGGCAGCCGCTTGAGGAGGAAGATGGGGGGGAACATGATGCAGAAGGCGCGGATCACGGCGGTCGCGGCCATCTTCCCGATGACCGAGGGCGTGAGCGTGGCCGCGTAGCGCAGCGGGTGGCAGACGGCCACGTAGCGGTCGAAGGCCATGGCCAGCAGCACCGAGGACTCCACGATGAAGCTGAAGTGGGTGAAGAACATCTGCGTGACGCAGGCGTCAAAGGAGATCTCCCGTGCGCTGAACCAGAAGATCGCCAGCATTTTGGGCACGGTGGTGGTGGAGAGCATGAGGTCGGCGACGGAAAGCATGGCCAGGAACAGGTACATGGGCTCATGCAGGCTCCTGTCCGTGGCGATGACAAAGAGCAGGACCGCGTTGCTGAACACAGCGGTGATGTACATGAGGCAGAAGGGGACGGAGATCCAGACGTGGGACTCCTCCATGCCCGGGATGCCCGTCAGCACAAAGGTGATTGGGTCAAAGCTGCTCTCGTTGAGCTCGTACATGGTGCTGCCGGGCTCAGGGCCAGCTCTGTGCAAGAGAAGGGACAGCTGAGGCCTCGAGAGCCTGGTCTCAGCCCATCACACATACAAAGACGAACAACACGTAGTCTTCAATTTCCATTCACCTTCCATCCTGAGCCATTCCTGAAGGCCAAAGGATTGATTCACTGTGTTTTGCTACACAAAGAAATCCACTCATTTGATCCTATCAACCCTACAAACTGTCTGTAAGGAAAACATCTTCTCTGTGCCTCCATTTGTGCCACAAACCAGGCCAGGCCCTCCCCATCTCCACCTCCCCATCTCCACTGCCATAAAAAGGCTTCTCAAAGTCAAAGGAGTCAAAGAGGGGAGCCTGAGCTGAGCTCTTAGGCAGAAGCTCTTCCCTGTGAGGGTGCTGAGGCACTGGCACAGGGTGCCCAGAGAAGCTGTGGCTGCCCCATCCCTGGCAGTGCTCAAGGCCAGGTTGGACACAGGGGCTTGGAGCAAGCTGCTCCAGGGGAAGGGGTCCCTGCCCGTGGCAGGGATTGGAGCCGGATGAGTTTTAAGGTCCCTTCATCCCAACGCATTCCGTGCCTCCGTGGCACAACAGTGTCTCTGTTCAGGTCAGTGACCAGGTCACCTCCGAGAGCTCCTTGTACGAACCTTCAGGTAGGAACGAAATCTGCACCAGGGCCAGCACTGAGAAGTGTCTGGAACGTGGCTCCCATTGAACCCCCACCTCTGAAGGTTGTGACCACCCCAGAGCCCTCTGTAACACTTGGACTTGATGATCTTAAAGGTCTTTCCAACCTCATTGATTCCATGATCCTACACTGGCCATGTTACTCCCCATATTCCCACCTGTATAAACACATCCAGCTCATTGCAGACACCACAAATTGCTTTTTGTTCCTCTCCCCCATCCCACAGGGATCACAGAGACAGACACTGAGGGGGAAAAGACAGCACAGGGCTGGAATTCCTTCCCATGCCCAGACCTCCTGACAGACCTGAGCAACTCTCCCCCCTGGGAGATCCCTGCCTTTCCATGGGATCCCAGCCTGGTTTGGGTTGAAGGGATCTTAAAGCTCATCCAGCTCCAGCTCTGCCATGGGCAGCGACACTTTCCACTAAAGCAGATCAACAAGACCTTCACCTGCCCTTCCCGGGATACGGAAACATCCCGCTCACAAGCCCCTCTATTCCCTCTCTTCCCAAAGAAGGAGGCATGGCCCCCGATGGGGTTTGATGGAAAAGAACTCACCAAGGAGCAGCCCGAGGAGGAAGGAGGAACCTCAGCCCCAGCTGCTGGGGTCACAACTCTCCCGATCCAGAATCCCAGCGGGAACATCAGCCCGGTGCCTTGTGGAGTTTTAAATGCTCAATGCATTAACCATTAACAGCAGTAACACGGCCCGCCCGCCCGCAACATTCCTGCTCCCGGCATTTGCATTCCAAGATGCTTTGCTCCATCCTCACCCAGGCACTAGCGCCTGAGCACAGGCAGGGCTCAAAGGGACATGCTCCAGCCTGGAGAAGAGAAGGCTCCTGAAGGGGAGACCTGAGAGCAGCTCCAGTGCCTAAAGGGGCTGCAGGGAACCTGGAGAGGGGCTTGGGACAAGGGCCTGTAGGGCCAGGCCAAGGGGAATGGCTTGAACCTGCCTGAGGGGAGACTGAGCTGAGCTCTTAGGCAGAAGCTCTTCCCTGTGAGGGTGCTGAGGCGCTGGCACAGGGTGCCCAGAGAAGCTGTGGCTGCCCCATCCCTGGCAGTGCTCAAGGCCAGGTTGGACACAGGGGCTTGGAGCAAGCTGCTCCAGTGGAAGGGGTCCCTGCCCGGGGCAGGGGTTGGGGCTGGAGGAGCTTTAATGTCCCTTCATCCCAAACCATTGCATGATTCTACTATCTCTGATGTTCAGGATGTCTTTTATCCCCCATGAATGAGATGAGCTGAACACACTCTGCCTGCAACCAACATGGGGAGCATCCATCAGTGCAGCAGCAGTAGTCTGAATACACAGGAGCGTGAATAAATGCTTTATTTTCCATCCTAGCACCAAACGAAATGATGCAAACGCAGCCCCCGTGACGCGCAGCTGGAGCCGCGCTGACCCGCGAGGGACGGGCTGGGATGCAGAGGGACTGGGACAGGCTGGAGGGGGGAACCTGCTGGAGCTCAGCCCTCAGGCCAAAGGCGCGGCCCTGCCCCCGGGTCGGGGCAATCCCAGCACAGACCCAGGCTGGGGGCGGAGCTGGGATCTCACCGGGGTCCAGGCCAGGGAGGAGCTTCCCCGGAGCGGGCCGGTGCTGCTGGCCGGGAACCGGGACCTGTTGCTGGGATCAGAGCGGTTGAAGAGAGGCGAGGAGCTCCTGGAGAGGACGGACTGACCTGACCCGACCCTGCAGGAGTGGGGCAGCCTCGGGGGCTCTGGACGGGGGGATCCCGACTGCCCCCCCGCCTGCCGGAAACCCCTTCCCCCCCAAGCCCGGCTCGCAGCACCCCCGAGCGCGGCCACTCCCCGGCGGCCGCTGCGGGGGCTCAGGGGGCCCCCCGGGATGAGGGGGGCAGAGCGACGGCTCGGAGCAACGCCGCAGGCTCCCCGGCGGGCCCCACCGCCCCCCGCTGCCGCCCAAGCGCAGCTGGGCCGGACGGGCCGTGCCCGGCACCCGCAGGGGCCCGTGCCCAGGGACGGGAGCGCCGCTGCGGGCGAAGGCTCCGGTCACCGCGCAGAGCGCGCGCCCCGGGGGCCCGGCGCGGGAGGGGCCCGGTGCTGCCCGGGGGCAGCAGCTCCACGCCCACACCGGGGAGCGCTGCGGAGGCGGCGCCAGGCCCCGGGGCGGGGGGCGGGGCTTTAGGGTCGCTCCGGCACAAACCGCTCCGGGATCCCCCGGCTCAGCCCCGCGGCGACCGGAGCAGGCCGGGCCCTTCCCCGCCCCAGCGCCCACCGCCCCTCAGCGCTGCGCAGGAAGTGACGTCCCTCGCCCGCGCCCGCCGGGAGGCCACTTCCGGCGCCTGACGGGATAAAAGAGCCCGCGGGGGAGCCGCGGCCTCCTCTTCGCCGCGCGGTCCAAGATGGCGGACACGCAGGTGGGGAGCCTCCCGCAGGGCCCGGCCCGGGGCGCACCGGCCCGAGCGCCGCGGTGGGGCGGGGAGTGGGGCCCTGTGGGGCCGGGCCGGGGGTGGGGCCCCGGGTCCGTCGGGGTCGGGGTCCCGGTGCCGTTGTCGGGGTCAGGGTCGGGGTCCCGGTGCCGTTCCCGGTGCCTGCCGTGACCGTCCCCGTTCCCCGCAGACGGAGCGCGCGTACCAGAAGCAGCCCACCATCTTCCAGAACAAGAAGCGGGTGCTGCTGGGCGAGGGCGGCAAGGAGAAGCTGCCCCGGTACTACAAGAACATCGGCCTCGGCTTCAAGACCCCCAAGGAGGTGACGCGGGGCAGGGCGGGTCCCACCGTGTCCCTAGGGGCCTCCTCCGGCCCCGGGCTCCTGCAGGCGGTGACCAGCACGGCCGGGTCCTTGTGCCCGGGCCCGCAGCGCTGCGCCTGGCTCAGCCCCGTCCCATGGACTCAGACCGCTCTGCGGAGCCCCTCCTGCAGCTCAGGGCTCCCACCCAACGCGGTGTCACCGTCGCGTTGCCCACGGGTGCCCTCGCTCCCCGGCACTGGCCACGCGTGGTCGTGGAGGTTTTCTCATCCATCTCCTGACTCTTCTCTCTCTGCAGGCCATTGAGGGCACCTACATTGACAAGAAGTGCCCCTTCACGGGCAATGTGTCCATCCGTGGCCGCATCCTCTCGGGTGAGTGGTGGTTCCTCAAGGCGCAGCACCCATGGGTGCTCGTGTTCTGTGCTGGAGCTGCTGGCAGCCCCAGTGAGGTCCTCGGGCCGCACATGATGTCTTTCTCTCACGATGGTCTTCCAAGCCCCCCGGTGAAGGGGCTTTGCTGACAGCGCCATGTGGCTTTGCTGATGCCCAGCCCGAGGACCCGGCCGTGGTGGGGTCCTGCCAGATGTGCTGCTGCCCTGGGCAGATGTTGGGGCCAGGCAGTGCGGGTGTGAGGGAGCGTGCCAGGGTCTGCTTAGAGGGGCTTAGGGAGAAATGATGTGGTTTAGAATCAAATGTGAACTTTGCAGCCTGGGGGTGAGGAGCAGGAGAAGCCCGTCCATTGTGGCAGAGACCTTCAGAGCCCCCCAAGGGATCTGCCAGAGCTTGTTCTGGAGGAGAAATTGGTGGGTGCTGAGAGCCTTGGGTTGTCCTCATCCTGCTGATCCATAGAGCTGCTGCGAGGGCTGGGTCAGCCTGGAGAAGAGAAGGCTCCTGAAGGGGAGACCTGAGAGCAGCTCCAGTGCCTGAAGGGGCTGCAGGCAACCTGGAGAGGGGCTTGGGACAAGGGCCTGTAGGGACAGGCCAGAGGGAATGGCTTTAACCTGCCCGAGGGGAGACTGAGCTGAGCTCTTAGGCAGAAGCTCTTCCCTGGGAGGGTGCTGAGGCGCTGGCACAGGGTGCCCAGAGAAGCTGTGGCTGCCCCATCCCTGGCAGTGCTCAAGGCCAGGTTGGACACAGGGGCTTGGAGCAAGCTGCTCCAGTGGAAGGGGTCCCTGCCAAGGGCAGGGGTTGGAACTGGATGAGCTTTAAGCTCCGTCCAACCCATCCCACTCCATGACTGTAACCACTGTGTCCCTGTTGTCCCAGGGGTGGTGACCAAGATGAAGATGCAGCGCACCATCGTGATCCGCAGGGATTACCTGCACTACATCCGCAAATACAACCGCTTCGAGAAGCGCCACAAGAACATGTCCGTGCACCTCTCACCCTGCTTCAGGTACCTGCTGGCCCCACGGTGGGGTTGGGGGTAACCAGACTGTTCCTACACTGCTGACCACTGCCTGACACCAACCCTGAGCCCACCCCTGGTGTGGACCCCCAGTGAGTGCCCACCTCCATGTGGCTTCATGGCCACGTCTGACCCAGAACCTGCCTCCGGTGGTGATGTCCAACCTCACGATGGTCTTCAGAGCCCCCAGCAAGGGCCTGCTGACAATGCCAGTGGCAACTGCTGAACCGGAAACAGGTTCTGATCAGGTCACAGATAACAAGGGGGGGCTCCCCAGCCCAAGGAGGGGGAAGTTCTGTAGGGACAGGAATTCCTGTAGGGCCAGGCCAAGGGGAATGGCTTTAACCTGCCCGAGGGGAGACTGAACTGAGCTCTTAGGCAGAAGCTCTTCCCTGGGAGGGTGCTGAGGCGCTGGCACAGGGTGCCCAGAGAAGCTGTGGCTGCCCCATCCCTGGCAGTGCTCAAGGCCAGGTTGGACACAGGGGCTTGGAGCAAGCTGCTCCAGTGGAAGGGGTCCCTGCCCGGGACAGGGGTTGGGGCTGGAGGAGCTTTAAGGTCCCTTCAACCCAAACCATTCCATGATGATCCTGTGTTCCTCACTTAAAGGCTGAGGATGGGCTTGGAGCTGGTGCGTTTTGTCCACGACTCAAGTCCTGAGCCCACTGTGCAGAGCTGGGCTTCCAGAACAGCCTGACCTGGTGTCACAGCCCCCCGTGTCCACCTAAAGAAGGGGTTTGAGCATCCTCCAGGCACCCCTGTGTGACCAGGAGGGAATCTCCCCATCACCGAAGGGTTCCTCTCCATGCTCATCCCTCAGCCTCCTCTTGAGCCTCAGCTCAGTGGGGAGTGATGGGCTCCATGGGGGAACAGCTCCTCTTGGTGCTCCAAAACCAGACCACCTCACTTTAGATCTTCATCTGGGGTGGCCTCTCATGCATGGCACTGGGCAGCACTGGGCAGTGGTGCCCAGAGGCTGCGGGGAGGGGAGTCAGGAGCAGCTGCAATCCCGGCAATGTCTGTGCAGGGACGTGCAGATCGGGGACATCGTCACAGTGGGCGAGTGCCGGCCCCTCAGCAAGACCGTGCGCTTCAACGTGCTCAAGGTCACCAAAGCTGCGGGCACCAAGAAGCAGTTCCAGAAGTTCTGAGGCAGCAGCTGGAGAAATAAACGTGGTGGAAAGGTCCCTGTGTGTGGTGGTGCCGGGGGGATCCGTCAGAGAGCCATGGGGAGGGGCTGGAGAAGAGCTCGAGGTTGGACAGGACTCGGAGCAAGCTGCTCTAGTGGAAGGGGTCCCTGCCCATGGCAGTGGTTGGAGCTTCAAGGTCCTTTCCAACCCAGACCATTCCATGATTCCAAGTGCTGCAGATGGCTTCAGAGGCTCCATGGCAGCAGCTGCTGGATCCTGATGTTCCCATCACCCAGATGGGATCCCAGCAAACCCACTCCTGGTTTTCCAGCCTGGGGGCACCAGGAGGCTCATGTCCTTGGGGAGGCTGAACTGGGGCTTGATCCAATGGAGCAGAGATGTTCCCACTGGGAAGGTTGGGAAAAGGTGCTGTGGCCATAAAAGCCATAGGACCTCTTGGAGGCTCTGCTGGCCCTCATAAGGGTGTGAGGGACACAAGGTGTCACCACAAAGGCTTCTGGGTCCATGTGTGAAACCAGCCCCGTGGAGAACCAAGGCTTGGATTTGCATGGACAAGGGATCCTTGTGCTCTGCCTCCCGGTCACCGTCCTGCCCACGGGATGCGCTCGGGCAGCTCCTGCCATCCCGACCCTGTTTGCTCCACCTCAAGTGGCGCCACATGGAGCATCCAACCGGCTCCGGTGGGATCGAGCCCCAGGGTCCTGCCCGGTCCCTCACCGCTGCCGCTGCTCCCAGCCCTGTCCCTGGCGGGGGGAGCCCAGCACAACATGGTGGGAAAGCATCATCATCCTCATCCTGTTCTTCCTCCGAGGGTGTTTCTGCACCCACGTGTGTCCCTCTGCACGCCCCCCCCGTGCACCCGCGTGTGTGTCCCATTGCACCCCTTTTGCTGCTTGGGGGGCAGCCCCACACCCGCATTGCCAGGTCCCCCTGGCACAGGCAGCAGCAGACGCAGCCTCAACAACCAACCAGCCCCTTTATTGCAGCTGGGCCTGACCCCCAGAGCCCCCCCATGCACCCGCCCCACACCCCCTCCCAGGGCCCCCACACCCCCTCAGCACGCCCCACGAGCAGTTGGTGGGCGCCGGGGCTGCAGCCACCCATGGAGGGGGCCAGGGTCCTGCCCTGCCGCTGCCCCCCGGCTGCAGAGGTCAGAGGGGGGGCTCGCCCTCGGGGGGCTGGCACAGGAAGGGCGAGGTGACGGCGTGAGCCTGCGCGATGGCCGCCAGCTCCTTGAGGAACTCGCTGAAGATGACGGCGCTGTAGACCCCGTTCCGCACGCGCAGCGCCGGGCTCTGCCGCTCGCCCCACGGCCACGGGCCCCCCGTGCCCCCCCCAGCCCGTGGGCCCGGGCCCGGGCCCAGCCGCAGCCGCGTGGGGCTGGAGCTGGGCCTCAGCAGCAGCTCCCCCAGCGACGGCCGCCGGCTGCGGGCTGGGGCGGGCAGTCAGCGTGGGGCATGGGCACCCCCGCACCGCGGGAGGACAGCGCCCCGAGCACCCCTGACACCCCTGACCCACTGCGGGGACCCACGCGGTGCCCAACCCCTGTACAACACCGTGTCCCCATCCCATATCCCCACATCCGCCCATCCCATGTCTCATCCCTATCCCACGTCCCCATCCCATATCCCCACACCCCCCATCCCATGTCTCACATCCCTATCCCATCTCACATCCCCACATCTCCCATCCCATGTCTCATCCCTTTCCCATGTCCCCATCCCGTATCCCTTTCCCATGTCCCCACCTCAATTCCCCCCCTTCCCACATTCCCCTATGCCATGTCTCCCACCCCACGTCCCATCAGTGCCCCCAGCCCGTATCCCCACCCCTATCCCTTTCCCATGTCCCCAGCCCGTGCCCTCACCCGGGGTCTCGCTGCGCCGCGGGGGAGTCCCGGTGCCCGAGCCCTCGGTGCCCTCGAGCCGCCCGATCAGGTACTTCTTGGCCTTGAAGAGCAGCACCGGGAAATCCTCCTGCGTGGCCGCGAACGCCTCGATCTTGTTCTTCACGGAGCCCAGGACCTGCGGCGGGAGCAGAGGGCGCGGGAGGGGCTGGGACACCCCCGGGACCCCCCCAGGGCCCCGTGCGCACCCCGCGCCGGTACCTGCAGCAGGGACTTGACGCTGGGCTGGAAAACCATGTTGGTGTTGAGCAGGAAGGAGCGGAGCAGGGGCTGGGGGTAGCAGGCGAGCTGGGCCACGAGCCCCGTGAGCAGCACGTTCACGTACAGCGAGTTGTGGGGCATGTTCTCCAGCTTGGCCAGCAGCGCCGACACGAAGGGACCTGCGCCGGCAGCGGCGGCTCAGCCGGCACCCGGAGCCACCGGCACCACCGCGAGGCGGGGGGGGCCTCATGGGCACTGGGACACCCCCATGTGAAGGGCTGGCTGGGGGCAGCCCTGTGGCCAGCCTGACCCCCCCGTACAACCCCATCTCCCAGCTGCGAAGGGCTGATCTGGGGCAGCCTCATACCCCCTGTCCCCCCAGTGAGGGGCTGGGCATGGGGCAGCCCCACCGCTCCATGGCCTCACCTGTGAAGGGCTGGTTCGGGGGTGGCCCCACAGCTCGCGGGGGGGAAGCCACTGCTTGTGCCAGTGGGTCCGGTGGCCGCGGGGGGGGGCTGGTGAAGCTGGTGAAGGTCTCCTCCTCCTCCTCATCCTCCTCCTCCTCATGCGGCACTTTGGGGGGATCCCGGGGCTCGGTGTCCCCCTCATCCCCATCGTCCCCATCGCTGCCATTCTTCATCCTGGCCTCGAGCCGCTGCAGCTCCTCCGTGAAGGCCTCGATGGTGCCACCGTTGGGCTCCGCGGGCGCGTTGGCCAAGAGCTCGTCCAGCACCGAGTCCACAGCGGGCAGCGGCTCCCGCGGCCGGGGCCTCCCATTGCCCCCGTCCTCCTCCTCCTCCTCCTCCTCCTCCTCCCGCTGCCGCCGCCGAACTTTCTTCACCACCACATCGCCCTCGGGCCGGCCCGGAGCCGCCGGCGCGTGCGTCCCATTCAGCACCGGCCCTGACTCCTGGCGCTCAGGGCTGGGCCCGGCCGTGCCGGTGTCACCGGCGCCACCACCGGGGGGTCCCTCCGGCAAACCCCGTTTCTTTGTCCGCGGAGATGGGGGCCGTGGGGCCGTGGTGTCTGCGGGGAGCCCGTCCCCATCGCCCCGCGGCTCCTCGCCATCGTAGGGCGCTGACCACACGCGGCAGGCCCACGCGCAGCGGTCGATGCTGTGCCGCGCGTCCCGCAAGTATTCCAGGTAATTCCCATCCAGCTCCGACACCTCATCCCACCTCCCAGCGCGGTGCCCAGGGCTGCCCGAGGGGGTTCCGGGGGAGCGCGGGGCCGCCCCATTGCCGTCACTCGCCGCGTTGTGCTGCCGCATGAAGAAGGAGAGACGGGACGGGGTGGACGGCTTTGGTGCTGGTGCCGGTGCTGCGTCCGTGGTGGGGCTGCCAGGACCTGTGGGGAGGGCAAAAGGGGCTGAGGGCTGGGATTGGGGGTGACCTGGCAACCCAAGGAACACTGGGCTCAGCATGGGAATAAAGGTTGACCTGGCAGCCCAAAGGACGTGGGGACAGCACCGAGGCAGCTCAAGGCTGGGACAGGGGTTGACCCGGCAGCCCGAGGGACACGGGGCTGGGACATGGGGTGACCTGGCAGTCCAGGGGACAGAGGGATGGGATATGGGTGACCAGGGGGCACAGGGACATTGGCTCCGTACCCCTGCTCCAGGCAGCCGGTTCCTGGTCGCGGTGGGGCAGGGGTGGGCTCTGGGGCTGGCAGCACTGTGGGATGAGGGACAGGAACTTGGCGGCCGTCCTGCCGTAGATGTCCAGGTCTCTGACTGCCCGCTTCTGGCTCAGCATGAGGTGGCTGCAGGGCAGCAGGTACCTGGGGAGGACACACGTCAGGGGACACGCGTGTGGAGGGAACACGCATGGGGCAGGACACATGGAGGGGGACGCGTGTTGGGGGGGGACGCGTGTGGTGGCAGGACAGGGGGTACCTGAGCACCAGCTGCAGCATCACGTCCTCACAGTTGAGGCTGAGCAGGGTCCGGAAGAGGCTCAAGGACACCATGCAGAGCTGGGGACAGCGCCAAATCAGGGGACGCAGTGGGGCAGCCCATGGGGCAGCGCCATGGGGCAGCCCCGCAGCGCGGCAGGGCCATGGCTGGACAGTCCAGTGGGGTGTCCATGGGGTAGCCCTGCAGTGGGGCGGCAGCTCAGGGCGCTGTGGGAGGTTCCGGGGGCAGTCTGTGGGGCAGCCCCCGGGGCAGCCTCGGCACTCACCCGGGCGTTGCTGTTGATGCGGGCAATGAGCGTGTCCAGGATGGTGCTGCCGTCGTGGCGGTGCAGCAGGAGGAAGCGCAGGAAGGTGCGGAGCAGCGCTGGGGCGCTGGCGCTGCGCAGGAACAGCTCCAGGTACGCGGTGCTGGCCACCGCCTCCTCCACTGATGTCTGCGGACAGGGCACCATGGGGCCGGGGCTGGCCCCGGCCCAGCACCCAGGGGCAGGAGGTGTGGGGCAGGAGCTGTGAGGCAGGGTCTAAGGGGCAGGGTCCATGGGGCTGCGGGGCAGGCGGGACTCACCTTGTGCAGTGCCGGGCCCATGACGGGCACCAGGAAGCCGTTATGGATGTATTCCACCAGCTGCTTCTGCACCAGGGGATGGGCGACCTGTGGGGCACGAAACCAGGGGCATGGCCATGGCCATACCCACAGCAGAGCCGCGAGCCCCACAGTGGTCTCCAGCCCTGCAGCCCTCCCCAGACCCCCCTGGGGTACCTGGAGCACGGCGTTGCAGAACTCGAGGCTGTTGATGAAGAGCACAAGCGGGGCCACCCCCAGCCAGTCACGGCGTCGCAGCCGGTGCCATTCGTCACCCGGTACCTCCAGGCGCCGCGGCAGCGATGAGTACAGAGCGCTCAGCCCCGCGGCCAGCACCTGTGGGGACACGGGCACGGGCATGGAGACCTGCATCCAACACCTGCATCCAACATCCCACCCCGACATCGCAACCCAACATCTTCATCCAATCTCCACCCCTCCAAGTTCTCCATCTCCATCCTCTCCATCTCCTTTCCTCCATCTACATCCTGACATCTCAAATCATCTATCTCCAAGTTCTCCATTTCCACCCCCTCCATCGCCATCCCCTCCACCTCCTCCATCCCCCTTAGCCTATCTCCATTCTCCATCCCCACTCTCCATGCCTCTGCCTCCATCCCGTCCATCTCCATCCCTCCACCTCCATCTTGTCGATCCCTATCCCCTCCACCTCCATCCCCATCCTTCCACCTCCATCTCCCAGTTCTCCATCCGTACCGGGCAGAAGTAGGAGTTGTCGGTGATGGACTTGGCCACGGCGTGGTTGTTGGCCGACATGGCCATGATGAGCAGCAGCGCATCCCTGGCCTGCTGCCCCAGGACGCCCTCGTGGTGGATGAAGGGGACGAGGAGCGAGAAGATGATGATGTTGGCGGGGCCCTGCTCAGAGGGGCTGTGGAAGAACAGCTCCAGGATGGCGGGCTCCTTGGCCACGCAGACGCAGAGCTGGTTGAGCAGGAGGACGAGGCCGTGCTGCAGCGCGGGGGACGAGGGCTGCGCGCACAGGCGCAGGAGGCGCAGGAGCGGGGCGCGCACGGCGCCGTGCCGCAGCACCGCCTGCCGCGCCTGCGCCAGCAGCACCTCGTAGAGCCGCAGCTGCTCCAGGCGCTGCTCCTCGGGGAAGCCGCTGCGAGCGTGCCAGCGGAGCAGCCGCGCCAGCACCTGCTCCTGCGCCACGAACGCCAGGATGGGTCCCGGCTGCGCCGTGCCCGCACGCGGCCGCTCCTCCGCCAGCAGCTGCAGCATCTGCAGCGAGTGGTTCCGCACTGCTGCCACGTCATCCGGTGTCGGCGGACAGCCGCCACGCTCCAGCACCCGCAGCACCTGCGGGACGGGGCGCGTTGAGTGCCGGGGTCCATGTCCCCGTGTGGTGGTGGGACACGACGTGACACATGGCAGCGGGGTTGGACGCCAGAGTCCCCATCCCCATGGTGGTCCATGTCTCCTTGTGGCGGCGAACAGGCCGTGACATGTGGTGGTGGCACTAAGTATGTGGTGGTCGCCATCCCCATGCCATGTCCCCATGGTTACAACACGGCACAATGTAAGGCAGCAGCACTGAGTGCAAGGGTCCATGTCCCAGTATGTTGGTGGTGGGACACGACATGACACATAGTGGTGGCATCGGGTGCTGAGGTCCCCATTCCCATGCCATGTCACCATGGTGGTCCATGTCCCCATGTGGTGCTGGGACATGATGTATGCTGGCAGCGCTGGGTGCTGGGGTTCCCATCCCCATGCCATGTTCCTGTGATGGTCTGTGTCCCCATGTCGTGGTGGAGAGCCATGACATGACATGCAGTGGCAACACTGGGTGCCGGGCTCCATGTCCGCATGTGATGGGCCATGACAAGATGCCTGGTGGCCACATTGAGTGCCATGTCCACATGTCCCTGTGCCATGTCCCCATGTCCCTGCGCCATGCCCCCATGTCCCCATGGCTCACCTGGGACCAGTGGTTCTTGAAGACCATGAGGCAGGTCTCGGGGTCGGCAGTGACAGGGCTGGTGGCACCGGTGCTGCGGGGGGGCCTCTGACCGCCCGCCCGCGGGGTCAGCTTGGACAACCAGCTCATCCGCTCCATGGCCAACGCGCTCACCAGCACCAGGACGGGGCTGCCACCGCGGGGACACTCACCCCATGCTGGTGGCACACGGGGCTGCACTGCAGGGACAGTGGTGGCTCAGAGACTACAGGGACACGGCAACCCCATAGGGCCTCCAGCTCCATTGCTCCATCCCCATCCCAATATCCCCATCCCAACACCCCCACCACAACACCCCCACCCCTCCACCTCCATCCCTCCATCTCTATCACTCCAACCCCATCCCAACATCTCCATCCCCTCCACCTCCATTCCTCCATCTCTGACCCCAGGCACCGCTCGGCAGCACAGGGAGCACTGGGACCCGGCAGCCGGTGCCACGGGGCACGTGGTGGGCCCAGGCTGGGCCCAGCGGTACCGGGATGGAGCAGCCAGGTGACCGCACGGTGCCAGAGCACCGGGAGCAGCACAAGGAAGGGGATGGGCAGGTGCCAGTGGCATTCCCAGCCCCGCACTTTGGACTGGGAGCGGCCCAGCCCCGGCATGGGGGAAGCTCCCGGCACCCAACCAGGATAACGGGACAACGGGGACAGCCACCCCCGCTCCATCCTACTCCATCCCATCACCTCCACCCCACCTGGCTCTACCCTATCAGCTCCATCCCAACACGTGTCCCTGTTGCGGGACATGGCTCCGGCCTCCTCTGTGGTGCCGGTGATCCCCGGTGCCCACTGGCACACAGACGCGAGCCCCGGCACAGCCGGGAGTTACCGGCCCCATCCCAGCCCCATTCGGGCAGCTCCGTGCACATCCCGGTGCCGGCGCCCCCGGGAACAGCCGGAGCCCGTGCCCGGAGCAGGGTCCCGGCAGCCGGGGACGGGCGGTGTCGGTCCCCGTGCGTGCCCGGGCCCGGGGCAGGGCACGACCCGGCGCCCCGACACGAGACGGGGCCGGTACCGAATCCCGCCGCCGCCTACCTGGGGTCAAGGTCACGGCAGCTCCGTCCCGTCAGCGCCGACCCTGAGGGGATCGAGGAGGCGTCGCGCGGAAGCTGCGCCAGGCCCCGAACCCCGGCACCGGCCGCGGCCCGGTTCGACTCCGGCGGCGCGGGGCGGCGCGGCCCAGGCCCGGCCCCACCGCGGGTACCCCCGGCCCAGGCCCCCCGCGGGGCAGCTCCCAGCCGGGTCCCCGCCCGGTCCCCGCCCGCTGGCCCCGGCCCCGGCCCCGGCCCCGGCCCCGGCCTGGCCCCGCTCCCCCGGCCCCGCCGCTCACCGGCCGCCCCCCCCGCGGGCCGCGCACAATCGCCGCCATCTTCCCGCCGCCGCCCGGCGCGCCGGACGCGCAGGACACGCCCACCGCCGGTATAGGCCACGCCCCGTGTCAGAGTGACCACGCCCACTGTCAGGTAGGTCCCGCCCATTGCCTTTTGGCCACGCCCCCGAGGCTGAGGCCCCTCCCCGTCCGTGCCGTGGGCAGGGTCAGGCGGGGCGCTGCTGAGCGCTCATTGGCTGCTCTGAGCACGGGGAGGGGCCAGCCAAGGGAGGCGGGGCCTGAGCGCCCTGGGGTCGGGTGGGTCGAGGGGCGCTGGGAGCAGGGATGGGGACGGGCGCCGGGAGCCGCCGTGCACCGAGAGCCCTGCCCCAGGGCCGGCCTGCACAGGGCATCCCCTGCGCGGAAACCGCCCGCAATGGGAGCCCCTCTGCACTGGGTACCCCCTGCGCCAGGTTCCTCCCGCACACAGCGCCCCGCGACAAGGGGAGCCCCATTCCAAGGGCACCCCCGAAACAAGCACCCCCCTACACCGGGTACCCCTGCACCGGGACCCCCCTCCACAGGAACCCCTGCACTGGGCACTGCCATAACGGGCACCCCCATAAGGGGCACGCTGGGCTCTGCTCCATCAGCCTGAGCCAGGTACCAGGAGCTGCCACCG